>NW_017731353.1:4574284-4590864 GCF_001890085.2 Hipposideros armiger
CACTCTATTATCCCCACTTAATAGATGAGAAAAATGAGGCTTAGAGAGGTAAAGTTACAAGGTCGAAAGATGCCAATAGTCAACTTGTTTGGCAAGAATTTAGGGAGCGCCGACGGTGTGCAAGCACTAGGTGGAGCCCAGACCTACAGCGGTCACCAGGTGATGAGCTGCTGCTCCTGGCTGGGCAGATGGGAAACACGTGGACAGGTGACTGCTTAGCTCCACCTGTGATGGGTGCAAAGGAGCAACAGGGGCGGCCCGGCGGTCAGGGGGGCCTCCCAAAGGACACGACGACTCAGCTGGGCCCAGCTGGGAAGACCCTTGCCCAGGGCAGCAGGTTAGCAGCGTGCGGCCTTCCTTCCTGCCTCCCCCCCTTCTTTGTCTGCGGCAGGGCTCAGGGTGAGTGCGTGTGTCAGGTTCAGTCAGAAGTGGCCTTGATAGTCGGCGTGACCTGGGCCACTGTGGCCTTTGGTGCGTGTGGAGTGGAGGCTTGAGCTCAGGCAGGGCCAGCAGCCACCTCAGCTGAAAGGCCACCTTGTGGTGTGTGTCCACCTGCCACCGTGGCCTCCCCACCCCAAGGGCACATGCTTGGCCTCATCCCCACTGCATTAAGAGTTCAGGGCCTACGGACTTCACGCTTCCTGAACTGTCCCCCACACCCACTACGGCCCTCGACCCCATGTGTCTGGGTCACACCCTCCCTGGGGAAACCCCAAGGGCCTCAGGAGCCCCCACAACCCAAGCGACCCAGCCCCTGCCTGCCTGCCCCGCCGCATCCCAGGTCCCTCGAGCTCCATACACCAGCAGAACAGAGCCGCCACGGGCCCAGTACAAGCCCCACCACCTCCCTGCAGACCTCTGCAGGTGTGTTCCCTTTGTCTCATCCCCCCCGCGCTTGGACCTCCCCATCCAGAAGCTCTCTTGGCTGCTCCAGGCTCTCTAGAGGCTCTCGTCTGGGCTCCTCCATCCCCCGCAGCCCCGCAGCCCACACACAAGTCAGCTTGTCCAGCTCCAGGAGCTTGCTGCTGAGTCCTCTGGCCAATGGTAGGCGCTCTGTAGTTAAATGCATGAATCATTGGGTGCCATCGTGGGACAGTCAGTTCCACAGACGTGGGTGAGGCTGGGCCTCAGGAGGCCTGGGTGTGCCCCAGGCGGGCTGCTCATTTGCTGGGTGCCCTTGGACAAATCTCTTGCCCTTCTGCCAGCCTCCAAGGGTTAGAGGGGTACCAGAGTTGTGCCAGGCAGGGCAGTGGTATATCAGCTATAAAGTGCCCCTTAGGCGGGCAGGGCTGCTGAGCCCCGTCCTCGCCCGGTCCAGTTTCTCTGGGAAGCCGGCTCTAGTTGGAGTGTCCAGCGCCGGGCGCCCTGTCCACCAGGGAGAGCCATCCAGGGTCGGTGCTCGAGGCAGTCTGGACATGGAACCTAATGAGGACGGATGTTCCTGGCGTCCAGAGAGGCGGCGGCCAGCTCCCTTCCAAACAAAAATTGAGTTTCTGTGAGATTCCGTGTGGCAAGGCGGTGATTCTGACACATGCCCAGAGGCATCTGGGAAAAGATTGCTTCTGACGGAAGCCCAAATGGATATTAACGTTCATTGGCGGTGCAAGCACTTCTCAGCCGAAATGGGCCTTTCTTCCAGGGCCCCAGCCCGGGTGTCTGAGTGGGAGGGCTGAGCTCATCCACTCCCCTCTAATCGCCCCGGAAGCCTGGGACCCAAGAATCACGCCTCCCCCTAAATCCTGATTGACTTCTCGGGAGATCGGCTTCAAGTTCACCGGAGTGGAAGACGCACGGCCCGGGCTCGCGTCTCGGTCTTTCATTAAGCCTGTCCTAACCGCTAACTCTGATTCTGGGGCTCTGGCTGGCGCGCTGGTGCTGGTCTGCCCACTGAGGGGATCCCAAAGGCAAACACCATAATTCAGATGTTCTGAGTTTGGAAAACAAAAGAGCTTTTAGCTCCCAGGCGCAGATCCAGTACATTTAAAAGCTCTCCTCTGGAGCTTGAAGAGAGGTTTAGAGGTATGTCTGCCTCTGGGTCTGTGGGGAGTCTCTGCGGCTTTACACGGCGCCTAACAGCAGGCTCTGCCCTCCGACTGCGTTCACCTTGCCCCCCGCCTACCCGCCTCACTCCAGCACCCCTGGGGCCATGGGGGTCTCACCAGGCAACCGCTGGCCTGGTCTGGGGGGCTCTGCTCCTGGCTGCGTGGCCCTGAGCTGGTTTCTCAGGCCTCCCTCCCTCCAGTACATTCCTTTTCTGCTTAAACCAGCCACTTTTTCTGCTTTTAGTTAAAACCTCTAAGTGATGGGTATCCCCATTTCACAGCTGAGGAAACGGAGGCTCAGGGAACTTAAGGAACTTGCCCAAGATTCCACAGCAGAACTGAGAGCCACACCCAGGTCTGTCTGTGGATGGCGGTACCCCTCTGCCCCCCACTCCCTGTGGTGTAACCACCATGCTCTCCACCTCTCTGGCAGAGGGGCTGAATTGCAGCCCCATCCCGGCCCTTCCACTGGCAGCTCGAACCTTTCATCGCCCCCACTTCCCACCCAGGCAGGAACCAGGGACGCAAGAAGTCACGACGGCTCCTTGACAGGAATCCATCAGGGTCTTTGCTGCCAGCCAGCCGCCGGGCTCCCCTTTTTTATGTCCTGCACAAGCACCACATGCTGGATACCTCGACAGTCAGCAGTCACATGCATCGGCCCTAGAACTCACATCAACAACAGGTTCCTGGTGCCCCGTCTCATCCCAGCACCCAACCCCGCCTTGCCCAACACTCCGGGGAACCGCTGTTCTGAGAGGGCTCGCCCTCAGGGAGCGGGAGGTGGCTCCGTGGACAGGCCTCGGGTCTCATATCTGCTCCTGAGGGGGCCCCAAGGGTCAGCTCACATCCTCCATTTGCCCCACGCAGGTTCCTGTGGGTGTGGAGTTCTTTGGCGGCATTACAGGCTGGCTGTGGGGGCCGGAGGGCAGCAGGCCCGGCACCAGGTGGGGGGCTGGTGAGAGGCCTCTCAGAGCACCTGGGTCTCACAGCCTGGGTCACCCCAGGGGCCTGGCCTGACGGTCTGCAGGGCAGAGAGGGAGCCGGGAGACTCACCGTCCAGCCGCCGCCGTCTGTGCGCATGTCACAGTAGACCTGGAAGCCGGTGGGGTCATGTGTGGGGAAGACGGAGTAAACGCCGTCCTCCTGCTGTCCGCTCAGGAGGACGTCCAGACAGTCCCGTGGCCGAGAGCCTGAGACAGGGAAGGCCGTCAGGGCGGCGGGCCTGTCCCCCCGCCCACTCTCTCTGTCCCTGAGTCTGACTTCTCTGTCCACCTGGCAACGTCACTTGGGCTCCAGAGCCCAGGCCTTGGGGTCAGACCTTGGCTTTGCCACTACCTGGGTGGGTTTGGGTGAGTGAGCTTTGCTTTCCTCACCTGGAAAGTGGGCACAATGAGCCCCGCCTCATCGGGCTGTGAGGAGGTTCGAAGGACGGTGCAGGTAGGGCTGGTGCTGCCTGGCAGCAGGAAGTGCTTGGCAACAGCATTTCCTCGTCAGTGTGTGTGTGTGCGCGCACGCGTGTGTGTGGGGGTGATGGAGGAACAAAGCTGGACACCAGGTGGCCCGAGGAAGGCAGACCCCACCCCCACTCACCGTTGGCGCAGCTCCGGGGCCTCGACCCCCTGGCAGGAGCCCTCTGAAGGTCGGCCTTGACTCGGGGCCGGCCCAGTCCCCGGTCCCTGTGCAGGGCGTCCAGGATGTCACTGACCGAGTTCAGCAGGTGAGCCATGTGGCCTTGGCTCTCGGAGAGAAGCTGTGGGGAACAGGGGTGATCAGGGGGTGCAGGGCTCTGCTGGGAACACGGCACGACACCTGCCAGCAAGGTGGGCTCCTGCTCCGCTCCAGCCTGGATCCGAGGCCGCCTGAGCCAGTGCTCGGAGGAGGGGGGCTCAGGTGGGAGGGGACAGATTGGCTCCAGCTTCACTCTTTTCTGTGCCTTCCGCCCCAGTGAGGTGACTAAAGGTGCGAGTGGAGGCAGCACCTGGCGTCGGGCAAAGCTGGTTCAAACCCCGTCACCCATTTTCCAGTTACACGATGCGGGGACTTAACCAAGCCTTGAAACGGGGCTAACATGGCCTCTTTGGCCCAACTGCTACGGACTAGTGGTGACAACTGTGGGAAGTGCCCAGCACAGTGTAGGGCCCTCCCTCATTACTCAGATCCTTAAGGCAGCTTCCAGGCTACAGAACGGTCTCAGCCAGCATCTCTTCTGATCCCAGCGAGGCCGTGAGGCAGGGGTGGGTGACTCTGCACTCAACTGGCGGGGACCCCGGGACGCTCCGCCCGCCCCACCCCTCCCTCAGGCGGGCCTCACTTTGGCTTTGCACAGCGGGCTGATGTCACCACCTCCCCTCACTCCACAGCACCGCCAGGAGGGGGACTGGGTTGTCTTTTCCTTGTTAGAAATGGGGAAACTGAGGTGCAGAAACAGCGGTCCCTGATTGGGTGTGACTTCAGGCCATTTCCTCAGGGCTGACTGGCAGGAAGGCACCCAGGGCTGTGTGGTCATTGTGCGGGGAGCCCGGGGTGGGGGCGCAACGGGGGTCGTGGTTGGAACCCAAGCTCTAGTGCAGATCCTGGGTTTTGACTCAGCCCCTGGAAGGGCAGCCGAGCCTCTCCACTCCTGTTTCCTCCTCTGTGAACCAGAGTAATGGGACCTGTGTTTCTGGGGTGGGTGGTGGCGGAGGTTCACGACAGCATGTGTTGGGGCCTGAGTGCTCCATTGGTATTCTCTGTATCCTTCCTGCCACTGACGGCCACAGCTCCGGCGATCACAGTCCTGAGGTTTGTAGCTCAGTGTAGTGTTGTCCCCCGGGGCCTCTCCACTGTGCCTGCTGCCTGAAGGGTGTGGGGTCTGTCTCCTCCCCAGGAGGCTGCAGGGCCATGAGGCCGGGCGGTCGGGTTATGGGTCATGGGCGTCAAGCAGCCAGCCAGCGGGCGTGAAGCCTGCTGGCTCTTTACACACCGAACCTGTCACCTGCCAGATAATAGCTTGTTCAAGGAAGGAAAATAGAAATATACAGTGCCGGCAGTTTACAAAATACGACTCTTGGCTTGTCCAGAGGCAGGGGCCCGGCAAAGCTTTTAGCTTCCCTGTCAGTTTTTCCTGTGCCGAGCAGGCGATTCAGTGAGAGCTGAGGCCTGGGGGAGAGGCAGAGATGGGCAGGGCGGGTGTTTGGGCAAGACTTCTCCTGGCGGCAGACTTCTCCCTGGGCTTCAGGGCAGCGTCCTGTACACAGGCCCCACTGGGGGGGGGGGCCTGAAGCCCCTGGGAGGGTCAGGGTGTGGGCAGCAAAGATCAGCGGGCTGACTGGTTGTCTCTAGGGTTCTGGCCATGTTTCTGCGATGACACAGACACACAGGCATGGCCCGCTCTTGCTAACAGGGAAGCTCTCAGTTTAAACCAGCAAATGATTAAAGCTGAAAATGTGCATATCCACATGCCCCGAATTAAGGGGGGAAGTCACTCCCTGCTCACTGAACTGCACGATGCATTCAAGAGGAGACAGCAGCTTTTGGAGGCAGCGAAATCAGAGTTGCTGACGGCTCTGAGACAAGGCACTGGCCACGCTTGGCCTCAGTCGGCCCCTCCGTAGAATGGGGTCCCGATTGCCACCTCCTGGGGCTACGCTGCTAGAAAGTGCTTATTAACACAAGGCGGTGGGCCCAGTCCAGTGGGGGGGGGAATCCCATGATTACTATTGCAAAAGGGATTTTCAGTGGGGCTCCCACGGCTGAAACTTGAGTTTACAAACCACTTCCACCATAATAATAGAAGACGCTGAAGTGCAGGCAGCGTCTCGCAGGAGCCAGACGCCGGCCGAGCCCCATACATGGCATGGACTGTGTCATCCCTATTTTGCAGGTGAGGAGACCCAGGCCAGGGAGAGCACCTGACATGCCCCAGGCCCCCCACTGGGGATTTAAACTCTGAGGACAGACCCACTTTGCTCTGCTGCTGCTCCTGGGCCAAGGGGGCCTCAGACATTTGTGTACATGCGTGACCCTGGCGCTTGCTGAGCTGTTGGGACCCGCGGTTGGGAGGGTGGTGCCTTTTAAGCAGCTCTGGCAATTCTGACGGGGGTGCCCATTGGCACTGCTTTGAGAAACCCAGGTCTGGGCTGATCAGCTGAGGGTCTGGGGCGCGTCAGGAAGAGGAGCTAGGAGCTATGCCGCTGGCTCTGCACGGCGCACATGGTCTCTGAAATCACCTGGGTTTCTGGGAAATGAGTCCAATTAAACATTCCTGTGAGGAGTAAATATATCAGGTGAGCCAAGGTGCTCCTGGGCCCAGGAAAGCTATTAGTCTTGTGGGAACAGCTCTAGGCCTCTGCTTGGGTGGGCGGTAGAGACCCTGAGGCCCCTCTCCCAATCCTCTACCCCAGCCCTAAGGGTGAGGCGCCCCTGGGCGGGGCCTGGCTGACCAGGGGCTGAGCCATGTGGAGAGCAAGGTAGGGGGTGGGGGGCAGATCACCCAGAAACTCTGGAGGTCTCCTGAGCCCTGCTGATGAGGATTGGGGATGTGCAGACTGAGGGGCAGCAAACAGCAAGGGGGCTGAGCACCCCACACCCACCCCAGCCATCAGTCACCCACACAGGATGACGAGGGCTGTAATTTTCCAGCTGAAGCCTTCAGAGGGCGAGGAAAGGTCCATTGCTCATGGGCTGTTGGGTGACCAAGTGCCTAGTCATCCCGGGTGTCCGGAAGGGCTGAGGCCACTGGCACGGCGGAGCTTGCATCCTAGTCCCTAAGGACCTGAGTCACAGAGGTGACGGTACAGGGCCGGAGGCTGGACAGGGCACCAGGAGGCCAGGTGCCAGACCTGACCTGGCCACTGTACCCTGGATTAATCACCGCCCCTTTCTGGGCCATTTTCTCTTCTGAAAAATGGTGTAAGGCTAATGAGATGCCCACCCTGAAATCCCCGTATCTATGAGGACCATAGTTCTTGCTGTGCTCCAGGCACCGTCAAGCCAGAAACTCTCCACCCAGACCTACCCGGCACTTGCTGGGGCCTAGCGTGGCTCCGGGGCGTGGGTGAGGCAGAGATGGTGAGGACAGGCTGAGGGTCTGGTCTGGCTCCCTCAGCTGGTCCCCACCTCCTTCCCTGGAAAGCTGCAGGCATCGAATGGCAATGAATAGGGAAGGGTGCCTGGGGGGGGCGGTGGGGGGGGCTTGCCACTGATGAACTGACGATATAACTTAAACCTCGGTTTGCTACTGATGAAGGCCATGGCTGGCCTCACCTGCGCTGGAGCACCTGGGAAGCCCCACCAGCCCTGGACCTGACCTGACTGTTGGATGCCACGTGTGCCACACCAACACCCAGGGTTACCAGGACAGCGTGCAGGACACAGTTTGAATCCTGGCACCATTAGCCATGTGGCTTATCTGTAGGGATAGCCGGGCACTTGTCTGGACATCAAGTGTCCAGCACTGGGCTAGCCGTTGGTGGCAGCAGCCCCACCCTCCCACCAAGACCTCCAGCTCGGGCCCTGCTCCTTACCTGGATGAGGCGGGCCTGCTCGCTCTGCAGGGCACTAAGTCCCTGGCCCAGCGTGCCGTGCCCCTTCCGCAGACCCGTGCACTCTGCCTGCAGCTCGGAGGCCCGAGCCAGCAGCCGGGGCAGCTGGTCAGCCAACGTGTCCAGCAGCTCCTGCTCCTGTTCACCCACCAACCGCGGCTCGGCCTGGTGCTCGGTCAGCGCCTGCAGCACGGAGGCCTGGGCACCCTCCAGGCGGGCGAAGCCATCGGCCAGGTCGGGGCAGCGCGGGTCAATGACGATGCTGAGATGCGAGCTGTCTGCCCTCTCCACGGTGACCAGGGCGCTGTTGGCACCAGCTGGCCCAGTGCTGACCACGGGCGGGGGGGCTGTGCCTGGCGCGTGGGCATGGTTCAGGAAGAGCACCGCGCCGGTGACAGCCACAGCCAGCAGCACGGCCAGGGACAGCAGCACTGTGCACAGCACGTAGCCACAGCTTGGCCGCTGCAGGCCAGCCGGGGCACATGGACAGAGACGGACAGACGGACAGACAGGAGAGAGAAGGAGGGGCACCATCAGGGGCCGACCTGGGCCTCCAGCTCTGCCCAGTGGGGGCCCAGGATGGGGCCTCGCGCTTTGTGAGACCCGGGCAGGGCTCAGAGGGTGCCCTTCTTGGGGACAGTGGGGTAGTCGTAAAGTGACAGAGATGAGAGACAGAGAGACAGGGACACACAAGTGGCCCTTTCTTCTTGCCTGGCCCGCCCTGCCCGACGTGGATGGCTCGGGGGCAGGGACGTCTTCCCCCACCGGAGCCCTCTGGGTCGGGTGAGCGCTCCAGCTCTGCAGCCAGATGGGCTGGGCTCAGGTCCCCACACTGCCATTTCCCAAGGGGTGACTTTGGGTGAGGGGCCTCATTTCACTGAGCCTCAGTGTCCTTACCTGTAAAACGGGGGCAACAATGACATGCCCCACTGCACACATGGGCGCTTGGTGTGCTGACTCAGGGAGGAGCTGTACTGGTGACAGCACCGATGCTACAAATCGTCACGCTGTCACAGAGGAATGAGTGCTTTGGGACAGTGGGCGCCCGTCACTGAGGGTCCCTGTCAGCCTGGAGCGCCCACATCCCAAGCCCCAAAGCCTGAGCAGGCTCATGAGGCTGCCACGAGTCCCAAGGCACAGGGTGGCCCCCCAAGCACCCCCTCTCCCACCCCCTCGCCATCCTCTCTCCCTCCTCCCCCTCCTCTCACTCTCCACAGAGCAGGGGGAATACACAGCACGAAGAATACGAAGTGGCAGAGTGCCACCAAGGGGGAAAGAGGCCACCCTCCCTCTAAGGAGGTGAGGGCTGGGGCGGCAGGGCAGCCGTGCTTCCCGGAACAGGCAAAGAGGCAATGCAGGCAGAGAATGAAGGCGACAGGTGAGGTAAAAATTGGGTTCGGGGCGCAGTGGGGGCTAGCCACAAAGGAAGCTGGAACTCATGTGCAGCTCGTAATAAAGGAGGTACCGTGACATGGTAGCAAATCTAGGCTCACTCGACCAAATCACTCAGGGCCCTAAGGAGCTTGGAGAATGCCACTCAGCATCTGACACATGGGGAAACTGAGGCCCAGAGAGGGTGAGGGGCTTGCCTGAGTCACACAGCAAATGAGAATCAGAGCTCAGATGAGGTCCCCAGCCTCCTGCCTCCTCCCAGGACCAGCCACCTTTACGGGTGAATTTCCCCCACACGTTCAACTTCCTGAACGGGAGATGCACCTTTAAATGACTTAGTATACTGACGCAATGGGCACCACTCCTGGCGCGTTGTTCTTGTGCAGTAAATATTAGCGGCTTTTATTATTTCGTGATCAATGTGCACAGAGCATCTGGAGGTGTTTGGTTTTTTATTTTCCACCCAAAGTGTTATTTCTCTGTGTTATTGATGCTAGGATGCACCTTCTCTTTTATTCACATCTTAACACCTCCAACATTGGGGGCATTTTACAACTGTGATCAACAGCTTTCCTCCCTCCCTCCATTCCTTCTTCCTTTCCTCCCTCCCTCCCTCCATTCCTTTCTTTTTTTCTGATGCATAAAATAATGATTCCTAGTATATCATGTAAGAGGTCTTACTACAAGAAAATACAGTAGAGCAAACAGTTTCTTTTCCATAAATTCACATTCTACAAGTAACTCCTGAATTTCCTACTTGGTACCAGAGGAGGATGGGGCAGGTAGAACAGCAGACCCCCAAGGAAGGCGTCTGTGTTATTGGTGAGATGAGGAAGAAAATCCTAGCCTGTCCCTGCAGTGATGGGGCCTCTGCCCCCAGGACTCGCTCTACCCTTCCTCTCTCTACACCCCGCACAGGCCCGGGGGGCAGCGGGGAGCACACCCATCAGGGCTCCTCACGGCTAGACCTGCACACGATCAGCTCTGCACGGTTGCTCCCTCGGCCCGAGGCACCCATTTCCCCACTTCCCTTCCACCAGCCTAACTCGATTTCTTCCTTCAGGGCTCAGCTAGATGCCACCTCTTCCAGGAAGCCTTCTTTGACTGTTTCCTCAGCCCTGCTCCCAGTTTGGGAGGGGGTCCCCTCTGTGCTCCAACAGCCCTTCTCCTCACATGGTGGTATTTATCAAGACAGTCATTTCCTGTGAGTTCATCCCACTCATTCAAACATCTAGTCAGCATTCACTGGTGACCTCATGAGCCAGGCTCCAGCCCTGCCCTGAGGGAGGAAGTTCATGTCCCATGGGCTGTGATTCTTACCCTCTTTGGGGGCCTGGATCCCTTTGGGAACCTGATGAAAGCTGTGTGCACAGGGAAAGCTGGTATTCAGAGGCTGACGATCCCAGGCCCGGGAAACTTGCCCTGAACCACGAGCCCCCCCCCCAGGGCAGGGCCCTGCTCACCCCCTGGTGCAGGGCAGCTGGTTGTTGGGTGGACAGAAGAGGAGATGGACCAACTCATTTCTCCTTGGCGATGCGGGCGTGGGGAGGAGGAGGCGGCTCCAGGACCGACACGGCTTGGCAAAACAGGCCCATGACCTCCATGCTGAGGCCTGGACCCCGGGGCAGGGCCGCCTCTGTCCCTGTGTCACCTCTGATGGCCTGACACGGAATGAAGACATGCCCTAGGGTGCCCCGATTCCCCAGTCACTGCAGGCCAGCAGCTGCCGGACCAGCGGGCACCGTGTACCACTGCCATTCCTTGACTACGCACAGTGTTCCAACCACTAACCCCTCCTGCTATGGGTGGGTTCATTTTGCAGATGGGAAAACTGAGGCTCAGAAAGCGGAAGACCTTGCCATGGTCACACAGGAGGCAAATGGTAGAGCCAGCACTGAACCCAGGGCCGGGTGACTCCGGAATCGCACCATCTGTGTCCAGGCTGCTCGCTGAGCGACCCCACAATGCCCTTTCCTCTACCTGGAGTGTGACTGGGGTTTGAGAGACAAAGCTCTGTGTCAGCAAGTAAGTGTCTGTCAGGCCGGAGTCCATCGGGAGACACGTTGCCCTGAGCAGTTCAGAGCGATGTCCTCCAACTAAAGAGCATTACGGCCCCCAGCCGGCGAGGCAGAGTGGCCAGCCATGCCCCCTGTGTCTCCAGGCCCCCGGCCCTCTCAGGCACCCGCTTCCACCCAAGCCCCTGGTCTCTGGTGGGAAGGCAGAGGGCACAGAGGAGGGGAGGGGCTCGAGCAAGCTGCAGGGGGCCCCTGAGGGGCAGGGGGACCACGGAGCTTGGAGATGAAACAGGCCACTCAGCAGAGGACAATTAGTCTTCAGAGATCACCTTAAAATGAAGTACTGCTTGCTTTTATAGGCTGCCGTTTACGTGCCTCGCAAAGAAATCTGCCCGAGACAATAAGGGAGGCTTTGGGCAGCGAGCAGCCCAACCGAGCGTGCCACGAGCTGGAGCTTATTAATCAGCCTGTGGCCGTGGCAGAGCGGGGCACACGCCCTGGGTCTGCCGGAGGCGGGCGGGCGCACACAGGTCCCAGGTCCGGGGCTGAGGAGTGGCGCCTGGGAAGGTGTCCCGGGCAGTGGGCGCGAGTGGAGCAGGAGCCCCAGGCCTGAGCCCCCTGCTACCTCAGCCACCTGCGTGAGCTCCCAGCTGGAGGGCCGTGACTTCGTCCCCTGTGTGATCCCCAGTGCCAGTGGCTGCCCAGGAAGTCCTGGCCAAGGGGAGGACAAGATGGGCTCGTGCCAGGGGAAGCAGGAGGTAGGAAGCTGCAGAGGTGCCTCAGTGGAGGGGTGGCATCTGTCCCGGCTGCCTCCCCTAAGTCCCCAGCCTCCAGAAGTGGCTGTGGGGTCTGGCAGAGGAAAGGAGGGTTCAGGAGGAAGGGGCTCCCTGCCTCGGTGGGTGCTCGGTGCTCAGCTGGCCAATCCAGCCCCAGCCCGCACCCGGCCTTCTGCCTCGTTATCTAAGGGAGCTGGGCGGCAGCCGTCCTCTGGGTGGACTGAGACTATATCCCATTACCAAAGTAGGAAGAAGAAAGTCTCCCTCCAGGGGGAGGCCAGGCAAGTTGAGATCCAGGTTCAAGCCGCTCCCAGCCCCCATCTCCTAGGAGCACCCCAGCCAAAGGCAGGAGGGCTGTTCATGATGGAAACACGCTGTGGGGCCTCAGATTGGGAGAAACAAGAGTGTATGGTGTGTGGTCTAGGGCCTGGCAGCAGCTCTCAGGGGGGCTTATGGGCTCAGAGGGAGGGCAGGAGGCCCAGACCCCGGGGAGGCCGCCTCACCTCTCCCCAGGAGCCCACATCTTCACCGGCTCCTGGCCTGGGCTGAACTTGGAGCCCCCTGGCCCTGGAGAACCCCTAGAGTTCAGGGCTGTTTGTTCTGCTTCTGGGGTCCCAAAGACTTGGGAAGAGGGCCTGCCAGCCTCTTCTCTGAGCCCTTGGCCCAGGACACCTGCAGGCTCCCGCTACCAAGCTCCCAGCCCCATCTCTTGCCACCCACAACCTGTGCTCTCCACCTGCCTGGTCCCATTCATTTCACCCCGCGCACCTTGCTTTCCCTCAAGGACAGATTTGGTAAACGCTGCTCTGCTTAAACGTCACCTTCTCCAGGAAGCACTCTCCTGCACTCCCGCCGCTGCCTTCTCCATCACCGCCACGGCACTGGCTAGGAGGTGAGCTCCGCGGGGCAGAGCCGGGGCCCAGAGGAGTGGCTCAGGAAAGACAACCAAGCCTAACAGCGACCTCAGCCCACACCCCTGGGACCAAGAGGAAAGAGGTGTCTTTTCCATCATCACACCCATCATGCTTTGTGATGACACCTGACTGGTGGGTTTGTTCCCCCAGGAGACTCTAAGCTCCCTGAGGCACAGGTTCACGGCGGGCTGTGTCTCCCAGCTAAGGCAGGATTCTGTGTGTCACTGAGTGAATTAAATACAGGTTAGACATCAGGGAGAACTTCTCAGTGAGAATTCTTATTCTTTCTGGAATGTGTTTCAGAAGCTTTGAAAGTATTAAGAGACATTGCCTCGGAGAGGTCAGACGTGGACCTCCCTGAGGGGTGGGTGGCTTGGCTTGGGGACTGCTCAGAAACAAGGCCCCGGAGGAGACGGTCACAGGGTGACTTCCTTCCCCACACTCCACAGCTAGAAGAACCATGTCTATTTCTCGGTCCTTTCATCTGAGCGACTCCAAACTCCTGGCAAATATCCCACTGTCCTCTGCTGCCCAAGGGTGCACGAGCCCCTTTGTTCTGCGCTGGGAGAAGGCATGCACTAACGAAGCCGGCATCTCGTCCAAGGTCACCCAGCAAATGAGGAGCTGAGGCCAGAAGGGCCTGTGAGAGACTAGCCCGAGGCAGTCCCTGGAAAAGGTGACGCTTGGACACAGCCCCGTCATTGGCAGTAGGTACTGTGAGTGTCCAGGCACCGGACACTGGAGCCCGCTCCCCAGGAATCACATGATGTGGCTGAGCAGGCGGAACGAGGCAAGGACAGCCAGCCTCTCTTCCCTTCGTCTTCCCACCTGGGAGGACCCAGGTTTGGTTTGCAGCTCCAGCTCTCTTAGCCTCAGTTTCCTCATCTGTCAATCAACCCCGCTGCCAACCTTCCAGAGTGGTTGTGACTAGGAAACAAGAACTGCGGAGATGGGGCTGGCCGGTGCTCAGGCTGTGGCACTGGCATCTATTCTGGAAGAAGGACCCCACTCAAGAACCTCAGCCAGGCCCTTCTGGTGGGAGCTGGGCGGTCAGATCCCTTTCCCTGGTGGGCAGAGGGGTGATCAGGACACGGACAGCCTGTGAAAGGGGGCAGGCTGCTTTGAGAACCACCCTCCTGAAGGGTGCCCAGGCACAGGGCTTTACAGTTTGCAAAACACACCGGTACTTCACTTGGCCCTCCTAACAGCCCTTGTGAAGTGAGGAGGAAGCAGGGATCACTGTTCCATTTTACAGATGGTAACGCCCAGGCCCAGAGCGGGGCAGTAACTTACCCAGAGCCACACAGCATGTCCATGGCTGAGATAAAACTAGAAGCAGGGCAGGAGGGAAGAAGGGCAGTCAAGGCTGTCTCTTTCAACAATGGCATAGACAAGGCTCTGCCTCTTATTTGAAGCTTCAGAAAAGCCAGGAGCTGGCACAGGAGACAGCCTATCTACATGCTGGGTCACCAAAGGAGCACGGAGGTAAGGCAGCATTTGACATTGGCCCAGGACCCCAAGGCCACATGCCCTCAGCTGCTTCTGATGGCAAGGGGCAGACAGCTGGACCCTGGCCTGATGGCAGCTGGACTATGTGTCCCGAGGGAGCAGCAGAGGGAGGCTGGGCTAGTCCAGGAGTCCCTGAAGCCACATTTCAAACAGATCCCCCAAAAGCAACCTCCCCTTGAGACACAGCAACACTGGCTGGCTCCTCTCCCACAGCTCCTCCTGGCCGAGGCGTCACGTAGTTCAGTTCTGCAAATATCCCTCAGCTACCAACCTGATCTGCTTGGAAGGACAAGAGCCTGGGTCCAGGGGGAGACCCCGGATGGGGGCTGCAAAGGGAGCTCCTGCTAGAGGAGACTCAGGGCTAAGGCACAAGGCAGTAAAGGCAGCCGAGCAACACAGATTAAATGCTGGTGGGACTTCAAGACACAGCCAGTGGGCATCAGGTAAGGCTTCCTGGAGGAGGTGGCATTTAGTAGGTTTTCCCTGAGTGAAGGGGTGTGTGTGTGTGTGTGTGTGTTGGGGAGCCTAGTGCAGCCAACAAGATGAGACAGCAAAGGTTTGGAAATGGGCAGCTTGGTGTGGGTCATTGTCATTGGCAAATGACAAGCAGTCAGTACCTGTGTGGGGACTAATAGGAAGGGAGAACGGGGATGACCTTGAACAAGTCTAGGAGGTAAGGCTGCTCTTGCTAAGAGGGGAGAAAGTCAGATCTCAGCAAGAGAAGACATTACCTGGGGATAGCTTGGGTGTGGACCTGACCTAACAAAGAACAGACCACCCAAGGGACCCTGGGAAAGGCTCTGGGTCAGACCTGGCTGTGAATCCTTGCTCTCCCGCTAATACACTGTGTGACTTGGGCATATGCCTCCACCGCTCTGAGCCACCAACCCCATCACGGGAGCGTGCATCCCTGCCTCGCCCCCAGGTTGCTGGGGGGAGTGAGGTTGTGCAAGCGTTTAGAAAGAGCTTTGCAAACTGTAGAGGGCTGGGCCCCCACAACATGGCAGTGTCACTCCAGACAGAATGAGCAGGTTGCAGCTTCTGAGAGTGAGGGGCCGCCAAGGCCCACCCCTGCCGCCCCACTCCTGCCACGGCAAACACGAACTGTTCCTTTCCCAATGGCATCTGCCTGGGAGAAATTTGAAATTTAAAACGGGCAGCCCCATTAATTCCTCTCCTCGGCCTCTCGTCAGCAAGCAGGCCTCCTCATCTCGCCTGCCTGCCCCAGTCCCTTGGCAGCCTGGCCTGGAGCAGCCCCAGGGCTGCACCTCTGCTCAGCCTCCTGTCTCCAACCCTCTCTCCGGCCAGCCCTGGGGCTCTGCCCTCACTCCCTTCCGGTGCTCAGCCCTGGGCACCCTCCAAGCCTGCCCACCTCCACTGCCCCTGACGAGGCAGCTAAGGGCAGAATGAACGGACCTGGAGCCCACAGACCCAGGTTCAAATCCCAGCAGAGCGGTGTCACCTCCAGCAGGTAGCAGCCCTCTCTGAGCCTTGCTCCCCTTGTCTCAAAGCTGGAGAACCCCCACACCCAGCATTCTCACAGGAGGCAAATACTTACTGATCCTCTACTGTCTTTGGGGCTCTGGCTAAAGTGTGAGGATTCAGAAGAGATGAGAAAGGGAATCGAGTCTTGGTACTGAAGCTCAGATTACCATGCCAGGCGCTTGGCACAGGGTGGCACACCGGGTAGAGACTTAGTTAGCAAGTGGGTAAGATTCCCATTGTAGAGGCAAGGAAACAGACTCTGTAAGAGGCCACTCAGCGAACTAAAGGGCTGGTATCACTGTGAACTAAAGGTCCCCTACTCCCTTGCACACATGTAAACGGCCAGTCTGTTGGAGGCGCAAGGGGGCCCTCCCTCCTGCAGGGGTGCTGCCCCACCCGAACCCCAAGTTCAAGCCTTCTGTGGAGAAGGAGGTGAGGAGGGCGCCCGCCCTGATCACGGCCTCCAGAGCCACGCAGGGGTGCTCCCCAAACTCTAGCACCAAGCCGGGCACCTACCCCACCAGCCAGAGCCCCGAGCCCAGAGTGTCGCCACGCCGCTGGCCCGTGCGTACCTGCGGCTTGTCGCGCGGCCGGTCCTCAAGTTGGGCAGCGCCGCCCATGGTCTTCCACCGGTCGTTGACCATCTTCCGGCAGCACCGGCGGAGGCGCCAGGCGAGGCGCGCCGCTGCGGAGCGCAAAGGCGCCGGAGTGGGCGAGGGATCGGGCGCGGGGCGCCTTCTGCTCGCTGGACCCCGCCTCGGTGCCCCGCGCCGTGGGCGGCTGTGTGCGGGTGTGCGCGCGCGCGCGTGTGTGGACGAGCGTGTGTGCGGGTGAGAGCCGGAGCCGGAGCCGGAGCCGGAGCCGGAGCCGGAGCGGGAGCGCGAGAGCCGCTCGCCTGCCCGCCGCTCGCGCTGCGCGCGGT
>NW_017731353.1:4591060-4605574 GCF_001890085.2 Hipposideros armiger
ACACACACACACACACACACACACACACCGCGGGATGCGACGGTTACGCTCCACGCGCTAAAGGCCAAGATACGGGCGGCAGAGCGGGTCCCAGGCCCCCGGGGGCCGGCGGGAAGGAAGCAAACGCCGCAGGCAGCCCGGCCCTCGCCCGCTTCTGGGGGGGCCTAAGAACCCCCGCCAGCGCCTCCTCACAAACTTCCTCCCGGGCCGGACTCCGGCCAACTCACCGTGCGCGGGTGCGCGGCGCCGGGCGGGCCTCGTGGGCGCCCCCGCCGGGCCGTCGGGCGTCTCCCGGGAGCGGAGCCGCTCTCCTCCCGGTTCCTCAAGGGTGCAGGACGAGACCCCGCTGGGCAGGCGGAAGTGGGGTGTCGGTCCGCCGGCGTGCGCCCCCTGCGGGTCTCCGAGGTCCGGGCCCTGGGGCACGTGCGCTGGGTCCCGAGTCTCCTGCCACCGGGGACCCCCCCCCTCCGGTCCCCGCCCCGCGAGGTCGTCCCTGTGGGCGCCTCGGCCAGAGAAACGGCCCGACGCCTCCCTTGCCCGGGCGGCCCCCCGACTGAATGGGGGGGGGTCCCTGTCGCCGCGACAGCCGCCCGCGCAGTCACGAGTACGAGCCGCTCAGCGCTCTGCCCGCGCTCCCGGCCGATCGCCCGCGTTCCTCAGGCGCGCCCCGCGCCGTCGCAGCCCCCGCCTCTCCACCGCCCCGCAGAGGAGGGATTTGCGCCGGGAGGGGGCTTCTTAGTCGCCCCCTCCCACCAGCAGCACTTTAAAAATCCCTGGATCCTCCCGGAGCAGCCTTCGGAGGTAATTGACAAAGTCCTTAATCTGCCTCGTTAACGAGCTGCTATTGTGGCTTCTGACCGGGAGGCGCCCACACGGCCCGACGCCGCGCTCCTGGCCGGCCGCCCCCTTCCCCGGCCGCCGCGGGAGCCAGGCGGGCTGCCCCGCCCCCGCCCCTGTCTGCGGCTCCTTATCTTCTGCTTCCCCAGCTGCAGAATAGACACCCCCGTTCCTCGCCCCCCCCCCCGACTTCTCCCCAAAGCTGTTTTCCGGCTCCCAGGGCGCCTTGGCCCGCCACGCTGTTCCCTGGCAGTGTCTTCGTCTCTCCCCCACTGGCTGCCAGTCTGTCGTCCCATCTTCGTCCCTCTGCCCGCCCCTCTCCGCGTCCTGCACCGGCAGAGCAGGCTACCAGGGGGTGGGGGCTGCGCCCTGGGCCCAGAAAGCTGGGGCCCGGGGACTCGACACCCCAAGTCAGCTGAGTAGACTGTCACTCACCCACTAGAAGCTGGGTTCGCAATCCGCCAGCGGTTTGTCCGCACGCAGCCTCCCCTTCCTTCCAGGGCCGCTGTGCTGCCTCGCCTGCAGCCCCACTGCACCACACACAGGGGGGCTGCCCACGGCCCTTGAGAGAATCCCATAGCCCTGGCTGGGAGTCAGGGGACCCATCTGGAGCCCTGGCCCTGTGGCACCCTCCCCCTGGGTCCCTTTTCTGTGGATTAAAGGGATTGGAAAGTGACCTGGAGGGCCATCAGGCTTGGTGAGAGAAGTGTGCTGAAAACAGGACCTGGCTGTGTGGCCTGGGGCAAGCTACTGTGCCTCTCTGAGCCTGTTTCCCGATGTGTACCAAAGGGTTAACACACCCCTCTTCAGAAGGGCTCTTGTGAATTTCTGAGACAGTGTTTTGGAGCACCTGAGCAGGTTTCAAACTTGCTTGCTATGACCTTCTCCAGCCCTAGTTTCCTCATTGAACAAGAAATTGCCCCCTCCCCGTTCCTGATGGGGAATTGTGAGGTCTGCAGGAATGTGGCTGGGATTTCAAGTCTGTGATTCCGATTTGAGGAAAGGATGTAAACTCCAGCCGTGTCTATGCACAGACGAAAGACCAGTGTGGGGTGGGGGACTGAACTGAAATTCTGAGTGCAGGGAGGGGGGTTGCTAAGCGCAAGTGGAGTTTCTGGGGATGTGCTCAGGGTGGTCAGGGAAGGCATCCTGGAGAAGGAGGGATAGGAGCCAGGCCACAAAGGTGGGGGCATCTGGATACTGGGGAAGAAGGCATTGCAGGCGGTGAAGCCACAAAGCAAAGGTGGAGAATGCAGAGTGACAATAGCCTGCATGGGCAAGTGCCAAGCAGAGGACCGGCCCCCAGGCCTGCAGAAGGGCGTTTGGACAGGTAAGCGGGGGCCACCTAGTGGCTCCTCCTGGCACTGTTTGCTGACGGGTTGTCTCACCTATTCAGCCTGGGGTTCTCACTTTCCTGCTTTGGGGGTGCAGTGAGCACATGTGTCGGAGGCAGTCTTCATCCATCGCCCCCCTGATCAGCACCCCAGAAGAAGAGTCAGCTCTGGTGAAGCTCTGGCATGAGCCCACAGGTATTTGGTGCCTGGCGCACTTGGGACATTGTCTGGGAAGAGGAGAGGGCGGGCGCCCTCTGTTCATTGGCCCTGAGATCTATGTGTGAGAAGCTCCGCTGACTCCATAGAGGAGACAGTGTCCCACTTTCTGATTTCCTTTTGACAAAGCTGCTGTCCCAGAGCCCCAGGGAAGAGCCCAGGTGTGCTCATCTGGCTGGGCAGAATCAGGGCTTTCCAGCCAGCCAAGACATGGCATTCAGGGACCAGCGAGGGCTTCAGGGAAACCGGAACCCAGGATCCCCAGGCTGCGTGGCATTAAACCTGAGGTTGCCCCGGCACCCCTGCCCACTCCTGCACATCCTCTCAGCTGCCTTCCTCTGGCTCACCGATTCTGCGTGTTCCTACTTTTCCTGCCTATGGCCACCTAGACGTGATGGCCCCACCAACATTTTTAGTTTACATCCCAGGGAGAAGGGTTGGGACCCATCCTGCTGATCCTTTGGAGCCAGGACATATCAATCATAGGTCATCAGCTGCCCTTGGACAGGTGCCCATCATAGTCTGATGGAGGGCGTGGTTGTGGGGGCCCTAATGCAGGTACCTCCCTTAGCAGAGAGTGAGTACAGGGCAGGCGGCGAGGCATGCCAGCATTGGAGTGATGGAGAGGAAGAGAGCCAATGAAGGAGATGAGAAAAAGTGGCCAGCAATGGTGAGTGACAATGGTCAAGGTGCCTGCCCCTTGGCTGCGATCTGTTGCGCATCACCCCTACCTTCAGCTCTGTGCTAGGCTCTCTACATTCTCCCAGCCACCCTAGGAAGTGGGAGTGATTGTTCTCCCCATTTTATGGATGAGAAACTGACTCAGAAAGGTAAGTTATGTAACTTGGGTGATAGCGCTATTAGTAAAATGATATAATTAATAGCTTCCATTCTGTAAGCATTTTCCATGTGCTGGGTGCTGTCATTAACAATATATCTATTTCATGTAATCCTCGCCAAAAACCTATGGGTGTTATTAATATCCTCATTTTATAGATGAGCTCAGAGAAGTTAAGTAACTTGGTCAAGGTCACACAGCAACTGATGGGGTCAGATTAAACACAGGTCTCTGCACCACTGGAGCCCATCTGTCTTTCTCACTTGCCTCTGTTCTCTTGGCTGGCTAGAGCCTGACTGAAACATTCAGTGAGCGCTGCGGAGCTGGCGGGCAGCGGGGGCTCTGCGAATGTGGGCTGAATGTCGAATGTGCTTGTCTCGTGCGGCCTGGGGGACTGGGTGGCCAGGAGGTCAGGACCTCTGGCCCTTGCCCATTCACCCTCTGCCCTGCACAGCTGAGGGCACTCAGCTCTCTCTGTAAAGCTGTTTCAACTTAACTCTGACAGTCACATTTATCATTAAAAATAAATTTGTCTTGGCTTTCCATGGCATGGAAAGCGACTGTGCAGTGATTCAATGGGCTTGTCACCCCTCACTGTTAGGCATGGGGAGCTGAACAACTGGATGGTCTCCAACACCAGCTCCTCGTTTTCTGCGGCTGGAGCCAGAAATGTACAGTGGGCTGACATTTAATTTAGAATCCAACATACCTTGACATAAACCCATAATACAAAGACGGGGTGGGGGGGGTGCTGCCAAGCCCAGCGAGAGGTAGGGGGAGTCCAAGTGACAGGGTGGATTTCTTTCTTCCTTTTTATTTTTTATTTTGCTTTGTCAACACTGAGTGGGGCTGACAGACGAGAGGCAGCGCTCAAATGCGAGAATTAGCATGGAGTGAGTGTGTGCGTGCGCTTTTTGTGTTGACGTGCTGTGCATGGGCGGTGGGTCCGCGCCCTGAGTCCACTGGGATACTGCGTGTGGCATCTCGCGGCGTGTCAGTCAGATGTAACCAGAGAAACGCGTGCCAAGGCTGAGACTGGAACCCAGGGGCAGGCTAACTCGGCCACGATGGGCAAGCCGGCACCTGCCCACTGGTCTCTGTGTCCCCAGCCTCCCCACAGGTCCTCTGACACCGAGTGCTCAGTAAATACAGAGCAGGAAGGGAATGGCGTTATTTTAAAAGCTAGAAGCAGGGTTCTGGTTTTCAACTCAGCAGAACATCCTGATGGACTCGTTGGGTGTGAAAAGCTGGGGCTCAAGGCTGGCCATGGGGGGGGCACGGGGGAAGGGGAGGGCTGGGAGCCCCTGGGCCGGGAGGCAGGGGGCATGGCCCTAGTAGAGAGTGATTTTCAGTGCTGTATGCAAAAAGGTCTGATCTGTTAGCCCCGTCATGGATAAGAGCCTGCTCAAAATCCTGTGTGCACAATGCTTTGGGGAGATGGGAGGAGCGGATCCCACAGGAGATCAGCGCCGCCGGCAGTGAAGGGTCTGGTTCAGGAGGGGAGGGGCCTATAAGTCCAACAGGCAGCCCAAGCAGGAAATGTGACCAGCAGGTGGCATGCGCTTGAGCCACTTAGCAGTCATTTCAGTAAATGCTCCCATGTGCCCGGCCTCCTGCAGGTGACTTGGATTTTGTCGCTGAAATCCTCAGGAGAACGTAAGAGGCAGATGCTATAATGTTATTATCCCATTTCACAGATGCAGAAGCAACACAAGTATGTGAAGGTCAACTACCTTGCTTAAGGTTATACTCCTCATAAACACCACAGCTTGAATTTGAGCTCTGCAGCCTGACTCCAGAACCCACAGCTGCAGAATTTGGGGACCATGACTCAGCTAACACTGGGGTGACAAGTGTTTATTGTGAAGGAAAAGGACTGGGTGTCAAAAACAAAGCTCTCATAAGTTTGGATGCAACCAGTGGCTGCATCCCACACTACATATGGCCAAACTCAAGTGGCGTGCCTTATTTTTATTTTTATTTATAGTCTGTATACTATGAGACACCGTATACACTGTCTGAAGTCCAGGGGCTGCTAATCATGATTTCTGCCGACTCTCACTCACGGTGGCTTGTTTCCTCACGCATTTTGTAATTTTTTAAAAATGTTTTTAAATTTTAATTCTATTTTTAAAAGATTTTCATTAAAAAATAGAGCTAACATACATTATGTTAGTCTCAGGTGTACACCGTAGTTGTTCAACATTTATAGACCTAAAGAAGTGATCACCATGGTAAATCCAGCAACCATCTGACACTGTACCACATTATCACACTATTATTGACTATATTCCCTATGCTGTACTTTACCTTGTCTTCCAAATCATTGTTTCGATCCTCTGCTTCATCTAGTCTGCTGGTGACTCCTTCTGGTGCATTCTTCATTTCAGTTATTATAGTCTTCACTTCTGACTGTGGTTTTTTTTTTTATGGTTTCTGTCCATTTTTATGCTTGCTATCTCTTTGTTGAAGTTCTCCCTAAGTTCCTTGAGCATCCTTATAACCAGTGTTTTAAACTCTGCCTCTGGTAGGTTGCTTGCCTCCATTTCATTTAGTTCTTTTTCTGGAGCTTTCTCCTGTTCTTTCATTTGAGATGTATTTTTTTCTTCTTCTCATTTTTGCTGCCTCTCTGTGTTTGTTTTTATGTATTAGGTAGATCTGCTATGTCTCTCAGTCTTGCTGGGTAGCATTATGTAGTACGTGTCCTGTGTGGCCCAGTGGCACAGTTTCCTTGGTTACCTGTGCTGAGTGCTCTAAGAGTGTCCCTTGTGTGGGTTGTGTGTGCCCTCCTGTTATATATGAGACTTGATTGCTATTGGCATGATAGTGGGTGGGATTAACCCTCAGGCTGACTGTTCATGGGAGGAGGCTGTGGGGTTTGGCCACATACACAGCTTACGGGCTGCTCGCGGGAGTGGGGGTGGGGGTGGGGGTTACCACATAGAGCAGGATTCGCCCCAGTGGAGTCTGGTGCCTGTTAAGACCAACTTTGCGTGTGCCACTTGTGGAGCTAATTGGGCGGTGCTTTGCTGTGGTCTGAAGCCAACCTCCAAGTATGTTGGTTCTGGGCCTCTTGGGAAGGGCTCCGGTGCAGGCCCAGGTCAGCCACTGCCTGTGACCAGCCGGGAATACCTGTAGGAGCTTCAAAGCAATCCATGGTTGGTTGCTGCCTGTGTAGGACCTGAAGGTGCATGGGACAGGCCATGCTATGAACTGAGGATAGCTGCCACCAGTACTGGGTCTGGGGTAGCTCTGCAAAAAGCCAGGACACACCGAGGTCTGCTGCCACCTGCTGGCTCCCGTAAGATTGAGCCACTGATAAAGTGCAGTAGGGAATTGGGTGGGGCAGGGTCTCAGTGAGTTAGCAAGATGGAGCAAACGGAGCTCATCAGGCCAATCAGATTCAGATTTGCCTGTGGGGACGGGTTTAACACAGGAAAGATGGCACCTGCCTGCTGGCTGCATGGGAGTACGACTCCCACACAGGGGAAAACGGCTACTATCTTCCAACCCTCGCTGGAAGCCACACACTTCAGCCTGCCGCCCGTATGTCTTCGAAGCCCCTCGAGTCACTGTCCCTTTGCTGGAGCCCAGGGTGAGTGCCTCTGCGAGAATCTGTGCGGCCCCTTTAAGAGGATGTCTGGGTTTCCTGCAGCCTTCCGTTACACTCAGATGGTTTGAATCCCCACTGTTTGTCACAGCCAGATGTTGTGGGGGCTCCTCTTCTCAGCACCAGTACTCTGGGCTGGGGAATCTGGTTTGGGGATGGGGTCCGTCACTCCTCCAGGGGGAGCCTCTGTGGCTGAGATAGCCCTCCCAATTTTGATTGGCCACCCGGAGATTTGGGGTCAGCCTGTTTTGCATTTCCACCCCTTCTACCAGCCTTGACGTAGCTTCTTTATATCGTTAGTTACAAAACTTCTGTTCAGTTAGACTTCAAGTGGTTCTCTAGGTTGGTTGTTCTTTAATTTCGTTGTAATTTTGATGTGTTCACGGGATGAGGTAAGCACAGCATTTATCTACTCTGCCATCTTGGATTCTTCTCCATGTGTTTTGTAATTTTGGATCATGTTTCCGTCTTTGTCAGAGCTTTGTCTGTGGAATCTGGTGTGTCCTGGGCTGAGCATTGGTCCTTCCCAACAGGAGTTGCTTTCGTTTACACTAGGCACCTGGGGACAGACACTCTGAACCCAGGGCACTCTAGGTTAAGTTCTCATGTTGCACACAGAATAAATTCAAACCCCAAGTATTCAGGAAAACAGGCCTGTGGTTGTTAATTT
This sequence comes from Hipposideros armiger, assembly GCF_001890085.2. NCBI lineage: Eukaryota > Metazoa > Chordata > Mammalia > Chiroptera > Hipposideridae > Hipposideros > Hipposideros armiger. The sequence continues at coordinate 4,598,566 of NW_017731353.1, forward strand.
ATAGTGGAAAGTTTTTCCTTGTTGTCTTTCTTTTCCCCCTGCAGATGGAATTTTTCCTAGTCTGCCCGTCTCTTCTCTGTCCCCTTTTGTGTCTGGCCCCTGTTGAGTTCCTTCTTCTTCTTCTTTTGTTTTTTTTAGTTTAGCTGTCATTTAAAAAGATGTTTGTTGCAGTATATTTAATTTTTTTAGCTTTTTTTGTTGTTGTCGGTGTCTAGTCTACCGTATCATTGAAAACAAGAGTCCCTTCTGCCATGTCTATATTTCTTTCTTAACTTCAAAAATAATTAAAGTCTAACTTACATATAATAAAAAGCACAGATCTTAAGGATAGAGCTTGTTGAGTTTTGACCACCATGCTGGTCATTTCCATCACCCTGGAAAGTTCCCTCGCACCCCTCCCCAGTCATACATGGCCCCTCATCGGTAACCACTGCTCTGGTTTCTATCACCATAGCTTCATTTTGCCTTTTCTTAAACTTCATCTAATGGAATTATATGGTGTGTGCCCTTTTGGGTCTGACTTCTTTCACTCAACTAGGCTGGTGAGATTCACCTGCATTGTTGTGAGTATCAGTAGTTTATTCTTTTTTTCTTGGCAATAGTATTTCATTTACGGCTCTGTCACAATTTGTTTAACCGTTTTCCTGTTGATGGACATTTGGGCTGTTTCCATTTTGGGGTTGTTAGAACAGTGTTGGTGTGAACATTTGTACACACGGCCTGGTGCACACAGGAATGGAATGGCTGGATGATAGGCTGGGAGTAAGATTTATTCTATAAGAAGCAGCCAAGCCGCTTCAAAATGTGACTGTGCCCTGTTATCGGTGTATAGGGTGCAGGTGCCCCATTTTTCCCACCTGGTTTTCTCCCAGTGTTCCTTTGAGTGCCATGGTGTGTAATGGTGGTTCTGGTGTGTCTCCTGGGAGCTCCTGTCACTCATTCATTCATTCATTCATTCATTCCACAAACATTCACTACAGGCCTGCCCCACCTTGCCCTGCCCCAGTCCATCGGGCTCTCAGGGTGGGCCGAGCAGTCTGACTCCAACCACAGCTCTGCCCATGGCAGGTGTCCTCCCTTCCTATCACACCTATCAGAGGGTCTGTCATAAAGCTGTGGCCGGGAGGGTGGCTTGGCTGTCATCTGTGCTTCCAAGGACATTGGCATCTTGGTCAAATGTCAGAAACCTGTTGGTATGTGCAAGGGCATGTCAATCACCGTTCTAGTTCCCAGCCCACTCCTCTCCACCTTTCCAGCTTGCAGCACCCAGCACCTACCAACATCAAGGACCGAAGGGCTGGTGCCCATGTGAAAAACAGCCCAGTTGCTTCCCAACGTGGTTGTACCATCTGATAGTCCCACTGGAAGCATGAGGGGTTAAAGAAATTCAAAGCCCAAACCTTCATGAGAACAAGCCAGGTCATGCATGTGTAGGGGGAAAATTTCCTTGGCCCCCTCTTCATCATCTTCCTTTCCCTGCAAGTGGATTTTTTTCCCAGTCTGCCTGTTCACTGAGGGTCTGGCCCTGCCTTTATGCTGGGTTCTGTCTCCCTGTCTTCCTGGCGCCGACGGCCTTAGAGTGCGGGGTTCCAGGTGCCTCCTATCCGATGCTCCAAGTCTCACCTGGAGTAGCAGGTAAGGCTGGATAGAGTATCCAGCAGGCAGACAGACCATGTCCACCTGTACTGCTTCTCGGGGTAAGACAACCTCCCGGCCTCAGTAGGGATTTGATCACCCCTTTTCCCCCATAGATCCTGGTGCTCAAGAGCTATGATTCCCTCAGAATCCATCCCACTTCTGGAGACCAACCTGCATCAGCTGGGCTCCCAGGGAGGGCAGTCACTCTTCCCTCTCCCCTCACCTCCCACATCTAAAACACTGGCGAGTTCTTTCAACAAACATTTATTGAACACCTACTATGTGGAGCTTAATTCTAGTGAACAAGTAAGATACTTTCAAATGGTGATATGAAAATACCTAAGAAAATACAACAGAGTGTTGGGAAGGCTGGTGAAGAGGTAGTGTTTGAAGGACAGGAAGGAGCCTGCCATGGGCAGCTCTGAGAGAGAGCTCTCCGGGCAGAGGGGACAGAGGTGCAAAGGTCCTGAGGCAGGAACAAGATTGCAATACGTTAAGACCTGGCAACAGGCCTTGTGGTTGGAGCACAGTGGACAGGGTGCAGGGATAAGGTCGGAGAGGGAAGGAAGAATGGATAATGAAGGGCAGGGAACAAGTTTGGGTTTTACACTAGTTAACCATTGGAGGATTGTAGGTAGGGCTGTGATGTGAGCTGATTTACACATGTGCACGTTCATTTTGGCTGCCATGTTGAGGATGGGCTCCTAGAGGGTCTAGGGGAAGGTAAGGACCAGTGAGAAGGTTACCTGTAGCTGCAGTGATGAGAGATGGAGGAAGCTCAGATTGGGGTGTTAGCAGTGGCTACAGAGAGAAGTAGACAGAGGTGCGACAAGTTTTGGGGGTTGAGCCAGTAGGCCTGGCTGATGGAGTGGGTGTGGGGAGTGAGGTAAAGAGAGAGACAGAAGGTGATGCCAGGGTCTGAGGCCCAAGACACAGGTGGACGGAGGTGCCACTTACTTAGATGGGGAAACCTGAGGAATGATGAGGGCTGTGATCCGGAGTTCTGTTCTGGCCACAGGAAGTTTGAGAGAGCCGTTAGACCTCCCCGAAGGGCGTTTGGCGGACACTGAATACCCGAGTCTGGAGTTCTGGGGAGAAGTCCAGGTGAGGTCATCAACTCTGCGCCCTGAGATATGAAGTCATAGGTGGGTAGTGGGCTCTGGGGTACATGGAATGAGTGTTCCCACTTTCTTCCTCCCTATTAGAGAATCACGCACTTTTTCCCTGGTGGCTGTACTGTGCCTCCTACCCCATCGACATCGGACTTGGCCGTGCGATTGGCTTTGGCAACTAGAATGTGGGCAGCAGCACAGGACAGCATTCGGAGCCCTTAGGAGAGGCCTCCCTGTCTGTCCTGGCTGGTCCCAGAAGGTTGGGAGACATGTGGCCCAGGCCTGAACCCAGCGGAGCCACAAGCCAGGAAAGTAAATGCTGTTGTAGTAAATCAGAGTGTTGGGAGTGGTTATCACATGGCATATTGCAGCACAGCTGACTGATGCACAGAGGAAAGGCCCTCCCTCTGGGCAGTGGGAAGGAGGGAATGAAATGGTGCCGGTGAGGGCTTACTCAGGATCTCACTCAGGAAGTGCTCAGCAAACACTAAATGGTATTACCAATGTGTAATTCACGTGAATCTAAAACGGGGATGCTTCCCTAAGCATTTTCCCAACTCTGGACTCCTCGTGGTCACCCCTGCTGCAACCCATTCCCCTCTGTGTTTTTTTTCCTTCAATTTCATAATTTTTCCCCCCAATTATAAAGATCACCTGTTGTCGCTGTGCCGAGACAGTCCTGGTTACCACTTTGGGGTGCTTCCTTCCAGTCTTTTGCTTTTTAAGTACTTGCTGGAACTGTTGTGAGTATTGGGCTGCAGGGCCAGCAGCATCTCGGGCATTTACCTGTATGCACTGATGGAAGGCACGGACAGGAAAGGATCTTGGCGGTGTTTTTGTGCGCAGGCCCTTGGGGTTGAGATGGGAAAATATCAGCAACATTTATTCAACATTTACCACGTACCAGGGCAACAGGCCCCATTGGATCTCTGCCCACGGGGCACTCAGCACTCGCTGTTCCAGGACGTGCTAAGAACTGTAGCTGCACCCCCAACCAAGGGAAGCCAGTGGCCAACCATGGATGGGAGTTAGAGGGGTACTCCTAGCCTTTGGTGAGGGTGTGGTCCACCTGTTTCCCAGAGTTCCCCTGGGGGCTTGTGCCCCAGGTGCCCACCGCGGTACCTGATACACAGCATACCAGGTGTTGGCTGCCTTCCCTCCCTGTCCACCCACCCCACTCCCCTGAATCGCTTCCTGGGATCACCTCCAAATAAACCACTTCCATTTACTTCTCCGCTTCCAGGGAAAGCCAACATAAAGCAACCAGGAGCTGTATATGTATCACCCATCCCTTCTCACAATCAATCTTTCAGCAAATTCTACTGTAACCTGTGTTTGTGTAGCACCTGCTGCTACTGTGCGCCAGACACTGACCGTGGTACGTGCACCGATGGAGGTGACGCAGCCTATGTGCCCCAGAGACCGAGCTTTGCCCTCCATCCAGAGAAGGGCCTTGGGCTGACGCGGGGACGGCTGTTCCTGGCACATATTGAGGTTATACGATCCATACCATCTCATAATCTGATCAGGAGAATTTCCCCATGTTCTTCAATATTCAAAAGCTCCCTTTTCAAGTTAAGTCTATTTAATTAGCTGATACGTATGGGCGGTGATGCATGTGCTGGGACCTGAGCTCAGCGTGCAACATGTGCTAACTCATCTAATCCTTACAGGGACCCACAGCTAAGCCCTGTTATCTCCCCACGTACGGAAGAGGAAACTGGGGTACGGAGAGGTCACACAGCTGTAGACAAAGATTGATATGATATCCAGGTCGTCGGACTCCAGAGTTGGGTGGGGGGACATGATGTTCGTAAGCCTTTCTTATTTTTGGACATTTCTTTCTATTGTCTAATTGTAAACAGTGCACAGCCAATATAACCTTGCTAATTACTTTCTGAGGGTGGATTCCCAGGAAGAGAATTACAGGGTCAAAGGGCAGGACCATCTTTAAGACTCTTCATCCCCATTGCCCCCCTCTGGCCTTGCTTTTGGAATCTCTCACCCTCTTTCCCACACTGTCTTGAGCCGAGCATTGTTGGGAAGCGTCCGGCCTTGGTCTCTCTCTGCCTGGCCCCGCTGCCTGCCTGCATCCGCGCCTGACCTCCAGCCCGGGATCCCAGGTCCTGTCCCGTGTCCCTCCAGAGGAGGTCTGAGGTTCCCAGTGAGGCAGCCTTCTCCCAGAAACAGTGGTGAAGAGGGTATTAAAGGAGGGACTGTGGCTGCTCCTGGCACACGGTTGGGGCTTGGTTAAGCTTTATGAATGAATGAATGAATGAATGAATGAATGAATGAATGAATAAACGAATGCATGAACAAGAGAGCCCGGACCTGACTGGATCCACTTCTAGTTTGAGAGCAGCTCCTTGTGAAGTAGACTTTCCACTCTGATGTCTCCAAGGGCAGCCCCCATGCCCAGAAGGCAGCTCCCTGCTGCTGGGGGCAGGAAGGCGGGGGGCATGCACACCTGAACCCTTCCCTCGGCAACCCAAGCCCTGTGGCTGTCCCTCGTGCCAGCCCCTCTTATGCAGCTTCCCCGACAAGTGTTTTCCTGCTGAGACAGGTGCTCCTTTGCTTAAGCCATGCCTCGGAGCTCAGTTTTGGAACAAAAATACTTACTGTGTTGGTTATCGATTGCTGCATTACAGATTACCCCAAAGCTTGGCAGCTGGAAACAGCAAACATTTATCGTTTCACAGAGTTGATGAGGGTCAGGATTCAGGAGCAGCTGAGCTGGGTGGGTCTTACTCAGGGTCCTTCAGGAGGTGGCAGTTAAGATGGTGGCCAGGGCTGTGTCATCTGAAGACTTGACTAGGGCTGGAGGGCTGAAGATGTCACATTCACATGGTCTCTTGCTAGGAGGCCCTATCTCCTCACCATGGCTCAGCCCTCACAGAAGCGCCTGTTCCTGGATAGGGCTGCGTGTCTCACACCGACAGTGTGGATGCTGCAGCCGCTTTGCTGCTGTTTTTATGCTGAGGAAGACACGCCGACACCAGAGGGAGTAACAGGGCTGTGTGGGGGTGATGTTAGAAGGACTTAGGGTCAAGGATCAGGAGGATGGGAGGAGGAAGCCTCCCTTTGGGTTTCCAGTTCTATGTCCCTTTGAGCATTGGGGCCAGGCTGGGCTTGAGTCCTGGCTCCTCGCTTACTGTGTGGCCTTGGAGAAGTCACTCAACCTCTCTGAGCCTCAGGACGGTGAGCCTATTTCCTAGGAATGTCTTAAAGATTGTGTGGATAACAAGCACAAAAGGTGTCCCCACTGAGCCCAAACTGGGATCCAGACTGGGTTTGTTTGCAGCCTGACAGAACTGTTACACCTGGGATACCCAGCTGCCTATGCCATTAAGGCAAGAGGACTTTTTGCTTTAGGAGATCAGGAGGAGAAGTGAGGCAGGGTCGCCCAGAACAGTTGTCCAGGTTGTGGCTTGCACGAGGGCACCTGGCTGAGAAAGGTGGTGGGGGCTGAAAGAGGCACCTTTTTCTAATTCACTCCAAGGTACCAGGTGGGATGGTGGGGCCCCACAGGCATTAGTACGTGGCTAGAAGGCGAGGACTGGGGAGGGCTCACCCGGAATGGTCGCGCCAGCAGCAATTCCCAGGAAAGATTGTGACACTTCAGACGTGAGTGTGTTTGAGGGGAGGTGAGTGGCCGAGTTCAGCTCAGCAAGAGGAAGGAGCCTTCTCCCTGTCAGACCTGAGATGCCATGGTGCGTCCAGCAGCCATATGGACGTGGCTACCAGGGCCGGGTCCCCTTAGTAGCCACTGCCTCCTGGGGGTCTGAGGGAAGCACCCATGGCCAGGAGCCTGCTCACAGGGCTTGTGGGTAGGACCTGGAGGTACAGAACTTGAGCCACCCACTCCTGGGGCCTTGAGAGCCTGTCCTGAAGGCTCCAGCAGCAACCAGAGAACTCTGAGTGAGGGCTAGGGCCTTCCCTGCACCACGTCAACGTCTTGAAGCACCTGGTTTGTCCTGGGAGCCCATACATAGCTGCTATCCTTGTACTCTTCCTCCTCACCACAATCATCATCACCACCATCACCATCATCATCACCATCACCATCATCACCATCACCACCATCACCATCATCATCACCACCATCATCACCACCATCATCATCATCACCATCATCACCATCATCACCACCATCACCACCATCACCATCATCATCACCACCATCACCATCATCACCATCATCATCACCATCATCATCACCATCAGATCACCATCATCACCACCATCACCATCATCATCAC
>NW_017731353.1:4606269-4608235 GCF_001890085.2 Hipposideros armiger
CACCACTTTCACCATCACTACCACGTTTTAGGGATAAAAGCAGCTCCTGGAACTGTACCCCAAAGCAGGCTCCATTCATCCACGTCAGGCCCTGCAGTGGCAGGAAGGCTGGTGGGCATAAACCCAGGCGTACCGTCACTGGGCCCCAGCTTCTGGCTTTCCCCTTGGGGACCTGCCATGCTCCATTCACCTGAGCTTGGGGGTGTTGGGAACCTCCAAGGAGCACCCCCTTAACAGAAGCTCATGCTGGCAGCACTGCCAACCTCTCATGGCTGACCTTGCGAGTTACGTATTACGTATCCGCTGTCCCGGGGCGGGGGTAGGACGGCCCTGCCCTGAGTCCCTGCTCTGTGCCTGGCAGTGAGTGAGGCCGACTGTCCCTTCTCTCCAGGGCACCCAGGTGAGGGAGAGAGCAAGGAGTGTGGGCGCAAGGGTCAGCTCAGAGCTGCACAGCGGAAGCCAGGGGACCCCTGGATACCTCCAGCTCCTGGAACCAGCTTTGTTCTTCCTGGAGCCCCACGGTTGAGCCCTCCGCTCAGAGCAGACAGCTGTGCTAATCCTGTCCCAGGTTGGTGGCCGCCCCCAGCCAGGAGGGGGAAGTGAGCCACCTAGAAAGCTGGTTTGGAGTCCCTGTTATTAATAGTTGTGGATAGCATCATGGTGCCACCAGGCGATTATCCACACCCCCCTCGTCCCCGGTGGCTGGCCTCAGCACCCCAAAGGAAGGCAGCTAGCCATTAAGGAGATTCGCGGAAGGGGCAAGGTGGCAGGAGGGCTAATTACACCGTCCTGATTGTAATTGTCCAAAGGTGCTGGCCTCTCTCGTGAACGCGCCGACCACAGCCTGCCTCTGTGTCTCCGCGGGGCTTCTCCCTGCTGGGACCGTGCTGGGTAATGTTCTTTTGACATAACTCTATTTAAATTCACATTTCCATCATCCCCCAGAGGAGCGGGCGAGAGAGCTGAGCTGCGTGGTATAAGCCGGGAAGGGATTAGCTGGGGTGGGTGTTATTTTTTATTTTCCCTCAGTGATGGAGATGGAGTGGGGGGGGCGTGGAGGGGGCGGGGAGCTGTTCTAGAATCCTGCAACATCGGATTCCGTTAGAGGCCCTCCAGCTCCAATCCCTCTATGTCCAGATGGGAAACTGAGGCCCAAGTGCCCTCAGCCGCGGCCCCCTCCTGATTCCTTCCCTGACTCGACCCCAGGGCAGGTGTCAAGGAAAGGCCTGGAGCCTGGTCTTTGCCCCTTTGCTCGTTGCTGGCAGGTGGCACAACTTCCATTCAGGCCAACATTCAGGCCATGAAGCCCCCCCAGAGGCCCGCCCAGCCCCTTCCCTGCAGCTCTGCTGAGCCCAGGGGGGTGGGGGCAGCAGCCCTGTTATGAGTCACCTTTCTCCAGAGCACAGCTGGGGCCTCATTTCCTCTGCAGGAGGCCTCAGGGGGCTCGCAAAGGCCGCGGCCTCTCAGGAGCAGAGGAGGGGGCAGGTGACAGGGCCATCAGACGTGGGCCCAGGCCCAGGGCCAGATCCAGTGGCCAAGAATGTGGCTCTCGGGGGAGGCTGAAGCCAGGTGAGGGAGAGATGGAGCGCTATGAGGCGAGGGGGCAGAGCGGGCGGGGACGGCAGTGGGCTTAGGCTGGCTGGCTGGGGAGGCGCAGGCCCTCCTGTCATTGTGATGCCAGGCCTGGCGGGTAGGGAAGCTTAGGGCGGGAGATGGAGGCAGCAGGGGAGCGGAAGTTAGCTGTGTTTGGGATGAAACTCCTAGTCTTGTGAATGCCAGAAATGTTCAAAGAAGCATCTGGTTTTGTTTTTTTCAACTTCCCCCATTATCAACAGCTTGGGTGCTGTGGAGGGGGCCGCAGCCCAGTCTGGATGTCCCTTCTGCCAAGAGGCTTTGCCACCATGGTGATAGCAGTGTGTGTGTGTGTGTGTGTGTGTGAGTGTGAGAGAGAGAGAGAGAGAGCCCT
>NW_017731353.1:4609052-4636959 GCF_001890085.2 Hipposideros armiger
TGAAGAACAAAATGACAGCAACTTGTCTGTCCCCCTTCCCCCAATTCCCCCAATTCCCCAGCACTGTTCCCATCCCCCCAATTCACCAATAAAAATCTTAAAAAATAAAAAAAATAAAAAAAGATGCTTGCCTATGGTTGCACAACCGGAAGTGCCCACATCACTGCCTTGTGCTGCTCCCCATTTGGGTGCCCACCGTGACCAGTCTGATGGCCCCAAGGAAGGTGGAGGGTAGACCTTGGCTGAGAGTCAGGCGCTCTGAGTTCTTAGCCAGCCATCTCAACTGTGTTCCGTGACCTTTGTCAAGCCACGTTCCCCTCTCTGGCCTCAGTTTCCCCTCTGCCAATCAGGTCTACCTCTCAGGACCATCTCAGAAGTTACAGAAGACAAAAGCTGTGAAGTCATTTTGCAAAGGGCTTACCAGATGCTGATGGGCAGGCTGGTGTATGAGGTGGCCCAGGGAAGGTAGATTAGGAAGGGAGGGGATAAGGGCTATGCCAGGTTCCTCTGTGTGGCTGCCACTTGGTGTCCCTACAACAGGGGCCAAGTATGGGGGGCTAACACAGTGCAGTGTAGGTAGGTGGACGAGGGTTCCTGTCACGGCCTTGCCACTTACTAACTGACTTTGAGCAAGTGACTTCGTCTCTCTGGGCTTCCGTTTCTTCATCTGTAAATGGGATGAGAATAACAGAAGAAGGTAAACTTCCTCGGTGGCCATGAAAATGCAATGAGATGAGGTGTATCGACTTCTTAGCACAGAGCTTGGCACGTAGCAAGGGCGCAAGAAACATTGGCTACTATTGTTATTATCATCACTGCCGCCACCATCGCCACCACCGTCGCCCGCCACCACCACCACACTCCCCACTGATTTTGCACAAAAGTCCTCATTTCCCCTCTTGCACCCTGACCCCATTCTCCCCATAGACTGTCAGACAGACCCCCGAGGGCCTGGGTTGAATCTGAATGGGGCCTTGAGTGTTAGAACTCCCCACCCAGCACACAGGGCCGAGTGTTAACTCCTTGATTACGAGGCTCTAAAGCCATCCTGGCTCAGGCCCACCCCGTGGGACCTGATTATGAAGCAGGTGCCTATTTTTGGCCTAGATTTGCTAGTAGTGCCCCCCCCCACACACACACACATGCCACTCTGCCCCCATAAATTATTAATATTATTGCTGAGAGGCCTCACAAAGCAGCTGGATGGGATAAACTGACACCGCCACCTTCAGGGCTCCAGCCCCCAAGAATGCCTATGGGGCCCCACGCAGGTCCTCAGGGTGGGACCCAGGAGACATGGAAAGGGAGTGAGGTTGGGGTTCTGATAGGTATGATTTGGCCAGGAAACCGGGGACCCTGCCCCAGATCCTGCTCTCCCCACTCCACAGGCCCCCACGGGAGATTGGTTTCAGAGACGATGATGGTGAATGGGAAGTAAAGTGGGACTTGACTGTGCATCCAATTCCAGAAGGTTCTGAGATAGTTCTGCCTAGTCCTGAGCAACTCATGTCTTAGCTGCCCAGACCAAAGTGGGCTGAGAGGCTGCTCATCTGACACCCAGGTGCCCACCCCGAGTCTCTGCCAGAAAGGCTGAGTCAGTTGTCACCTCACACCCCAAGAGAAAGGGTTTGAGGACCCGGGCCACGTGTGGTTCCTACCACCCAGACTGGCCTTTGTGGGAATAGGGAGGCCCTGGAACCCCAAGAAGAAAGAGAGGAGATAACTGTGTGTCGTGTGTCCACACCGGCAGGCTTTCTCTGCACCCTTGATGCAGAGTGGAGATGAGGGTCCCTCAACTCCTGTCCCTGGAAGCCAGCCGCCGGGATCTTGGCCTGGAACTTTGAGTTCACATGACTGGCTGGAAGGAATGGATCAGAGCGGAGAGGGCAGGAGGCCTGTGGCTGGGGCCCGTGGACCTGCCCATCCGTCCCCCCAGACACAGAATGAGAATCTCCAACTCCTCGAATCTTCCAGCCACTGAGTCTTCAGACCAGAGAATTTTAGAATCATGAAATCATGGGCCTCCCAGGATGTTTGGGAAAAAAAGAGAGATAACAAATGGCAAAGGAATTTGGAAATGCTCCCCAAATGTGAGGATGGCGGATTCCTTTGTGCCATCTTGGAGGGTGGGTGTGGGGTGTCTGATAGGGGATGGGAACATGGAGGGGGCTGGAGGCTTCAACAGGCTGCCAGGACACCTGCTTCTCCCTGAGCAAGAACCCAGGGATGTGACACACCCTCCAGATGTCGCCAAGTGCCCCTCCTTTTCTCCTGCCGACTCTGGCCCCTGCTGCTGGATCTCCGCTAGCCTGGGACTGGCTGTAACCAGGAAGAGTACCCACCCCCAGCTACACTTCCCCCATCTGTTAAATGAGGTCTCTGGATTCGATTTTAGCTGCAATACTCTGTTTAAATGCAATCGTATACGGAACTGCACAGTCTTATATCTGAGCTGTTCTGGGTTGGTGGGGGGTGGGGCTGAAGGGCCCAGGGCCCCTTGCTGGCCTCCCAGTGTCCTCCCTGGCCCCACCTGCCTTCAGGCCCCCAAAGTCGCTCCGCAGAACCTGAGATTGCGAACACATCTTTAGCACCTGGCTGGAATAGATGCTCTGTAAGCACAACACCCAAACTTCCGCACATGGGAGAGTCGTGGATTCTAAGGCGATGAGTTGAGCTCCTCAGATTCCAAGTGGGCCTGGGCTTCCCGCCAGCCTGGCCAGCGACTCTGCCTGTGTCTGTGAATAGCTGAGCGGGGGCCCCGGATGTCGGCTGGTGGAGGTGACTGGTGGAAGTGGGGGTTGGCGTGTCTGCTGCAAGGAAGGAGCCCTTCTGTGGGTGGACCTTGGGGCACTTGGGGCTATGCAGTGCTGCTTTGGGGCATAGGGGACCAGAGCTGGACTGAAAACATGTGCTCAATAAATAGAGGTTGGGTAAGTGGCACAGATGGGGGTGCCATCTTACCTCTTCACCTGAACCCAGGTTCAGGGTGGTGCAGGGAGCTGAGCTAGCACCCCTGGGCACCAGAGGTCAGCCAGCCTTATATCTGTGTGTGTGGGAGGTCACCCAAGAGCTGTCGAGTGGCCTCTGTGACGTGTGTCCTGAGGGAGAGAGACACCAGAACTCCCTCAGGGGTCTGACATGGTCAGGAAGGGTCCCCTGAGGAAGCGACAAGGACCTGGTGAAACGGGAAGTCTAGCAGGTGTCACAAGTGAGGGGGGCAGCCAGGGCCCTGTGATGGAGGGCAGGGTGAAGACGAGGTGCCCCAGAGGACAGTGCAGCCATGGGGGAGGGGAGGGGAGCAGAGGACAGAGTCTTCAGGACCTTCAGAGAGAGGGACAGTGTTGGAATCGGGTGAAGGAGAAGTGGGCATCAAGGGTGACCCCTCCAGCGAGTGTCTGGTCCAGGCATTTTGATGACAGGGTGCTATTCACTTCAATGGTCATACCCGGGAGAGGACCAGGCTTGGGGGGCAGATCTGAAGCTCCTGTTTGGGCCACATTGGGCTGGACGAGCACCAGAAACAGGCCACGGGGTGGGATGGGCGGCGGGAAGCATCAAGGAGGCAGTTAGAGGCCCAGGTGTGGGATGCAGGCATAGGTCTGCCTCATCTCCGAGACCCCGGATGACAAGGCAGGGCGTGTGCTGTCTAAAGGACTCAGCTTGTGAACTCCAGGTCGCCATCCTGGGTGGGGCCCCGCCTGCAGCTTGGCTGAGAGGAGTTTCCTCTGTCGGTGGCCCAAGCAGGGCATTAGTAAGGACTGGTGTGCCCCTGTGAGAAGCCCCTGGGGGCCCCCTAGAGACATCCAGGTGGCTCTGAGAGTCGGCTGTGGCCCCAAAGTCGTGTTGTTGGCAGAGGAGCAGCAAAGTGAGTTCTGTGGCTCATGAGACTTTGGCAGAATTCCCTGGGGGGCAGGCTGGGGCCTCCCACATTCAGGAGAGTCTGTAGCGCCTCCCATGTCCGTCCCACAGAGAGGGGTGGGGTAAGGGGGGCTTCTTGGAATGGAGCCAGGCGGCCCGAGTTGTGCCTCAGCTCACGAGCTCCTCAGACATCCTCATCATGTTAATAATGAAAGGGCGGCTCCTTTGGAGACCACAGGCCCACGCTTGGCTCTGGCAGGAGCTTGCCATGCCAAGTCATTCCAGGGATGCCACCTCAGACAGATGAGGGAAGGCTGGCTGCACTGGGCAGGGTGGCTTTCGTGGCAGACTGCCCCTACCCCCAGGGGGCCGTCTGGGACATCTTTAAGGATGCTTTGTTAAGTCTTATTAAATATGCATCGCTCTGTTAAACTTTAATGTCTCACTTTGAGGTGTCACATTTTTCACCTCTTCCTGGGATGGGGGAGGGTTGAGCCGCCAAGAGCTGACGTCTGGCACCAGGGACCCAGGCAGGGACAGTGGGGAGCCTGGCTTTTTGTCCCTGGGCCAGTGCCTGGGCCTTGCTTGGCAAGGCACCACTTGGAGATCATGCATTCTGTGTCCCCAGGCTGGAGGGCTCCACCATTAGAGTCACTCCACTGGCCTAAACCCTTCCTGGAAAGGGACCAACAGTGAATGTTTTGGGCTTTGCATGCTTGTCTTTGATTTCTTTTTACAACCCTTTAAAAATGGGAGCACCATTCTTAGTTCACAGGCTGAACAAAAGCAAGCTGGAGCTGGATTTGGCCTGTGGGTCATGATTTGCAGCCCCTGGGCTATACTATTGGCCTGGAGAAGAAGTGGTAAAGATCTTCGGAATCTGGTAGACCTGGGCCGGGAGGGGTGACCTTTAAAATAGTCACCCACCTGTGTGCCTTTGTCCCACCAATCGGAACAGGAGCCAGCTGTACACAGTGCCTGGGGAGGCTGGTCACCCTGCCTGGTTTTCCTAGCTCTGCTGTTCACCTCCCCATCACCTGGAGAACCCCACCTCTCTGGGCATCTGTTTTCTCTCTGTAACTCGAATACACAGAGTCTTGAAAGACCATCCTGAGAATGAAATGGGACAAGGTGCGGGAAGCACTGACCAGAGCAAGCCACTTTATACCGCAGGCTGCCCATCAGAGTCACTCCAGCTCCTGAAAAAATACTGAGGGCAAAATCCACAGTTTGTCTTCTTTGACCACTTGTGTTCAGCATGGTGTTGGAAGTCCAAGCCAGAGAAGTTAGGCAAGAAAGCGAATTAGGAGGTATCCAAATTGGAAAGGAAGAAGTAAAAGGATCTCTGTTCACAGGTGACATGAAAACCCTGAAAATTCCACCAAAACACTGTTAGAAATAATAAACAAATTCAGCAAACTAGGATACAAAATGAACAAAATCAGTTGTGTTTCTGTACACTAATAATGAACAGTCTGAAAAAAAATTAAGAAAACAATTCCATTTATGACAGTATAAAGAAAGAAAGAAAATAGTTAGGAATTAACTTAACCAAGGAGGTGATAGACTTGCACACTGAAAACTACAAAATGTTGCTGAAAGGAATTAAAGAAAGCATAAATAAATGGAAAGACATTCCATGTTCATGGATTGGAAGACTTAATTGTAAGATCAGTGCCACTGAAAGCAATCTACAGATTCAATGGAATTACTAGCATAGTCCCAACAATGTTTGGTTTTTTTTTTCAAAAATAGAAAAATCCGGGCTGGCCAAGTGGCGCGATGGTTAAGAACTCGCTTGGGATGCCAGAGGGCCCCGGTTCGGATCCCACATATGAGGGCCAGTGACACTGCCCTCCATAGCCAAGATGCTGAACAACAGCTCAACCTGGAGCTGGGCTGCCATGAGTCGCCGGCGACGGCGTACGCTGCAGCCCCTGTGGCAGTGGGTTGCCATGGGCTACCGTGTGTGGCCAGCAGCCAGCGTGAGCGGCCAGGAGCCGCAGTGAGCGGCCGTCCAGAAGCCGGCGACTGATCTGCCTTGCCAGAGAAGAGCGCAATGATGGTGCCAACTTGGGCCAGTGAAGCAACATCCTCCACAACTAGATTGAAGAACAAAACGACAGCAACGTGTCTGTTCCCCTTTCCCCAATTCCCCAGCACTGTTCCCATCCCCCCAATTCCCCAATAAAAAAAAAAATCTTTAAAAAAAAAAAAAAAGAAAAATCCATCCTAAAATTCATATGGAATCTCAAGGGACCCCAAATAGCCAAAACAATCTTGGAAAAGAAGAACAAAGTTGGAGGACTCACATTTTGTGATTTCAAAACTTAGTACAAAGTTACAGTAATCAAAACAGTGTGGTACTGGCATGGGGGCAGACAGGTAGACCAGTGGGATAGAATACAGAGCCCAGAAATGGACCCTCACATATATGATCAAAGAATTTTGACAAAGGTGCCAAGACCATTAAACGAGGAAAGGACAGCCTTTACAACAAATGGAGCTGAGAAAACTGGATCTTCACACGCAAAAAAAAAAAAAAAATGAAGTTGAACTCTTATTTAACACCATATACAAAAATTAACTCAAAAAGTGTCAAAGACCTAAACCTAGAAAACTCTCAGAAGAAAACCTAGGGCCAAAACTTCAGGACATTGAACTTGGCAGTGAGTTCTTGGATATAAAACTAAAGGCATAGGCAACAATAACAAAAAACAATAGACAAATTGGACTTCATGGAAATTATCAAGATTTGTGCATCAAAGACATTCTGTGTCCTGTGTGCTGGGATTGGGGTGGGGGTGGGGGTGAGGGGGCGGTGACCATACACTCCCCTACCTGAGGGCCTGAGGACCAAGGACAAGGCCCTGTGGCTGAGGGTGACGGCGGGCACAGCAGTCAGCAGCTTCACCCCAACTTCCTAAGGAGGCCCAGACTCCTACAGCTGTCCTCCTGGCCCCTTCTGTCCCTCTCCCCATGGCCCCGTTCTCTGGGTATCCCCCTGTGTCCCTGTGTGTCTCTGTTTCTGGGGCGGGGGGCAGTCTCTCAGTCTCTCTCTGTTGTATCTCTGTGTGTCTGTGTTACGTATTTATCCATGTGTGTGTCTCCCTCCTTCTTTCTTTCTCTGTGTGTTTCTGCCTGTATCTCTCTGTGTGTGAGTATCTCCCTTTCTCCCTCTTCCTCCCCTTCAATGAAATATCAATCAGCCTGGCTTATTACGCCCCATTATTTCTCAGAACATTTGCCTTTGAAATTTCAGCAGATGGACCGGTCCTCGGCCAGTGCCTCCGGCTGCCCAGGCCACACATCCCGCTGGGGGCTCTACTAGAGGGGGTCTGCCAGGTCCACCGCCCACTCCCCATTTGTGCAGATGCCAGACCTGCCTTCCTGAGATCTCTGCCAGCCCTGGCTGCTCTCAGGCTGTGGGCAGCCCTCAGCCCACCTGCCAGTGAGTGGAGGGCAAAGCGGGTCTGCCCTCTGGCTGGGAAGTGTCCCTGTAGGAGGAAGTGTGTGCAGGTACAGTCGGTGGTCTCACGACCATGGCCCAGGTCTCCTCTACAGTTCGCCCAGTTCTAAATCCCCCAGGTCTGAACAGTTGTGCTATCGGGAAAGGATCAACCCAGTTCTGTGGGCACTCAGGGTAAACTGAGGCACCACAGCATTAGGTCCACGGCGGCTAACACGAAGCAGCATTGGGGTGACTTTTCTTCAAGAGCATGACTGCCCACCGCTGTGTGAGTTCCCCGCCTCCAGCAGCCTTCTAAACATGCCCCCTCCAGATCCCTGCCCCCATCTCCAGCTGTTTAAATGACAGTCCCTCCATCAGGCCTGGAGGCTGGGGGAGTGACTGGGCATCGCGGGGGGTCTTCAGTGCATCCTCAAAGCCTCATGATTGTCCTTGGAGGTGGATACTGTTTTATACCCATTTTACAGGAGAGAAGGGTGAGGTTTCCATCAAGTTGTCCAGTGACTTGTCCAAGGTCACACTAGCAAGCTGGAAGGGAGGCCTCTCTGGTCTTTACCACTTGCCACCAGTGTGGGCACACGCCCAAGGGCTCCAGGCCTGACTTCTGGAAGGGGGCCAGGGATTCGGCTCCCGAACCTCAGAGAGCCCAGGCCCTGAGCACAGGGCACCAGGTGCAGCCAGGTCTCTGGGCTAGAAGGACAGAGCTCACAGTGGGGCTGCCCTGTGAGGGACAGTGGCTTGTTCATGGGGGTGGGGGTCTTGGCTTGGGTGTGGACCTCAGGGGTAGCTTGGTTTGTGTCTTGGCTGGGACGGGCAGAGAAATTCAAATGCATCTTCATTGACTCGTGGCCACTTGTGTTGTCAACCAATGCAAAGCATTCATTCATTCATTCATTCATTCATACCGTGACTACTTACTAAATGCCTCCTTTGTGCCAGGCTCTGGGCTAGACTCCAAGGACACACAGTAACAAGGCAAAGCCCCTAACTGTATGGAGCTGTGTTCCTGTAGGGCAGGTGGACAGTGAATAAGCAAATATAGCATGGCTTGATGCAGGAAGGAGAGGGGCCTAGACAGAGACTAGAGCATCTCGGGAAGGGGTGTGAAGGAAGGTGGAGCTCACAGACACACACACACACACACACACACACACACACACACACGATGTACACACGCACACACATGTGCACACACTGTTCCTGGGCACCCTCCATCCCCACACTTACTGCTTAGCACTGCACAGGCCACTTAGATGTCTGAGATGAGGCCTGGAGGAGGCGTAGGAGCTGGGCTAAGACCACAGGGAAAAGTGTTCCGGGCAGTGGGAACAGCCTGTGCGAAGCCTGCAGTAGGAGTTTGTTGTTTTGAGTGACTGAAAGAAGTTCTGTGGCTGGAGCAACTGGCCTCAAATGGAGAAGAGGTACAGGTGAGGTGGGGAGACCAGCGCACATGGAGGCTCTGTCCTCAGGGCATTGACGAACCAGTGGTGGGTGGGGTGAGAAGACTCCTGTTTGGAAAAATCGCCTGGTCCCTGTGTGGAGAACAGATCTGCAAGGAGCAGGAGGGGGAGGAGGAGCCTTGGTAAGACCAAGGCAGCCACCCCAAGGCCCAGAGGTCTAGGCTGAGCAGACAGAGGTGAGAGGAGGATGTGGCTGGACTGAACCTGTTGACAAATTGGTCTTTTGGAAAATCGATTGTCCCAGGGACAGAAAGGAGCTGGTATGGGGTGGCCATGGTGAAGGGATTGGATTCAAGTCCCCCCTGCCTCACTTCCCGGTGGCATGATCTTGGGCAAGTGGCCTCATGCCTCTGAGCCCGTTTGCTTATCTGTAAAATGCCTGATCAGTGTGACAGACTGGGAATAAACCCAGGATCACAGTGGCTTAAAAGCACAAGAATTGGGGCCAGCCAAGTGGCGCGTTGGTTAGGAGTTGGCTTGGGATGCCAGCTCTGAGCAGAAGGGCCCCCGGTTCAGATCCCACATGAGGGCCAGTGATGCTGCACCCTCTGCTGCTAAGATGGTGAAGAACAGTTCGACCTGGAGCTGAGCTGCTGTGAGTCGCCGGCAACGGCGTGGGCTGCAGTGGGGCTGCCGTGAGCTACCGTGAGTGGCCATCCAATGGATGGCGACCGATCTGCCTCACCCGGGAAGAGCGCAATGATAATACCAACATGGGCCAGTGAAGCAACATCCTCCACAACTAGACTGAAGAACAAAATGACAGCAACTTGTCTGTTCCTTTCCCCCAATTCCCCAATAAAATCTTAAAACAACAACAACAACAAAAAGCACAATGATTGTTCCTCACTCGTCCATTCCACGTGGGCCTCAGAAGCCAGGCTAACAGAAGCTCTACCACATGGAGGGTCCCGCACCCACTTTTAAACGCTCTGGCCTAGAATTGGCCCACACCCCTCTCTACCATGTCCCACCGGGCAGGGCAGGTCACATGTCCACATCTAACTTTGAGAGGGCTGGGAGGTGACAGCCCCAGAAGTGGGTTCAACGGATCTCACCTCCTGGAGCGTTGTGAGGATGGCAGTGGACGAGCCTCCGTAGGTGCCGTTGACTTGTGTGGAGCTGATGCTCAATACAGGATGGGAATGATTCTCCCAGGAGCGAGTCCCGGACCCTCCTCCCCTCCCCGCGCCTCTGTTTCCTCATCCCTCCAATGGCCCAGATCAAAGTCTTGATCTGGGTCAGCCTTTCCCAACCCCCAGTCTCCCCACAGTTCTACGGGCCACTGTAAGATTTACAGAGTCGTTTTCTTTAAATCAGCTCACTGGTTTGTTTGTTTGTTTATTTGCTTGCTTGCTTGCTTTGCCACGCAAGGAGAGGGGCCCTCATTCAGGAGTGTCTCATTGTTCCTCTGTGCACGGGGATTGTCTGTCTTCACGCTGCCCCCATTCGCCCCGCTGAGCCCTGCCGAGTTAATAATACATGAGATGCTGTGCTGTATTTTCTGTGGCGAGACCATGTGCTAGAGCATGAGACACACATGGCACAGTAAAAGCCTGCGATATGTGCTCATGTCAGTTCGACACCTAGAAGATGCCTCTTGGCGTCCCCGCAGAGGGAGCGGGGCTCTGAGTGAGGACAGCACCGGCTCCTAGCGTGTGGGGCCATGTGACAGCTTGGGGCCTGGCGTCCACAGGGCTGGGCCTGAGTTCTGGCTCTACCATTTGCCAGGTGTGTGACTTAGAGCAAGTGTGGCAGAGACTTTGGTGTCCCAGCCAGGTCTCCTTGAGTCCCCTTTACTGGTGCGATTGCCCCTCTGCCAGCTTCTCGGGCTTTGCAGCCATTGGCAGGTGGGCAGGTACAAAAGCCCAGCCCGGTCTTGGGATGGGACAAATGCTGAGGATACAATCTATGCCCCAGAGCTTCTCAGGGGATCAGGCTGAGCCTGGGGCTGCCCGAAACCGCACCCTTGTTGACCTCTATCCCTTGTCTGTCCTGCTTCCAGCACCCCTTCCGCTTCTCCTGGGAGCACTTCTATGACAAAATCACTTGCCCTGAAATCCTTGACTTGGGTCTGCTCCTGGTCAGAACCACCTAAGATAACAAGTGACTGACTCTCTGAGCCTCACTTATCTCATCTGTAAAATGGACATAGCATTCCCTATAGCGTTCAGTTAGCATGAAGGGCGTTAGCATGGGGCCTGGCCCATAGTAAGTGCTAACTAGATGAAACTCTTGATGAATATGGGATGCATAGCAATCTTGTCAGTCATTATACTGAGGACTGAAGCCGCTGGAGTAGTAGGGGTGTGTCCTGGGCGTCCTGCACAGTGGTAAGGAAGGAGTAGCTTTAGAAAATGCCTGTAGCCCCCTCCGGGTCCCATCCCACCCAGCCCTTCCCATCAGAAAAGCTCTCAGCTTTAGCTCTATGCTTCTAACACAAACCCCCTCAACCCAAAGGTCATAGGTTGGTGCTTTGGAGGGTGGTCAGTTACGAGCCCAGTTCGGCCTCTGTCGTGGCGACTTCCTATACATGTGACCTGGGCCACATGGGGCTCTGGGTTAGAGAGTGTAGATGTTTTACTGTGAAGCCACCCCCGTTACGGGGAAGCTTAACAGTCTCTGCACAGTGGGCAGAGCTGACGAGCTGTCAAAGGGAAGAGCCGTGGGCAGGGGTAACCTAGACCCCACCTTGGGCCACTCACGTCTGCCAGAGAAGATCCAAGTGGCTGGGCAGCCCAGGGCAAGTCGCATCACCTCCCTGGGCTCGCGCGGCCATGTCTGTAAAGGAGGGACGCCTTGAATGAATAATGGATCAAGGCAGGGGTGGCTGTCGCCTGAGAGCAAGGCATGGTGAGCCTCTGTTTTCCGGCTCCTTCCAAGTCCGAGGGAGATGATTTTGCAATTTGGGAAGCTGGCTATAAAAAGAAAAGGAGAAAGAAAAAAGAAGCTGGTTTGCCTCATGCCTTTCAAAGATGTCCTTTGCGGGGACATCTCAGTTAGGCTGGGGTAAGGCCACTCCACTGAGTCCGTGATAATGGTGACACTGGCTCATTTGGATGGGGCCACCCATTAGAGCTAAGGGCCTGACAGCAACATCTCACTCAACTCCTCAGGAGGTCGCCATTACTCCCCTGGCACTGACGGGGAAAAGGCCACCCAGCTTGTGAGCTGGGGGGACTCAGGCCGGCCAGGGTTGAGCTAACCACTGGGCAGCTGTGCCCACCTCTTAGGAGCCTCACCCCCTCCTCTCTCAGGGTCTCGGATTTACACTGGTTCCTTCCAAGACTCTGCCCCAGGCAGGGAGGGTGTTTGGGACCCAACGACTCCCCCATGGGGTCCAGGCTTTAGGGAGCCCCTTGTCTCTGCTCACGCCCGTCTTCCCCACCTGCCGGCCGCTTCTCAAACCTGCAGCTGAGGTTTCCTGCAGAAAAGCATCCTCAGAGCTGCCTTCGGTTCTCATTAAGTCAGTGGCCCCACGGAAGGAGGGGCTGTCTGCCTCTCCTCTCCCCGCCCGCCCCTCTTCACTGCACCTTTCATCCCAGGGAAAAAATCCTCGTAAGATGACTAACGGCAACTCAGCCCAAGTTACCAAGACAACCTTTCCTGCCCACCGCTGGCTGGCAGGAAGAAAGGAGATACTGGAGGGAGGACCCCCCACCCACTCCCAGCTGCCCCCAGCACCCACCCTCCACTGTGTTCTGCCAGGAGAGGCCCAAGCTGTGGCCAGGGGACCGGCAGGCACCCCCGCACGGGACTGTCAGGTTTCGGGCTGCGGCTTTCATCTGAGAGATGCTTCCTTCACAGTGGATTTGATTCTCTCAGCTTCCCAGTGGTGAGATAATTGAGGGGGGAGTGACGACACGTTGGAACGGAATCCTCTCCACTGTGGAAAAAGCTCAGTCACGGTTGCCTCCTCCTGCTGCCTGCGGCCTCATCAGGCCCAGCTCCGAATTTGGGGCACAAGGGCTCCAGGGAAGAACAGCACAGGGTCCAAGACGAGGGGTCTAAAGAGTCAGGCTGGTCTGGTTCCACCATTTCTAAGCTGTGTGACTTTGAGCAAGTTACTTAACCTCTCTGAGCCCCAATGCTGACTGGATACTAGCTATCGTCTTTATGAGGTTGTTGAGACAATCAAACATGAGAATGCAAACATTCTGTGGACAGCCCCTCCCATGAGCCTGGCACCTAGAGAGTGCCCAGGAAATGCAAGGTGCTGGCATGAGTGTCAGGTGTATTTCTATCCCCGCCCCAGCTTCCTGTGGGTAGAGCTCAGAAGGGAGCTGCCACAGGGAAGGGAACTGACATCTGGGCAGAGGCCACTGGGCACCAGGGCCTGCTCAGTGCTCGCAGCCACGCTGCCCAGGACAGAGCATTAAGACCTTGTTCACGGTTGTTTTAACAGGTGAGGCTCAGTGGACAACTGCCCAAGGGCACTCAGCAGGGAGGGCAAGGTGGTGGGATCCTCTTCCAGGCCCGAGGGATTCGAAGCTCAAGGTCTCCCCACCGGCCTTCGAGCTGCCCAACTTTGCGTGGCCCCTGGCAGCAGCCAGTGCAGGGCCTGCCACTGCCACGCGTGGGGAGACTGGAGCACCCGAGTCACCCTGAGGCCCTCGGAGAGGCCCTGCTCTTCATGGCCACCCCCCCCAGGTCTCCTCCTGGCAGTGGCCATGCTTTCTACCCCCCTCCTGTCCTTGTGGTGACCTCAGAACTGTGACAAAAACCCTGGGAGACACACAGAATCCAATCACCTGTCATTAAGTGTCCTCCATAGTAGCAGCCCTAACTGAGAGGAGGCAAATGAAGAGTTCGGGACAGAATGGACCAGTAAAGCAATTAGCTGAATCCAATCAACTAGGGGTGTGCGGGTGTGGGGGTGTGGGAGTGTGCAGGTGTGGGGGTGTGGGGGTGTGGGAGTGTGCGGGTGTGGGGGCGTGGAAGGAGGGGAGAGGGGGGAGGGATCCTGTGCGGGGTAAGGCTGGTGGAACCCAGAGAAGAATGAAAGGCTGAGGAATGCAGCCCAGACAGCCAGGAGACCCCTGGGAGTCCAGTGGACAGGGTTGCTGCCCCATGAGGTGGTGGGAAGGAATGTGGGTGCCTCAACTGGGCCACACTAGTCCTTGAGACATTCAGTCAACTGAGGAGGTAACCCCCAAATTTCTGGACCTGGCAAAAGCATTTCTGTGCTGGGTTAGCATCTTTCAGCCCCAAGAAGGCTTAAAATTAAGAATAGACATATTTAAAAGAATCAAAACAATAATATTAATATCTGCTTCTTAAGTGTGTGCAGGTTGGGTAGTTTCAGCATTTGTAAAGTTCTGAGAATTTGGTTGATTAAAGGAGTCGTCTAGCTTTGTGACTCGAATCTAATATATGAAATAGAATACTTGATTTAGGCTTGTAAGTTGCACTCTTAGGAAGTTCGTAAACAGTGCTGGAATGCACCACGTTCATAAATTCAGTGTTAGGTGTACAAATGATGTGCTCAAATCTACAGAGAGGCCGGTTTCTCAGTCAGACTTAAAAGGAACACTGAATATATTGAATTTATTTATGCAGTTTAAAATGTTTAAAGAAGCTTGATTAACTAGTTATGGAAATGGGACCACACAGTAATAAAACGGCCCTTAAAGGGGATTGTTCGGCTGTGCTAAATTTATAAACATATGAATAAAAATAGGATAGCAAGCTATGTAAAGTGAACTTAAAAGCTTAAGAACGAATGGCATTTTTGAATGTATAACATTCATGACACCAACGTTAATGTTTAAAATTAAAGTCATTGTCTGAGTAATCTTTTCTGGGCACAAAAACCACCCCAGGGAACATGGATTCACTCACAAGTGTACATTCCTCTCCCCATTCAAAACTTATCCTCCCCGTCCCCTACTTGCCATGTCCCTTCTCAAGAGGTGGGCTCTGCAGGTGACACTCTGGCTGTCTTACAGGTTTGTGGTTAATGGGCTAATGTCTGGCTTCAGTGGGAAGCACTTGGGTCTTTGATCCAGGCCTTGATCTTGGATCAAGGTCTCTGTCTGCAGGGGCTGCCCTGAGGCTTAGTCGGCACTCGCACTGGAGGAAGGATTTGCCGAGCTCCGGCTACATCCAGGAAGTGTTCAAGGTAACCGGACGAGCTGTGCTATGGTCACACACCAGGGATGTAGATATTAACATGTGTAAGCTGGTAACGACCCATTTCACAGGTGAGAAAACTGAGGCACAGAGCTGGTAAGGGGCAGAGTTGGGATGTGGCCCCCCAAGAGTCTGACTGTGGAACCTCCTTTCTCCTTTAGCATCTTGCTGGATCCTCCCGACACCTCTGAGAAGTACACATTATTGTCCCATTGTGCAGATGAGTACATTGAGGCTCAGGACATCTAGAATGTCTCCCAAGGCTGCGTGGTCAGCACGGGACAGGCGCTCAGCAGCTTCTGGCCCTTCCGACATTTGACAGCCAAATTCAGTAGGGGAGATGGACTCTGAACGGACAGTATTTGGGGCGCTTTGTAATTACAGTCATGGCCAATGCTTTACAGGCGAAGTGCAGGGGCTCAGAGTGCACACAGCAGGGAGACCTGGGCTGGTCTGGGGGCAGGGGAGGCTGGGTGGGTGCAGGGACCGGATGGGCAGCACAGGGAGGTGTATCCTGACTTTGAACTTTCTCCAAAGAACAACTGGAGGTGACTGAGAGTTCTGAGTTGTGTGGTTAGACAGGTGTTTGTAACCATCCGTCATGCGAGGGCAGCAGGAGGCCAGAGAGGGGCCACCCGTGTGTCCAGGCGAGGGGGCTAAGGACTGGGGCAGTCTGGTGGCCAGCAGGTGGGTGCCTGGAGAGCTGTTTAGGAGGCAGCCTGGATGGGGATTGGCAAGGGTGGGGTGGGGAAGGGCCTGGGCATCAAGGGGAACCTCCAGGGCCAGGCTGGACGCCTCTCTGCGGGGATCCCCTGGCCCGCCACACCAGGGCTGCAGCCCCAGGGCCTTCCACTGGCCTTGAGTGAGGCTGCCCGAGGGACCGAGAAGCGTGGCTCACCGGCCGACTGTGGCAAACCGGCCTGTCGGGCCCCCCAGCATGGCTGGAGGTGCCCTCGCAGCGACCTGAACCACTTAACTCCCCCCAAAGGAGTCCGGGTAATTCGGTGTCTGTGTTTACTCCCGCGGGTGAGTGCTTCTGAATCTTTCATCTTGACTGCTGACTGTATCAAAATTCCCGTGGTAATTGGATCAGGTGCAGTATTTTCCATGAGGATATTAAATCAGGCCTTCTGCCCGCGTCCACAACGATCCGTTTCAGAATATAAAGACGCAGGAGATGGCATTACCCAAGGTATTTTTCCTCCTTTAAACTATCTCCCCTCCTCTTAATCATGGCAGCGCTTTATTTGTTGCCAAATAAATTGGGTCGTCCTTCCCTCCCCCAGTTATTAGCCAAAGGGGAGGAAGGATTGTTTCGGGTTGAAGGGGTAGAGCAGGGGCGTGAGGGGGCCGGGCAGCCTCCTTCCCCCCAGTCTCTCTGTCGGGGCCCCTGGGGGGGCCACATGGAGAGGGGTGTTAGGCACTCAGCTAAGATGGGAGCCTGCATCAGCCAACCTTCAAGGTGGGACATTTCGATGGTCTGTAAAACTGTAGGAGAGAAGTTCAAGGAGACAGCCAGACTCAGGGCTGGGAGCTGGAGAGAAGCTCAGAGACATTTAGTTGTTTAAAAAAAAAAAGAAAGGAAAAAAAAAGAGGGGCAAGTATTAAGGTCACATCAGAGGTTGCTGAGGCCATGTTGAAACGGCTGCCGTTCGAACAAGACAGGGATGGTGGTGGCACCGTGTGAATACATTAAATGCCACCAAAGAGTACGCTTTAAAATGGTTACGTTTATGTGAATTTCACCTCAAGCAGCTTGGTCACAATGCCCTGTTACCCGCCACTGACTCATTTTGATTGTTCAGCCAATATTGATTGAGCCCCTGTTCTGTGCCAGGCACTGTTCTGGGCCCCAGCGTGTGACTGTGAACAAAACACAGGTCTTGCCTTGGGAGAGCTGACGTCAGGGGTGTAGAGACACATGACCACATGGTGCAAGTGCTGGGGAGGAAAACGAAGCAGGGGAAGAGGCAAGCAGGGGGTTGGAGCAGGTGGCCCTGAGAAGGTGACGTCTGTGCAGTGACTGGAGGAAGGGAGAGCACCCAGGGGAGCAGAGAGCTTGGGGGGCGGGGAGCAGTGCGGGGGGGCCCAAGGATAGCAGGACCCATCAGGACCTCAGCTTGTACTCTTAGCGAGCCAGGTGCTATTGGAGGGTTTCAGGCAGAGGAAGGTCTTGACCCAACAACAGGGTCCCTCTGACGGTGGGTGCAGGAAACAGGGACCAGCCCGGAGAGGGCAATGCAGTCATTTAGGTAAGAGTTGGTGGTGGAAATGCAAATTAAAACCACAGAAAGATCTCAGTACACAGCCACCAAAATGGCTAAAATTAAGGACAGACGGAGACAAGTGTTGGAGTGACTAGAACTCTCATACAGTGTTGTGGATGTATAAAATGGCATGGCCGCTTTGAAGACATCCCTGGGAGTTTCTGGTAAAGTTAAACATACATCTACCCTGTGACCCAATACTTCCACTGCCAGCCATGTATCTGAGAGAAATGAGTGCTTATATTCACAAAAAGGCACACACAAGAATGTTCACAGCAGCTTTATTCACGATAGCCCCAAATTAGGAACAGCCAGATGTCCATCCCCTCGAGACTGGATGAACATATTGTGGTATATGGAATACCATACAGCAACAAAAAAGAAGGAACCCCCGATACACACAATGACATGGATGGATCTCATACACAATAATGTCTAACAGACACAAAAGTTACGTATCGTATCATTGCATATTTCTGAGGTTCTAGAACCTGCAAAGGGATCCACAGTGACAGAAATGCAGCTTCCTTTGGAGACGTGGTAATGACAAGAGAGGGAGCATAAGGGAACTTTCTGGGGTGACAATGTTCTTTGCCTTAATCTCGGTGGTGTTTTTACAGGTACATATGCATGTAAAAATTCATCAAACTATATACTTATTTGTGCATTTCACTGAATGTAAATTATATCTTAAAAAAAATACTGGGAGAGAGAGAGAGAGAAAGAGAGAGAGAGAGAGAGAGAGAGAGAGAGAATGATGGCTCCAAGCAGGTGCCAGTGTGGTAGGTGGGCAAGGGGGCAGAGGGCCTGGAGAAACTCCCTCCCTGGGCTCACTGCACCCAGGCCGGGCACCGTGTGATGCCAGCCAGCTCCTGCCCTTTCCCATGGACCCCGCCCCTTACTTGGAGTAGAGACAGCCTGGGTGAGCAGATGCCTGCCTCCATGGGGGCAGTTGGCCTGAGGAGGCAGTTATTTATTTTGGGGACCCAGCCTGTTTGTCCAGTGGGGGAGGGGCCGGCAGCAAGCATCGTGGGACCGGATTCCTGATTATAACTTCATAACAGGCACTGGCTATTCGGGACGCGCTGATATTTATGGAATAAATACGATGCGATTTATGGCCGTATCTCCCTCTGATGTCCCATCTGATATGCAATTCAATTTCTTTTATTGTCTTTGGGCTCTTGCCATGGAGGAGAATGCATAAATAAATAAATATATGGGCAAATGGCAGCCGGCAGGCCAGGCTGGGGCTGCCAGCCCCCCGTCTCCAGTCCCATATTAGGCCCATCGATCACACGTTATGAAGCCGGAGCCTGTCCCCCAGCTGGGACAGGGAGCAGACGAGCTGGTCACTCTCCATTATTTAGGGGCCTCCACTGGCAAGCTGCCCTGCCTGCCCTCTGCCTGCCACCAGGCCATGGCGCCCCAGCTCGGGACCTGAGCCTGTACCTCTCTGCCACTCGCTTCCAGAAACCCCGGAGGCCCAGGCGTCCCCGCTCTTCTGGAAGTGGAGAACGCTGTGGGCTTGTGACATGTGCTCCATCCCGGCTCTCCCATGGGAACCCCATGCCAAACAGCCAAACACTAGCATCTAGGAGTCCTGGGAGCCTGGGTAAGTCACCCACCCCTGAGTCCCACGTCCTCATCTGAGAATAGGGGTACCAGCCTTTAACCTGGTGGCTTCGAATACGGGGGAGGTCCTGCATACAGCGTGGGCCATAGGGCTGGGTATCCATGCTACACACACAAGCATTGACTGGGCACCTACTGCCAGGTGGCTGAGGGAACTGGCAGACACATCTCTGCCCTAGTGAGGCTCTGTTCTGGGGGGACATACGGGCTCAGTGGCTGGGGCCTGGGGTCATCACTGATCCCCAGGACTGACCCCGGTCCCTGCCCCTGCTGAAGGACAGGACCCCAGCCTGTGGGAGGACACAGCTGGAGAGCCCTGGGGACCTGCTTTCAGGCTGCCCTCCGTAGCCACTCTGTGGTCCCCCACTTCATGCAGACTCCTGTACCCCATGATTTGAGGGGCCCACAGCACCCCTCTCTGTACCCTTTGGGGACTGTGCCCTAGAGGCCAGCTTCTGTTCTCGAGCACCCCACCCCCAGGGCTCTCCAACCCAGAGTGGGCTCTGAGCCCCACAGGCCCCCAGACAGGCCAGACCATGGTGCCTATGACAAGCCTGCAGCTGCTTGGGGCTCCAGGGCCCAATGGGCCTCTCTTCCCATCAGTCCCAGGGCTGGTCTCCCCAGCGCACCCAAGGCAGCCTGCTGCCAGGCCTGCCCTTCTGTACCCCCATCTCTCAGGTCTCCACAGCCTTCAGGAGAGTTCTAGACCATGCCCAGGCTCTGCTGCACATGCACACACAAACACACACGCCACACACATGTGCGTGCACACACACGTACACCCCCCCACACACATGCACATGCATACACCACACACATGCACATTCACACACCACGTCCCATATATCACACACACAGCACACATGTGAATAAACACATACACCACATACGTGCACACATGCACTGTGCACACACCACTTACGCACACACAACACACATATGAACATACATACATATCACACACACCACA
Source organism: Hipposideros armiger (assembly GCF_001890085.2). Taxonomy (NCBI): domain Eukaryota; kingdom Metazoa; phylum Chordata; class Mammalia; order Chiroptera; family Hipposideridae; genus Hipposideros; species Hipposideros armiger. The sequence continues at coordinate 4,628,844 of NW_017731353.1, forward strand.
CACACACACACACACACACACACATACTCTACTCACATGCACCTACACACACAAAGACGGTACCAAAAAAATGCATACATATTTTAAGAAAGGAAAAAACTGTATTAAAATTGTAATACTCAATATATACCAACAACGAAAGATGACTACAAGTCACGTTTGACTTCTGCAATTACAAGAGGTGCTCAAAGTGGTTCCCATCAGCGTCCAGACACTTCTGATTACAGCAAACTACTGCTTGAGCAATGCTGACCAGTGTTCACTTGTATACATTTTTTTTCTTTAAAGATTTTATTGGGGAATTGGGGGAGGGAACAGCATTGGGGAATTGGGGAAGGGGAACAGACAAGTTGCTGTCCTTTGGTTCTTCAATCTAGTTGTGGAGGAGGTCGCTTCACTGGCCCATGTTGGTATTATCATTGCACTCTTCCCGGGTGAGGCAGTCGCTCGCTGGCCATTGGACAGCCACTCACAGTAGCTCATGGCAGCCCACTGCAGCTACTCTGCACCCTACGCAGTCGCCAGCAACTCACGGCAGCCCGGCTCCAAGTCCAGCCGTTGCCCACCATCCCAGCCGCAGAGGGCGCAGCGTCACTAGCCCATGTGGGATCCAATGCCCAGAGCTCGCGCTCCCAAGCCAACCCTCAACCAACTGAGCCACTCAGCCAGCCCTTGTATCCATTTTTTTGGCACCCTGGTATACCACAGGCACACACACACACACACACACACACACACACACACACACCACACCCTCCCCGCTATCCCCCCCTCCCCACAGACCCAAATGGAAGTCTGACAGCTCCAACTCATCCCTGTGACACAGCACATGTGAAAGGTGACGGGCAAAGACTATCTCCACCGCAGAGACAAATTTCCCTGCTGGGCATGCGGCCAGGCAGTGAGCCACGGAGTAGGCTACTCTTGGGTGTGATGGGGAAGGGGGTTCCAGCGCAGAGGACAGCGTTGTGTAAATCACGGCTCGGAAACAGCTCCCTAAATGCTTTTGGAGGGAGTTCTAAGCAGAGATGGCACTGTGGACTCTTCCAAATGTGGACATTGTGGGAGGTGGAGAGGGCAGGGCCAGGAGGCTGCTAAGAGCGTCAGAGAGAACTAGGTTCAAATCCTGCCCGAATCCAGCCATGTCACTTCGGGCGAGTTACTCTGCTTCCCTGAGCCTCAGTTTCCCCATCTGTAGCATGGGGCTAATGCCCGCTCCCCAGTAGGATTGTCTTGAGGGGAAATCTGGATAATTTTGTAGTCAGGTGGTAGGAACTGGTCTGTCCCACTGAGGGGAGGATAATGAGTCACCCCTCCAAGAGGGCAGCAAAGGGGGTTCCTCCTGCCCCACTCCACAGCCATCTGGCAGCCCCACTGCTGCCACCGCCTGTGGGGGTTGCTCTACCTACATCCCTGTCCTCAGGGACCCCCACTGCAGCCCCTGGGGGAGGCATAGATTTGGCAACCTTACCGTTTTATTTTCTAGGCGCCTCTTCCTTGGCCTTGCATGGGCCCCAGCAGGCAGCATAAATTTCGTGCTGCCTAAGCAGAGCCCCATTAGTGCAGGCACGGAATGCTAATGGGCTCCACAGGGTCCCAGGCTGAGAATCCCCGCCTTTCCCTGACATTTGTAAAGTTCACATTTTCCAACTAGAGCCACGTGAAGGGGTGAAGGGCCAGGCATTCTTGCATTTGTACCTCACCTCCTTCTTGGGCTTGCCAGCTCCTTCCCTGCCCTTGGCCTTCACCCCCCTTTAAAGGGCCAGCACCCCAGGGGAAGAGCCCAACAGGAGCCTGGGCTCGCTGCCAGATTCCTCCCTCCCAGCAGCTTTCATACAGTCACTCAGTCACGCCATACTATTTATGGACCACCTAGTATACATCCTGCCTGGGTGTGTGTCAGGGGCAGAGCAGGAAGCCACAGGACTCTTGTCCTCTGACAGTCTAGTGGGAAAGAGGGACATGGAACTAGTAACAAGCATTAGTGGTGCCACGACGTTGGGGGTGAGGCATCCGGGAGGGCTTCCTGAGGTAGAGTGACATTATCCTGAAGCCTGAGGCCTAGCGGAGGAGCAGGAGTCAGCCTGGTAAGAAGCAGCAGAAGAGCATTTTTGGACAGAGGGACTGGCAGGTGCAAAGGTCCTGCGGTAGGAGGGGGCCTGGCATGTGTGAGGGTTTGGAGGAGGCTGGCCAGTAAGGCAGGAGTTCTGTGGTCTTAGGAGTTGAGGCCCTAGAGGCCACCAATACCCGAGGGCAATGTTAGCCCCTGCAGGGTCGTGCCAGGCCCTGGGGACAGACAGGGCTCCAACTGAGGCTTGGGGGACCCCACATGGTCCCAGCAGTGCTCTCAGCACTCAGGTTAAGAATCCCTAGGGCAGCTGGAGTGCAGTTGTTACTTTTCCGTGCCTTTCCCTCCCTTGCTGGGCTCCTTGCTGGGGCTGACTTAGAATTGTTTCCTCATCCTCTGCAGAAAGAGCCAGAAACAAAATTACTATCGAAGACGGCTTTCCTACAGTAGTGAGATGCAGCGTCTGTGTCGGGCCAGTCACTCTGCCAGGGGACCCTGTGGCTTGCTCTGCTGCTTTGCGCGCCCTGGGTGCTGCGTCTGCATTTATTCATCCCACAAGTGAGGCCGAGGGTGCAGCACAACAGTAAATGAGGCCCACCCAGCTCCCGCCCTCAGGCACTTCACAGTCTGATGGGGGAGACACACTACAGACAAACAAGCAAGTACAAATACAAGGAGTCAGGTGTAACAAAGGTTAGGGAGGAAAACAACGCTGGGGGCAGGGGTAGGAAGTACAGTGGAAGGCCAGGAGGGTCCAGGACAGATTCTCCAAGGACCCTGGGGCAGGGAAGGCTGATGAAATCTGCAGGAACAGTGCTCCAGGCATAAGGAACAGCATGTGCAAAAGCCCTGAGGTGAGAATGCACTGGATGTGTTTGAGAAGGAGGCGGGTATGGCCAGATCCAAGTGGCCAAGGGGAGAGGGTAGCAAGTGGTCAGAGACATGGGCGGGTGCAATCAGATAGTACCTCCTGCTGGGACAGCAAGGGCCAGAATGGGGGGGGGCAGAAGGAGAGGCCCCCACTTTAAGCATGCACGCATTCATTCACCCATCATTCATTCATTGTTTCATTCGTTGTCATCATTCATTCATTCACATTCATTATTCATTCATTTACCATCATTTATCATTCATTCATCATCCTTTATTCATGCACTAGGTGTTTTGTGAACCCCAACTCTGCCGCTTGCCCAGGGGATGAATCAGACCCCTGCCTGCCTACCCTCAAGGGGCCCCAATTCTGGGGCAGGGGCACAGACAAGAAAACCCACTGAGGGGTAGCTGGGACATTTATTCTACCCACAGGGTGGGTTCCATAGCCCTGGTATCCCTGGCTGGGCCCATCTGTGGGCAGCATGTGGGTGCAACTGGACCATGTGTGGGCGATGTCTGGGCATGGCAGGGACTTAGCCATGGGCATTTCCTTGGGGAGTGCCAGGCCCAAGGTTTGCTGCCCTGGACCCTGGGTGTCTAGAGAAAGTGGGAGCCGACCTAGCAGGGGCCAGAGGCTGGTCTAGGGCTGGAACACCTCCTCTCTATTCTCACCACCCCAGTGTTTACTCTGCTCACCCTGTGTTATAACTACCAGTTTATCATTGGGGCCCCCAAATGCAGGCAAGTTTCACCATCCTTCATCACTCTGTCCCCTGTGCCCAGCCCAGGGCCGGTCAGATGGACTCAGTAAAGGTCTGCCCAGTGAATGAATGATGAATGGACTGTCACTGTTACCGCCTTTGAAGCCCAGCCTCTGGTCCCTGCACCACCCAAAATGGGAACGTTCTTTATCTTCCTGGGTCCCCTCAATTTGAAGGGCTCCGCAGGCTGACTCATTCTGGGCCCAGCACAGCAAGGGGGTTGAGATAGTTGCTGGACTGAATGGTGGCATGCCCCGAGGCCAGCCATGTCCCTCCGCCTGTCTGCACTTGTTAACTTCGGGGAGAAGGCGCTCTGTAAGAGTGACAGCTGAGGGGCCCTGTGTCAGCTCCCATCAGCGTGAGCACTCCCTCCCCACCCTGCCTCCCACCCTATCGTACAGGCCTCCACTGAGCTGTCACCTTCTCTGAGAAGCCTCCCCTGATTGCCCAAATTAAACTCACCCTCCCTCCGAGTTCATCCCAGACCTTTATCTATTTCCTTTGTGGCTCTTACCATGATCTGTCGTGACCTAATTCATTGGTTTGTTTCCTAGGTCACAGTCCGTCGCCTTCGTTCTCTGGGAAGCCCCATGAGGTTGTAGACTACCCACTGCCATACCATGGCACCCCGGTGCCCAGCACAGAGCAGGCCCAGAGCAGGAGCTCCCTAAAGGAAGGAAGGAAGGAAGGAGAGAATCAAGTAGAAAAGAGCATAGGCTCTGGGGTCAGGCCCACTGGGGTTTGAATCCAGGCTCTGTTGCTGACTAGGGTGGTCTTGGGCAGGGGCTGCCTCTGGCTGAGCCTCAGTTTCCCTGTCTGCACTTACCTGTGCAGGTGGTACACTCAGTCCACGCCTGGCCCCAAGGAAGCCTCTGTGATGGCCACATTGTCGTTGCTCAGAGGTGCAGGACGGCACCCCAGAGGTCGAGCGCAGTGCAGGGACCTGGGGGGCTGGGTGTAGCCAGTCACTAAATTCTCTCTTCCACAGTTCCCCACACAGCAGACCCCCAGTTCTGACTTCCTGCCCTGTCCGCTGAGTAAGTAAAGGCTCCCCATTTAGCAGAAGGGAAGACCGAGGCCCAGGCGTGCAGACTTCCAGTGCCTTGGCGCCATACAGGGCGTCATGAGAAACCCCTAGACCAGGGCTCTTGTTGACTAGGTGGGAAAAACGAGATACTCAAGGGTCAGGGCGCACCCAGGGTGCCACGGTGGGTCTGGGCCAGCAGAAGCTTTTTCCCAGGCCTCCTGGGCGGGGACTGGTTTTCCCTGCTCTGCTGCCCCCAACCTGGGGCTCCAAGGAGGCTGTGGAGCTGTCAGGTGGGATCAGCAGGGTCCTGGCCCCATCTCCCCAGATTTAATTAACAGGCCTTTCATCTCTGTCTAGAAGGAATCCACTATCTTCTGTCTTCTTAATTAATGTTCATTAAGCAAATCAGAACAGGGTTTCTCTCCCTCCTTTCTTCTTCTAGAAGGTTTTAACCCTTGGTAGGGGGACTGTAGGGGGAAGGGAGTGTGCCACCTCTGCTTGCAGTCCCAAGCAGGAGGCCAGGCCTCTGCAGAGACCCCGCAGGTCCCTAGCATAGTCACATCCCCCATCAGCCACACACAGACCCCAGCCCCTCCTCCCACACCACCTCCATGCTGGCCCCCTTGGATTCCACCCCCATCCATCTTCCTGCAGAAAATTGACATGAGTTCTGCTGCTCAAGCTCCTTCCCAGGATCCCTGCCACCACAAGGACAATGGGTTAGGACAAGGGACAGGTTGTGGGGTTGGATCTCAAAGTTCAAGGCTGCAGGGAGACTGAGGTCATGTGGCCTGTGGCTTCTGTGGCCCTGCAAAGAGCTGGGTCTCGGGTGCTGTGAGTGGAGAGGGGGCCCCTGGCTACAAGGTATACATGCCTTGGCTGGGGTTGTGGTGGGTCCTGTTGGGAGGTGACACTCAGCCTTGTCTTGATGGAGAGCTGGCAGCGTGCATTTTGTTGCCCAGGGCCCCAAATGGTGACTTCCAGTTCTCCCGGCTCAGTCCAAGTCCCTTTCCTACAGTTACAAAAGTGTTTATCGTCACGCAGATTTTGGGAGTTATCCTGAGACTTTTGGGGTGCACAGACACTCCCATGCCTGGGGGACAACACTTTGCTTCCTGGCACCTGTGAACCCCAGCCCCTCCCTGACACCCATCCTGGGAGGAGGTCTTTGCAGGGATGAGAGAGACCTGGTATCACCCTGCTGCAAATGTGTCCTCAGCAAACCACTTCCTCTCTCTGGGCCTCAGTTTCCCCTTTGTATAACCAGTGCCCTGGACTCTTCTGGTCCCAGGTCCACCGGCTACGCAGGACCGGCCAAGGCGTCCTTGGCCACCAGGGGGCGAGAGAGGACAGGCTCGTATTACAGACAATGTCGCCACCTGCTGGTGGGTTATGGGTGAACATGAACAGCTGGATGCGGAACGCAGGGAGAAGAAACTGAAAAGGCAGCAGGCCCAGGGGAGTTTTGGAAGGAGACCTCCTGCAGGCCCTGACTGAAGTCGCCAGCAGAGGCCGGTTGGTCCCCCCCCCCCCCCCCCGGCTGCTGCCAGGAGCTGGGCAAAGTCCGTGCGCGCTGCTGGTGTCTCTTGAAGGAGCCATCATCTCTGGCCCAGCCCCTATAGGATCAGTTTTGCCAGCCATGCGACTCCTGCTCATTTCTCAAACATTCCCTGAGCTACATTCAGCGCAGGCCCTGCGGACACCGGGGTGAGGCACAAGAGGTCCCTGCCCCACCATGAACTCAAACCCTCAGCTGCCACTGGCCCTCTACAGGACGAGGTCCCAGCTTGTCACAGTGCCCAGCACCCCACATCACTTGGCATCTGCACCCCGCTCCAGCACCCCCCCTAGCATCAGCTCCCCACCCAGCGCTGCAAACACACAACAGACATGCCCTTCCCATTCACACCTCTGGGCCTTTGCACACGCTGTCTCCTGCCTGAGATGCCCTTTCCTTTACAACTCAGTTACTCAACCTCTTGTCTGGAAAGTACGCTCCAACTCCAGGCGGAGCTAGCCACCCCACTCTCCCTGCACTTCTGTGCCCCTGCACAGTGCAGGCTACACAGTGAACAACAGCACTTTGCTGAGGAACAAATGACTGTAAGCACATGGCCACAACCCAGTCTTATAAAACAGGCCAGAGCAGCCTTGGAATGACATGGGGCTGTTCCTCCTCTCTCCAGCCAGACCGAGGGCTTGGAGAGAACAGGAGTTGTCTTCATTACAGTGATAGAAGTTTCTTGCCCACTCTCTCCATGCTGGGCTCTGGGCCAAGCACTCAGCAAGCGCTGAGGTATTTCCCACAGGAGGGGCGGACTGTAGGGAATTGGTGCTCGGGGGATGGATGGAAGGACTGGGGGGGCTGACATCTGGGACACTGCAGGACTGACCAGCCTGGGAAGCTGCCAACACCGGAGGCTCTGAGAACTTACCCTTTAACTGCAGCCGGGATCCAGAAATGAGTCGAGGCGCTACAGCCACTGCCATCATCCCCCCAAGGCTCCCAACCCCCACGGAGCTTGAGAATGAGAAGCATGCAGCTGCAGAAATCTCCTGTGCGACCTCGCGTGTCACCAGAAGGGCAGAAGATGGCCCCTGTCCACTTCCACTGTCCAAATCTCAAGCGAGGACATTTGACTGGTGGGACCTAGTTCCCATCCGGCACCTTAGCTGCCAAGGCTGCTGCTGCAAAAGAATTCTTAGTATGTTTATTTCTATTTTCCTTAGAGTTTTCCTGGGAAGGGTTGCTAAATTTTATCTGGTGTTTTCGCTAGCATCTCTTGATAAGAACATATGGCTTTTCTCTTTTTATTCACTAACTTTAATGGCTGGAGAGTAAAAAGGGACATCTGCTGGAGAGGAGGGCAGGGATATCACTGTCTGCAGTGATATTTATGATGAGACCAGGTACCTTCGGTCACAGATACCCGGTTAGAATCTCTTTGCTTTGAGAGTAGAGAGAAGCCAGCAGCAGAAGCACTTTTCAGAGTTGATGGAGACATGGAAACGTGAGGGACCATGTCACGAACCTGCCTTGGAGGACTTGACTGCTAGAAAGAGGTATGCAATGAAAAGACCAGGTAGAGACCCTGATGTCCCCTTTTATCTCAGGGCTCCAGAAGCACTGGCGAGCAGTTTCCACTTAAGGAGCAGCCACGGAAACCTCACCACAGCGGGGATGAAGCTGCATCGTGACGAATGCCGTTTTACAGACAGGACGATGAGGCTCAGAGGCGAGGGAACCCCCGGCCGAGCCGGGATAAGGCCGCTCGGGCTGCCCCAGAGCCGGCACTCCCGGGCGCGTCCGCCAGGTGGGGTGAGCACCCAGGGACGGGGCGGTCGGGAGGTGGGGATGCCGCCCGCGGCCGGTGCTCCCCGCCGGCC
>NW_017731353.1:4637164-4671189 GCF_001890085.2 Hipposideros armiger
CGCTCCTGCTGGGCCTGGCGCTCCTGGCGCCGCGGGCGGCCGGCGCCGGCATGGGCGAGTGCTACGACGGCGCGGGGCGCGCTCGGCGCTGCCTGCCCGTGTTCGAGAACGCGGCGTTCGGCCGGCGCGCGGAGGCGTCGCACACGTGCGGCCGCCCCGCGGAGGACTTCTGCCCGCACGTGGGCCCGGCGGGGGGCGTCGGGGCGCAGTGCCAGCGCTGCGACGCCGCGGACCCCCAGCGCCACCACAACGCCTCCTACCTCACCGACTTCCACAGCCAGGACGACAGCACCTGGTGGCAGAGCCCGTCCATGGCCTTCGGCGTGCAGTACCCCACCTCGGTCAACATCACCCTCCGCCTGGGTAAGCGTGGGCTCGAGGCACCGCCGCCGCCGCCGCCGCCGCCATCTCACCACCTCTCCCCACCCGGGGTCAGGAGCGAAAGGCCGCAGGTGCTGGGCGCCATAGGTTGGCTGTAGGACCCAGCTTTGGGGAGCTCAGGAATGGGACCTGTGCCCCTCAGTAGCTGGAAGGATAGACTGATGGGCGCCCCCGGGGGTTGGGAGGGGTGGGAAGCCTCCGGGGCGCCCTTCACAGAGCAGTGGGTTGGGAGGCAAAGGCAATGCCCTGCAGCGGCTGGCCATCCTAGACCCAGAGCTGTTGTGGGGAAAGACGCGAGGTGACCCCCCCAGGGGGTGAACTAGTCAGCCCTTTAGGGCCGGTGCCTAACCTTGGGTCATCTGGTCCGCTTCCGGGGGCTCCGAACCCCTGAGGCTGTGTGTGGCCCCTGGGTGTGTTCTGGGGGCAGGAGAAGCCAAGGCATTCATCACCCAGAGGTTTATCCCTCAGAGCGGGAGCAGTGCTTCGTGCTGCTGTTGGGTGGCTGGACTGAATGGCATGGCCTCTCTGCTCTGCCTGTGCCCCCTCTTCCCAACCCCATGCCAGGGTGCAGGAGCCTTAGATCCTTGGGCATCAAAATCCAGAGTCTGGACCCAGCCTTTGTCTCCTAGGCACTCCCCATTGCCCAGGGGAGTGCCCCCCCCCAAGTCCAGGCAGATCGAGGGGCCCCTAGATGTGCCCGGCACTGAAGTAGGCATCTGATCTGTTGCGACCTCCACAGCCCTTTCAGGGAGGGATGTTTCCACCCGTCCCCACCTTCGTTATCTGTGGGTCCAAAATCGCCCAAAGCTTTGAAAACTCAAAGTGTTTTATAACCCATTTTGGCTGCTAAATCTGACCTGAGGCTATTTATAGACCTTGTTTATCCTACTTAGAGTGAATATTCATACATTTTGCTGCTGAAATCTTGTTTGAGTACAGCCTGTGGCCCCAGACTCAGCGGGGGTGTTAACACAATCCAAGGTGTAAGGACTGCTTCATCTCTGCCAACTCTGAAAAGTTTGGAGTTGCAAAACACATCTGGAGCCAAGCAGTTTGGAGAAGGGATTATGGAACTGGGTACCCATTTCTCAGATGAGAAAATTGAGGCTCAGAGATGTTAAGTGTTTTGCCCAGAGGCACACAGCTGCCAAATGGCAGTCTGGCTATGAACATCTGTGTACAGTGTATCCAAGGTCAGAGCATGAAGTCCTTGACCAGTCACTGGAGTGGCCTCTTCCTAGCCCTGGGGGACAGTACCTTGGGGAGGGCGGGGAAATGACATTCAAGTGAGGTGGGGGGACACCGGACCCCCTCAGCAGAGCGTGCTGGTGCCGGTTGCTGTCCCAAGAAACTCAGTTCTCTGGGCCTTGTCACCTTCTCTTGGCCTGTCAAGACCAAGAGGTGGGACTTCTCGATGGGGCGCAGTCTACACCCAGGCGGGCAACAGGAAACCAATGGGGGAGGAGGGCTGGGGGAGCTGGCAGGACCCCAAGGCCACAGGGGAAGGAATGTGGGACAGGGTGGGGGTTGTGGAGGAGACGTGCTGTTCTGTGACAGAGGGTGCGGGTTTGGCTGATGTGTTACATGTGTTGGTGGAATCCAGGGACAGGCTAGGGGCTCAGCCCAGGCACCAGCAAGATGGGAGGGGCAGGGAAGCGTCTGGATTTGGGGGCTGTCCCCACTTACCCAGCGCTGGCTGTGTGCCCAGCCCTGGTTCAGCTGTGCGGCCTCCTTGAACTCTGTCTAGAACGCTTAGCAGCGGGGCGGTTTCCAACCCTCAGTAACCAGGGAGCCTGAGGCTCAGAGGTCCCATGCTGAGTGTGGAGCCAAGACCTTACACACACTCACTCACATTCTCACACTCACATTCTCACACACACACACACACACACACACACACACTCAAACATGCTACCCTGATGCACACTCACACATTCACACACGCACTGTCACATATGCTCACCCTGACACACACTCCCACACATTCATACACACACTCTCACACGCATTCATACATTCTCATGCTCACACACTTACACAAACTCACCTTTACACACACACACACATACACACACACATTCACACACTGACATTCTCACACACACAGTCTTACATACATTCACACACACACACACACACACACACACACACACACCAGTGTGTTGTACTCTGTACCAACCAATGTCTTTTCGCTATGTGTACAGGGCCAGGCATAGAGGAGGGCTCCGGAAATGTATATATGGTGAACGAAGAAAGGAATGAATGGATGGATGGATGGATGGAAGGATGGATGATGTCACCTCCTCTATCTTGTGCTTCGGGGCGCAGCTCAGGGATCTTTCGCCTGCTCTGGGAGACAGAATAGGATACAAATCACAAAGCAGGGCTTTGAACTCAGGCCGGCACAGCCTCTCTGGGCAAACGGTTCCCCTCTGTAAACGGGATGAGTTGCCACCTCCTGGGCAGCTGTACAGGTTCCAGAGCTCAGATCGGCCAAGCACTCATGGGAGCTGTGACAGTCCTTGTGTCTGACCATCGTCACTCTGCTGAGAGCAGCTCAGAGCTGAGGTTCCCCAGGGGCTGGCTTCTATAAAGGGATTGAGAAATGCTGGCCACGCTGGCTCCCAAAAGACGGCCTGACCCTGAGGGGCACCAGAGACCCACGGCAGCCCCAGATTTGGCCCATTTTTGGTTCCGTTGGACTTTGGTTGGCTTCACGCTAAGCCAGGGTTGCATAATATTGGGGGAAGAAGAGGTCTGAGGTTGTCAGTGTTCCCAGAGGGAGGCCCTGTCATCATACGAGGTGGGCTGGGGAGCCTCTCCTTCCGGTCCTCAGGCCACCTCTGCGGGCTCCATCCCCCTGTCCTTGACAACTCTGCTCGTGGGAGGGGAGAGTGGGTGGCTGTTGGCCTGGGGTCTCCTTCGGGGAGTGGGCTGAGGGGCAGGGGAGGGAGAGGTGGCCAGTCAGCCCCAGGATGGAGGCCGCTGTTTTCCCAGCCCCCTGCGAGCTCACACACATCTGGTCCAAATCTCCCAGTTGCTAAGCTGAGCCTTCCTGCCTGGGATGAAAGGCAGCATCAGGGTCTGGCAGCTCCTCGCCCTTTGCTGAAGCCATGGGAAGAGGAGAGCTGGGGCCTGGTGGCGGGTGTGGGGGAAGGTGGATGGTCATCAGGGGAAACAGAAATGAATCGGGGGGCTCTCACCACATGCTAAGAACACCGCTGAGCTGGCAACCCCAACCCAACATGATTTCTCTTATAGACAGGAAAATGGAGGTTCTGAGGGTGAAATCAGTTGCCTGCGGTCACACAGCCAGTAAATGGCAGACCCTGAGACCCTTCCCCAACTGCGCTGCCCGTGGCAATGATACTGGTCCAGGGGAGGTGGGTCCCACCGATCCTTGGGGGTAAGGGGATCTCTTCGTACGCTTTTTTGGATTCCTGAGCATCTCCTGGAATGACAGAAAGACTTGAGTCTCTGAGCAGATGAGTTCTGAGACCCTGAGTGGGGGAGGCGTTGCAGGAGGAAGGTGAGTGGGCTCCTGCCTGCCCACCCTCCTGCCCAACCCGCACTGTCCTACGCAGGCTGGCTCCTCCGTGCACTCGCTCTCGGCTCCCAAGGCCGTGGAGTATGGCCCTCCAGAAGACTGGCTGGGCCCACCCAGGAGTGACACGGCTGGGGATTTATGCTCTGGGGACACACACAGGGTCAGGGGGCCTCACTGAGACCTGAAGGGTGGCGCGAGTGGACATGAGGATGAAGGGTACTCCAGGTCGGGGACAACATGGAGGAGCCGAGAGGCCACTCGCGGGGTCCTCTGACCCACACAGCCCAGATGGATGGAGCGGAGGGGACGAGGAGACAGTGAGGCCCAGCTCGGGCAGGGGCTGGACAGCAGGAGGACCCTGCTGGGCCCCTGAGGAACCCAACGCCAGCTGGGTCTTCTGAGCTTTGGCCCCACTGCGTCTTCCTGTCGAGTGGGTGGCCGTGTTTGCATTGGCTGGGGCTAGTGCTGGGGGGCCAAGTCCTCCTTCCTGCTCCCTGGGGGTTCTGGCTGGAATGCTGGGGCCCAGGCAGGTCAGGGGGTCAAGGCAGCCTCATGGTTAGTCTCCACCTACAGAAGCAGCCCCCCACAACTCCTGGAACCATCTGGCCTAGCTTCCCAGGACTGACCCAGGAGTTGCAGGAGAGATAAGTCCCAGAGCCCAGGAGGGATGCAGACAGCCTCCAGTGGCCCCTGCCCCACCTCCCACTCTAGCTGCCACCAGCTGCTCCTTCAGCAGGGCCGTGAAGGCGCCATGACGGTCCCTCTCTCCTCCTGGTCTTCGCATACGCGGGTGCATCTGCCCTGCATACTTTTTTCTCTTGCTCTCTTCTGGAAAACCCAGATCTCATTCCATTCATAAACAAAACAGTTGAGTGCCTACTGTGCGCCTGTCCCTGTACCAAGCCCTGGGGATACAGCCGTGGACAAGCGCTGTCTGCCCCAGTCAGCTTAGCCGTGACTTCCTCCAGGAAGACCCTGACTCCCGGGATTGGGCAGAAGGCCTGCCTGTGCGTTCTTGCAGCCCCTCGCCCTTCCCCATCACAGCCTGGATGGTGCTGCATTGAGGTTTTGGTTTGTTTGTGTCTATCACGCTCCAAGCTGCAGAGGGAGTGCCTGTTTTCACAGCTGGCCCCCAGCACAGGGCCCCCTGGGCAGTGGCGCTCCGTAACCGTAACCGTAACCGTAACCGTTGGTGGAGCCCATGAATAGAACAACAGCTAACAGTTGTGTGAATGCCGCGTGCCTGGGACTGTTCTAAGTGCTTTGCAGGCATTTACTCAGGAAGCCCTGTTATTGTTCTGCCCTTTGTGCAAATGGGGAAACTGAGTCACTACGTTCAAGTCACTTACCCCCGTTTACTGGGGGGAGGTTAGGTATTTTAGCCAAGGCCATAGAGCTGGTAATTGGTGGGCCTGGGATGTGAACCCCAGCACATCACCTCTACTCTGTGTTACCCTGGGAACAACGGAGTGAGTGAATGAGTGCGTGAATGCATGGCTCCCCAGCCTTCCAGATACATCCAAACTCCTAAGCTGTGGCATTCACAGGGCCTCAGCCTTCCTCCTGGCCCTGCCCCGCTCCTGCTCGCCCTGGGCTCCAGCCACATCCCCCACCTCCCTTCCCCCGCCCCCCTCATCTCCGTGCCAGCCCCACCGCCCGCTGCCCCTCTCCCCATCTCGTGCCCCTGGCTTTGCCTATGGGATCGTGGTCAACGATGGGGACTGCACCCGCACCTCTCGCCCGGTCTCCCACCTGAGCTGCTGACTGGGTAATTCGAGCATCCTCCTGAAGGTCACTGCTTGGATGTCACACGGTGCTTCAAACCTAGGGCCCAAGGGTAAGGGTGCCCGCCCATGTTCATAGCAGCATTGTTCACAATAGCCAAAGAGTGGCAGCAACCCAGTGTTCGCCGATGAATGAAGAAGCAAAATGTGATGTATGCACACACAGGTTACTCAGCCTTAAAAGGAAGGGGACTCTGACACGTGCAACAACGCGGATGAACCTTGAAAAGGCAGTACTCTCAGTGAAGTAAGCCAGACGCAGAAGGACAAATACTGCATGATTCCACTTACGTGAGGTCCCTAGAAGAATCTAATTCATAGAGACAGAAAGTAGAAGGGTGGGGGCCGGGAGGGGGATCGGGGAGAGGGAGCTGTTGAATTCGTCGAGTTCCATTTGGGGAAGATGAAGAGCATCCCGGGGGTGGATGGTGGTGATGCTTGCACAACAGCGAATGTTCTTAATACCAGTGAGCTGTACACTTAAAAATGGTTAAGAGGGTAATTTTTTTTTAAAGATTTTATTGGGCAATAGGGGAGGGGAACAGAAAAGTTGCTGTCCTTTGGTTCATCAGTCTAGTTGTGGAGGACGTCGCTCCACTGGCCCACGTTGGCTCCATCATTGCGCTCTTCCCGGGTGAGGCAGATCGGTCGCCGGCCATTGGACACCTGCTCACGGTGGCTCTTGGCAGCTCATGCTGGCTGCCAGCCACTCATGGTAGCTTTACTGCAGCCTACGCTGTTGCCGGCGACTCACAGCAGCCCAGCTCCAGGTGGAGCTGTTGTTCACCATCTTAGCTGTAGAGGGCGCAGCGTCACTGCCCTCATGTGGGATCCAAACCGGGGCCCTGCTGCTCAGAGCTGGCGTCCCAAGCCAACTCCTAACCAACGCGCCACTCAGCTGGCCCAAGAGGGTAAATTTTGTGTTACGTGTTTTTAAAACTATAAAGTAAAGGCATCCTCCTTCTCCCCCCGTCTCTCCACGCACTGAAGCAAGAACTCAGGAGTTAACTGCGATTCTTTCTCTGCTCTTTGACTTCATTATTGACCAGATTACCAGGTCATTCTCTGGAATGTTCTGTGTTTGCCCTCATCTTTGTTCCCACTCAGCCCTCCCTCGGTTCTCTGATTTATTGGAATGGTCTTGAATGCCCTGCATCTTCTCTTTACAAACATGCAGTTTGTACATTTCGGTCATGTCTCAGTTCAGACTGGACCTCAGAATCTTTCTTAACACAAAGCCCTAGGCAATCATCAATCAGATAAAACCTGTCCACTCTCTCCAGGTTAGACAATAGGCTTGCCAGTCTTGATCCATATTTGGGGTTCAGACTCTTGGCCCGAAGATGAGAGAACTGTGAAGTGCCCAGCCCCGATTCAGCCTGGCTCTCATGGTCATGGGGATTTCATAGCTCTTAACAGGGGTTCATTGTGCCCCAAATTGCCAAGAGCTGGGGGGTGGGGAGAGGAAGACAGGAGCAGTGGACAGCCAGATGATCGAGCTGAGGGCCCTGCTGCGATCTCCCTGTGGGCTGGGAGCAGCTCTCCCCACCTGGTTCTAATGCCCGCAGTGGGCAGTGCAGCCCCACCCACACATTCCCAGCCTGGCTTCCCACCCTGCCCCCTCCGGCCCCACCCCCGGCCACTGCTCCCCAGATGGCTCCAATTAAAGAGCTTTGTTTTGTTTCCATTTTCCCAAAATAAGTCTCCCTGATCAGAGCTCTCTCCTCTACTTGGCCAGTTCCGGATGTGGGCCGGCCTGGTTTTATGACTGTCCTGGTGTCAGTCTTGACGGGCTTTGTGTCCCAGCTGGTTGGAGAGGACATGGCTTGGGCGGCCCCTGAAGTCTTCATGGGCACCAGCACCCCTTTCCTGGGCAGCCCCTTCCTTCTCAGCACCCGCAGAGCCCTGATTGGAGGGGAGCCTGGTTTGGAGCGGCGACTTTGGGGCCAGACAGAACTGCAGTCAAGGATAGACTTGGCTGTTTTCTGCCTGATGTTGGGCAGGTCCCTCGTTAGTAAAATGTGCACAGTGATGGGACTGTTTGGGGATGTTGCAATACAGTATGTGTAAAACACTTAGCAAGGTGCCTGGCACATAGTAGGTGCTCACTAAATGCTGACTGTTAATCAGACTTGTTCCGGGGTCAGGACTTGCAGACACTATTGTGACAGTGTCAGCTGTGTTGTCAAGCCCATCTGCCTCAACTTGCTCACTGGGTTATGAACTCCTTGAAAGTACAAATCATGCTTCGTCTTTACTCACTGGGCAAGCATTTAGTGAGCACCTACTGTGTGCCAAGGGCTGTGCTTAGCTCTAAGGCAGCAGTTCTCAACCTTCCTAATGCCGCGATCCCTTAGTACAGTTCCTCATGTTGTGGTGACCCCCAACCATCAAATTATTTTCGTTGCTACTCTATAACTGTAATTTTGCTACTGTTGCGAATCATAAGTAAATATCTTTTTGTTTTCCGATGGTCTTAGGCGACCCCTGTGAAAGGGTCGTTCAACCCCTAAGGGGTCGCGACCCACAGGTTGAGAACCGCTGCTCTAAGGAGTCACAGCCCCTGTTCCAAGGGAGTCACAGACTAATGGGAGAGATGGGCAGGTCTTTACAGAACAGGATGAGGAAGTTTAGGGTGGCTGGGGGAGCCCAGCGAGGCACCCAAACCCACAGTTTTAAGGATGAGTAGCCATCAGCCAAGAAAGGCGGGGGAAGGGTGCTCCATGTTGGGCTGATGCTGGGGCGTGTGGTCAGTGGGATGAGCAGGGGTGCATGGGAGTAGCCAGGGGAGAAGTGGAGGGAACAGCATTCCAGGCAGAGGGAACAGCATATTGGGTGGCTGTGTGCTCCCAAGCAGTGTCACCCCGTTAACAGTTGGGGATGACGTTTTGAGCCAGCTTTCCTGCCAGGAACACACCTGTCTCAACATCACCCTGAAGCCTCATCGGCCCCTGGGGCTTGCAAAGGTCTGGGTTGAGGCTGCAAATTTAATGCCTGTTGCTGTTTAGAAGATCTTGGAGAGGGTTCCTTCCCCAGCCTTCAGGTTGTCTTTGACAGAAACCATTTCTTCACAAAGTGGGGATTAAGTTGCTTTCTGGACGCTTCTAATTAACTCTAGTAACAAAAAGTTCGTGCTGTGCCTCTGTGATGTTCTTATACCTTCTTTCACCTCCTGGCTTGGCAAGGAGAAGGCAAAGCAGCACGTGACTGTGGCCTGTTTGCATGAAATCCCAGTGACTGCCTTTTTCCCATCACGCTTCTAGCTGCCAGCTACCTTTTAAGTGGCTCCAAGCTCCCCTCCGGTGAGGTGTCTGGCTGTTAGATGTTTACAGAGGAGTTTGGCCTCCGTCATTTTGTGAGTACTCATCGGGTAGACCCTGCCTGGTTCTGAGGCTCGAAGGCTGCTCGGAACAGAAGCCGCCACCAGGCTGCCTCCGGACACTGGCTAGTCGGCCACACGTGCTTTCTTTTGAGGGACTTGGGTTACCGTGCCAAGCTGCGCTGCAATGGAAATTTGAAAAACATCTTAAAACAGAACATGGCAAGGCGTTTGCTTTTTTTAAAAAATTGTTTTTAAAAATGTGTTTTCTCCAGTTTGTAAATGAGAGCAAGCTTCACAAGAGAAAATTGGGAAAATGCTGAACAATTAAAAAGGGAAGAAAAGGCTCTCAAAAGTCCTCTGCCGCGAGGACAGTCACGCTTATGTGTTTGATGTCTTCCTTTTCTACTCATTCTTTAGGGATTTTAAAATATCTGATGATTCTGAACGTTAGAGCATGTGTCTTTTTTTTCATTTCAACCTTTTCACTTAAGTTTTCCCCTGTATTACAAACTTGTTGTCAGCTGTTTCGATGGCTTCAATCATCCGTGAATTTATGTCCTATAATTTATTGAATTCGGATGGTTTCAATTTTTTTTTTTAGAAAATATTATAGAAAACACTTTGATGAACATTTTCATGCATTTAGGCTGCTTTCCATGTTTGAATTCCCAGAAATGGGATTCTTGTACCAAAGGCCAGGAATATTTTTATGGCTCTTCATTCATGTCTCCAAACTGCATTTCCAAAAGGCTGACAGATACATATATATTTTTACCAAATTTTTCTTTTATTGAGGTAAAATACACATAACATGAAATTTGCCATCTTAACCATTTTTAGGTGTACAGTTTAGGGGCATTAAGTACATTCACACCGTTGTGCAACCATCACCTCCATCCACCTCCAGAACTTTCTCATCTTCCCAAACTGAAACTGTCCCCATTGAACACGACTCCTCATCCCCTCCCCCAGCCCTTGGTAACCACCATTCTACTTCCTGTCTCTATGGATTTGACTACTCCGGGGACCTCATATAAGTGGAATCATACAGTATTTGTCCTTTTGTATCTGACTTCTTTCACTCAGCATAATGTCTTCAGGGTTCATCCATGTCATAGCAGGTGTCAGAATTTATTTCTTTTTAAAGCTGAATAATATTCCATGGTGTGGATGGACCCCTTTTCTTTATCCATTATCCATCAGCGGACACTTGGGGTGCTTCCACCTTTTGGCCATTGTGAATGATGCTGCTGTGAACATGGTTATGCAAATATCTCTTCAAGTTCCTGCTTTCAATTCTTTTGATTGCATACACAGAAGTGGAATTGCTGGATTGTCTGGGAATTGTATTTTTACTTTTTTTGAGGAACCACCAAACATTTTCACAGCGAATGCACCATTTTACATCCCTACCAACAATGCAGGGTTCCAATTTCTCCACATTCTCACCACTTGTTATTAGCTTTTCTTAAAAAAAGAATAGCCATATACATACACATATAGCCTTGTGGAGATATAATTCACCATACAATTCACCTATTTAAAGTGCTCAATTCAGTGATTTTTCAGTATATTCATAGACTTGTATACCCACCACCACAATCAGTTTTGGAACATTTTCATCACCCCCAAAAGAAATCCTGTACCCATTAGCAGTCAACCCCCAGGCCACTCCACCCCCCAGCATGTGACAACCACCAATCTACTTTTTGTCTGTGGATTTGACTATTCAGGACATTTAATGTAAGGAATCATACGGTATGTAGTCTTTTGTAATTTGTTTCTTTCATTTATCTTATTTTCAAGGTTCATCCGCATTGTAGCATATATTAATACAGATTGTCTCCGACTTTTGATGGTTCGACTTATGACTTTTCAACTTTATGAGGGTACAAAAGTGATACACATTCAGTAAAAACCGTACTTTGAATATTGGATTTTGCCCTTCCCTGGGCTGTCGACAGTCGGTACGATACCCTCTCGTGATGCTGGGCAGGCCGGTGAGCCCTCACTCCCATCGGCCATGTGATCACAAGGGTGAACAACGGACACTCTACAGTGTACTGTGTTGCCAGCGTTTTTCGATATTGTGTTTTGTGGTGTTTTTGCGTTGCATCATGTCTACAAAATGCCCATCTGTGTCTCCTGCTTCTGGAGAGAAGAAGAGGAAGGCACTGACTTTTGAGATGAAACTGTAGGCGAGGCTAAGTTGTGATGATCGGTAGGTTAGGTGCAGTAAATGCACTTTGGACTTAACAGTATTTCCAATTTACGATGAGTTTATCTGGACGGAACCCCATTGTAAGTTGAGGAGCATCTGTACTTCATTCCTGTTTATTGCCAAGTAATAGTCCATTGCGTGATACGCCTGGGGGAGGGGGCTTCCAAGGGAACAGGAATCATCAGGGGCCCAGGAAGTAAGGCAAGGCGGGGTCCCCTGGCTGTGGCCACGAGGGGATGTTTTGAGGTGGCTTTGCAAAAGCAGTTTCTGTTGAGTGGCCTAGAGATACTGAATTACAAAGGACTTGGGGTTAATTTGGGAGATGAGGCTGTCGGGTCAGTAGATAACTTCTCAAGAAATTTGGATCAGAAGAGACATTAGATGGACGTGGGAGGAATAGAGGAGTCCAGGGAGGGTGGTGTTAGGATTGGGGGGCTTGGAACAGGGCTGTCTCCAGATGCCAGGGGTTTGAAGTTACTGGGAGGGAATGAGGCCAAAGGCACAAGTGAAAGGATTGGCTTTGTTGGTGTAAAAGAAATAACTTTCTGGGCCGGCCGAGTGGCACCTTGGGACGCCAGCTCTGAGCAGTAGGGCCGCGGTTCGGATCCCACATGAGGACCAGTGACGCTGCGCCCTCTACAGCTAAGATGGTGAACAACAGCTCGACCTGGAGCTGGGCTGCCGTGAGTCGCCGGCAACGGCGTAGACTGCAGTGGAACTGCAGTGGGCTGCCATAAGCTACCATGAGTGGCTGGCAGCCGGTGTGAGCTGCCAAGAGCTGCCGTGAGTGGCTGTCCAGAGGCTGGCGACTGATCTGCCTCGCCCGGGAAGAGTGCAATGGTAATACCGACATGGGCCCGTGAAGCAACGTCCTCCACAACTAGACTGAAGAACAAAAGGACAGCAACTTGCCTGTTCCCCTTCCTGATTCCCCAGTGCTGTTCCCCTCCCCCAATTCCACAATAAAATCTTTAAAAAGAAAAAAAAAAGAAATAACTTCCTAACAGCAGAGCAGGCTTCTTCAGGATGTGGCAATCTCCCATTGTTGGAGATTTGGATCAGAAGGTCCAAATGTGAGCAAAAAGAGATGGCTACCTGTCATGGGTGCTACAGTGCAAATTCCTGCGCAGGGAGGCACGTTGGCCTAAGTAAGGGATGGCAAATACCTGGGAAGTGTGCAGACAATCTGTGCATCTATGCGGTGCCCCTGAGAGGCATCACTCGTTGATCGAGGCACACCCTGCACAGGGCTTCAGACAGCCTCTAGCAATCCATCCAAAATAGTTTATGCAGCGCCGCTGCTCTGCCCTCCCTGGGTCAGGATTCTGACTCTCCCTTCCCTTCTGTAAAATGGGCCCGTGTCTTCCTGCTGCAGGGAAAGCTTACGAGATCACCTACGTGCGGCTGAAGTTCCACACCAGTCGCCCCGAGAGCTTTGCCATCTACAAGCGCAGCCAAGCCGGTGGCCCGTGGGAGCCCTACCAGTACTACAGCGCCTCCTGCCAGAGGACCTACGGCAGGCCGGAGGGCCAGTACCTGCGCCCTGGCCAGGACGAGCGCGTGGCCTTTTGCACCTCTGAGTTCAGCGACATCTCCCCGCTGAGCGGGGGCAACGTGGCCTTCTCCACCCTGGAGGGCCGTCCCAGCGCCTACAACTTCGAGGAGAGTCCCGTGCTGCAGGTCAGAGAGGAACAGGCTGGGGGGGCCGGGAGTGGGCTGCAGGTGGGACACTGGGTCGAGGGGACCACAGGACACAGGGGCTCCTATGAGACTCCATGGTTTTCAATAACAACAGAGGCCTTTGTTGTGTCTAAACCTTTTGTGGACTCCTGAGAATGAAACAGGTGGAAGAGGGGCTGCTCATTCAAACAGAAGTGTTCCTTCCCTTTCTTCCTGTGTCAGAACCCTGTGGCTCCCAGCAGCCGTGCGACAGCCCCCACCTTACCTGACCCCTTCCTTATGTGGGTGGCGACACTGAGGCCTGGAGTGGGGAAGGGATTTCCCAGGGTCCCCCATGCGTTGGTGGAAGGGCGCGGACCGGAACCCCAATGTCCTGACTCCTGGCTGTTGCTTCTTCTGGACACCCCACCCCCACCTCCACCCCCGCTGCGGGCCTCTCTTCCTCCCTCTGTGAACCGAAAATGCTGCCTGCCTGTGTGTGTTTCCAGGGGCTTTGACGAGGATAAAATGGAAAACGTGAAAAGAACATGAGTTTTGAAATCAGGGTCCTGGGTTCCATGCTGTAAGGCAGCACGGTCCAGCAGAACTTTCTGCGGTGACAGAAATGGTCTATAGGACACTTGACATGTGACTAGCACGACTGAGGACCGGAATTTTAAATTTTGTTTCAGCTTAATGAATTTTAATTTAAATAGCTCCACATGGTTAGTGGCTGCCATGCTGGACAGTCATCTGTAAAGTGGCCAGCACAGCACTTGGATTGTTCACGCTTTGAAATAAGCGTCACAGTAGCTCACCGTCCTCGTCCTCACGGCAGAGAGAGAGCAGTCTTGTGGCCGTTCACTCACACAGGTCCCCTGTCTAGACCACTCAGATCTGCTCAGCTTTGTGGCCCTACCTGTGTCAGCACCCACGCATGTCCACATTCCTGTGTGTTAGTGACCATGAGCCTCAGGACGTGGCGGCTTGGTTGATGCTTCTGGACGTTGGATCGCCCTCTCGTCCACTCCCCTGCGTTCAGGCCTCTGCTGAGAAAAACCGCCGTCTCCTTCCTTCACATCCTCAGAACATTTCCTTCACCTGTGGGGGCCAGGTGGGGCCCAGGGCTAGAGTCCTGTTTGTTTCCAGAGGGGACACTGAAGCCCCGAAAGAAGCTGTGCCCCACTCGGGCTGCCCAGCAGAAGAAGACATGGAATCACTGGTTCAGGGTCCCTGAGACCACCCGTAGGTTAAGTGATTTTTTCTTGAAGGACTCACAGAACTCAGAAAAGCTGCCGTATTCGTGACCGTTTATTGCAGTGAAACGATACAGATGGAAACCAGCAAAGGGAAGAGGCGCGTGGGGCGTCCAGCTGTCCTTTCCCAGGGGAATACTGGGCACAGGACTGACTTCTCCCAGCAGCGATGTGTGACAACACGCACAGACGATTGCCAACCAGGGAAACTCACCTGCACCTTGGCGTCCAGGGTCTTTATTGGCGGTCAGCTGCATAGACACGGCCGACTGCCTGTGAGGCCCACCGTAGTCTCCAACCCCTCCAGGACTCAAGCTGATACCATGTGACCCAAGGACCCCCATAAATCACATGTTAGCATAGACTACCTGGGGTGGCCCAGACCCCAGGTGAACAAAGACCCCCTTATCAAGCAGGACGTTCTAATGGCTTAGATGTGACCTCAGGAACAGGGGGGCAAAAGCCAGACCTCTCTTTGGGCAAGGTTAATCCTTCATGGCACAGAATCACAGCTTCAGATGCCCAGGCCCTGCTTGTCTCATTAAAAACGTTCACATGTGATCATTATGATTCTGTTTAAAATGACAATTTCTCCTCCCCGGGGCTCCAAGCTCCGCAGATTAGAAAGCATAAACCAAGGTCATTTAAAGACCAGCAGAAGGGCATGGCCCTGCCCTGCCTGTGCCACTGTCACCCGGGGCAGAGGCCTTTAGCTGAGACTCTGGGAGCGGGTCCCCTGACTTGTTGCCTCATTTGTCCTGGACGTTGTCCCTGATGGAGAAACAACTTTCTCAGAAATGTCCCCCTCCCCCCGCTGCTCCCAGGCAGAAGCCAAGGTTATAGAAGGACAAAGAAAGGCAAGACCACTGGGCACATTCTGGACCCCGTGGTCTGTCCAGAGTCAGCCCAGGGTCGTTACAAGTTGCAAAAGCCTGTTGCTTGTGCACATGGGGGCTCCGGTTTGCCCTGAAATGACCTGTAAGGCATCAGGGTGGGCCCCGCCCAATTTGGCTAAGGGAACAAATCCACCTGTCCTCCCCCAGTGACCATCCCGGTGTCTCAGGGTGATTTGGGCAACTGTTTCTGTTGCCATTGCAGACTGATGGAGCAGGTCCTAGGCTGCAAAGCAGATGTCGGAACCCAGAGGAGGGCCATGCGGGCTGGAGATCTCGGGCAGGTCGTTGCCCTCTGGGCCCCCTGGTCTGATGAGGGTGTTGGGGTAGATGCAGGAAGGTAGGCTGCCGAGTGGTTAAAGCTGGGACCCTGGGGTCAGATAGACCTGAATCCCAGCTCTGTTGTGCACCAGCTGTGCAACTTGGAGCAGAACGCTTACCCTCTCTGAGCCTCAGTCTCTTCATCTGTGGAATGGGAGTAAAAACAGTACCTACTCATAAGGTTTTTGTGAGGACGTGAGCCCTGACCACACAATGTCACCTGCTGTACCTTCCAGCTTGGACATCACCTGGTTTGAGTTCTCTAAATGGCACTTTTTCTGGAGAAAGCAACGATTCTTAGGGCCTTCAGCTGCGTGCTGCTGGGTTTCCCACCGCGGGCTTCCGCTCCTTGCTCCTCCGCTGCTCCGGGGACCAGCAGCGTCAGCACCACCTAGGCCCTTGTCAGAAATGCAGAGTCTCAGGCCCCACCCCAGACCTCTGAATCGGAAGCCGGAGTTTAACCAGGTTTTGGAATGCACACTGACATTTGAGAAGTGATTCGGGGCGTGATGGGGACCTACAAACTCAGCTGAGTGCTGGGGTCCCCACTGGAGTTGTCTGGGGCTGGACCCCCCCTCCCCAGCTGAAGCATCCTCGGCTGAGGCCCTGGTCCCAGCAGCGGGCTCACGAGTTGCTGAGCTGAGGTTGGGTGTGGGGGTGGGCAGCAGAGGCCCGCTGGCCTGAGTCATGCTGGGGCAAGGAGACAGACTTTGGCAGGAGTTCATTTTCTGTCCTGATGGGCCTCAGTGCTAAACCAGGAGCGCCTGGGCTGAATTAAAATGCTAATTAAAATTCAGCCAGAATGACCTCTGATTATAACAGCACGCAGACGAAAATGTCAGCCTTCACGTGGGTTCTCCCCACCTTCCAGGGGGAAGCGCCCATTTCGTTATCAGCAGGTATTTATCCAGGGCCTGCTGCGTGGGGGCAGAGCCCGGGGGCTGAGGACGCAGCGAGAACAAGGGACCCCAAGTCCCTACTTTCGTGGGGCGTATGTTCTGGTAGGACAGACATCACCTGGGACAGGTAGCTTGTCTGTGGGAGCCTGATCTTTAGCACATGTGTAAACCTAGGACCTGCCCCACAGAGGCCCAGCTGAGCAGGGAGAAGGGCGCTGGGACATGTCCTCCCGCAGCCGACCTCTGGAAGGGGGTGCTGACCTCTAGAAGGGGGGTGTAGGAGCCGCTGGGAGGAGTCAGGTGAGCTGTGCGACAGGGTCACCACTGACCTAGCATGTGCCAGACCCCCAGGCCCTCCTCCGGACAGCCTCGTGGACTTGGCACTGTGCCTTGAACCATGTCACAGATGCGGAGTGGGGGCTTCGAGGCATGAGCAACTTCCCCAAAGATGTGCAGCCAGTGAGGAGCCTGGCACCCAGGTTGGGGTGACCCCAAAGCACAGGCTCCTGATTTCTTCAGTGTTCTTGGAATTGATCTGAGCTTGGCCTGTCCCTGTGTCCCAGGAGACCCCCAGGGCAGCCAGGTGGGCCTCCCGGCGGTGTGCGGTGGGAGCAAATGCCCAGGAACCTGCTGACGGCATCCCTTGCCCTCCCCTCTGTGCCCCACCCCCCAGGAGTGGGTCACCAGCACCGAGCTCCTCATCTCCCTGGATCGGCTCAACACGTTTGGGGACGACATCTTCAAAGACCCCAGGGTCCTGCAGTCCTACTACTACGCCGTGTCTGACTTCTCTGTGGGTGGCAGGTAGGTGGAAGGCAGGGCGGCGGGGACCAGGGTCCTGGGGCAGAAGGTGGTTGCCATGTGGGTGTCGCGCCACATGGGTGGAGGGTGAAGTAGCCACTTTTGGTGCCCCAGGGAGAGAGAGAGAGGATGCTGGGCCCATGGGCCCGCATTCAAGGCCCGCCTGGGTGCTTCCCTCCTCTCAGCCCGACTCCTGCCTCTGCTGCTCCATTTGCAGAACACACCAGACCTCATGTGCTTAAATGACAGCCAGGCTGGCCTTCCATATGTTGTGCACATAAAGTTGGTTGAGGGTGACCACGAGCAGGCGCAGAGCTCGAAGCTTTCAAAGCTGTCCTTTTCTCAGCATCCCTGATTTTATAAACAGCGAAGCACATCAACCCCATTCCTTTAACAGATCTCCTGGTAAACTGGGGCCTGGTAGGGCTTCGTGGGGACTAAAACATTTTTAATAAGGCTTTGAGGCATCTCAGCACAGGACGAACAGCCCTGGCCGCTCCAAAGCCCCAGGGCCAACGACCCGGAAGGGCCACCAAGGGAGCAGGCACCACGCTCGGTCCCCTTTCTCATGTGGGACGTTAGGCTGTGCCGTCTGGACGCTGCTCCTGGCTCCGCATTCTAGCATGGGTCAGGGCATGCTGTAGTTTGTCTGTTTAAGCGTCTCCTCTCTGCAGGAAGCTGAGGCCTGCGCCATCCCAGCCTGTCTCACAGGTGGCTGCCCGGTACTGGGTGCGTGTAAGGCACGGTGTGGAACCAGGGGAGGCATAAACGATGTCTTCAACACAAGTGCTCACCGGGCTCCTCCCTGGAAAGGAGCGGGGAAGCCAGATGTGTCCGTGCGTCAGCCTCGTGGGGGTGGCAGGCAGCCATCAGTTCCGTCTCTAGTAAACGTGGCAGCATGGCCCAGAAGGACAGGGGGCAGGGACACTGCTCCGTACACGGGGACCTGCCCAGGCTGGAGGAGGTCAGCATTCCAGCCGCAAGGGCCCGCGTCTGCGAGACCTGGGGTCCAGGAGGAGGCCCCGGGGCTGGACTGGAGGGCGTGGGGCTGGCGTGGAGACGGCTAGAAGGTTGTCAGGGCCATGGATCCAGTTTATTTTTATCCCTCCATCAGTGGGGAGCTGTTAAAGATTTGGCCAGGGTAGTAATAGGGCTGGGTTTTTAAATGCCTCAACCCCCTGACATCGCGTGGGGAAGGATTAGAGGAGAGAGAAGCAGCTGGACTGTTAGGTGGCAGCCATGGGAGAGAGTGGCAGGGTGGGGAGCAGTGTGTGGGTCTGAAGCTATTTAGGACAGGAAGTCAGCTTGACATGGGAGTGATGGCCTGTGGGGGTAAGAAGCAACGGGCTTCCGTAGTTCAGGGACGCCTTGGTGGCGTTTGGAGAGATTGACAAGTCTGGGAAGTGACATGGGACCCAGCTGCCTGCACTCAGTGTATCTGCACCATCCGGAGAAGCCTGAGGCTTGGGGCGGAGGGAAAATGGGAGCATCTGTGTGGGCTCGTCTGCTCTCCCGACCCTGCCACCTTGATTCAGGTCACACCACCTGGGAGGAGTGACGGATGCCCGTGAGCTCCAGTGCCTGCTGTCAGGGGGCTTCAGGCCAGAGAACCCCACTTGCCAGGGCTGGACCACCCTTGGGCCAGCAGCTGGCAGGGGTAGGTGGCCCAGCAGCCTGTGTCTCACAGTGGCCTAGAGGAATGTCACACCTTCCCTTGGAGTCACAGGGCTTCATAGGGAAGGGAGGTGTTTGCAGCACCCCCTTGGGGACACAGGTGGTCCCTTGTCCTGAGACTGCCCGGTGCCCACCTCACCCCTGCCATAAATATTGGGGTGTTACCTGCTTACCCTGGGCTCCCATGGAGGCTTGGTGAGGAAGCAGTGCCCTGTGCCCTTCCCAAGCCCTGTGTCCCCCAAGTCGAGAAAGCACCGTGGGTCCTGGCAGTGGTCAGCGATTCTTCACTGCCCACTTCGGGCAGAGTGTGGGACACAGCTTCTGAGGAGCCACCAAGTAGCTCTAGAGAACTGTCCTGGAGCTTGGGGCCTGTGTGGAGTAGGAGAGAATGGGGTTCAGATTCTAGCTGTGCCACGTAGCATCCGTCACTTCCTGGCCTGAGCCTCAGTTTGCTCATCTGTGAAGTGGGGATAACTACGGTCCCTCCTGCCAGAGCAGTGGGGCCCCAACGAGATGTGAGCTAATTGGGTTGGGGGCCGGCACAGAGGAAGGCTGGGAGCTGGAAGCTGTGGCGTCCTCTCAGTGGCTGTTTGGCTGCTCGGGACAAGGGTGATGACCCACAGGGTGGGGCTCAGCTGAGCATAGCCCCCAGGGCACCTCTTTGTTTCTGCCCGATTCCACCTGTCTCCTGACCCTGTGGGAGGGTGGGAGGTGGGACACAGGCCAGGGCTGCCCTCTGAGGCACAGATGAGGGGACGTGAGGTGAGTTGGGGGCTGTCCGCTGTGTGGAGCAACCGTCCCGTCCCTTTAGATGCAGGAAAGGGGACGGGCATGAGGCGGCTTCCCTCCCACTGCCCTGTGAGCTGGGAGACTGAGAGGCTTTCTTCCGGGGTCCCTCTTGGCCCCTGGGGGGCTCTCCTGGGGGGAATCCTGCAGTGGTGGCCTTGTGAACTTTGCCATCACTAACTGGTGGCCTTGGGCAACCTCTCTGTGCCTCAGTCCCTCCATCTGTTAAGTGGGGATAGAGCCCAGAACAGCCTAGTGCGGTTGGTTCTGTTACTGCTGCCCGGGCACATAGTAGGTGTTCGATAGAGCTCCATAATTGAGCCACGGAATTGGGCTCGCCCGAAGCAGAGGCTTCCTGGTGACTAACCCCTCCTCTGCCGGTGCCCACCTGGTGTCCAGACCCCCATTCTTTTCCCAGGTGCAAATGCAATGGGCACGCCAGCGAGTGTGGCCCCGATGAGACGGGCCAGCTGGTCTGCCAGTGCCAGCACAACACCACGGGCACAGACTGTGAGCGCTGTCTGCCCTTCTTCCAGGACCGCCCGTGGGCCCGGGGCACAGCCGAGGCCGCCAACGAGTGTCTCTGTGAGTGTCCTGGGACTTTGGGGACCGGAGGCTGGCATGCAGGCCAGGAAACAAACTCCCTGAGACCTGGCAGCGGGGCTGCTCCTGGGTGGGCCTGGTGGCAGCGTGGACTCTGAGCCCCCGTGCCGCTGCAGGGGTGAGGAGGCACTGAAGGGGGGCTGGAGAGAGGCATTTCATTCTCAGTCCTTCCCTGCCACAAACAGCTCCCTCAGACCAAGTCCCCCACCGTAGAGGTGTCCGTGGTGGGAGGGCTGGGAAGGTCCCCCGACTTGTTCCTTTATTTCAGCTGTGCCAACCGCAGCTGCTAATGAAAGCCAGGCCACCCCAGGTCCTAGGGGGCGCTGGCCTGCCCACCCAGCTGCTCCCGCAGGTCCCCAGGCAGCCCTTTCATGTCTCAACCCCCATGTGATGTGGCTTTGACCACACACTAGAGCGATGGTGCCATCATACCTTCTCCAGGGACGTGGGGCTGCGCACAGTGTGGGTGGGAGGACCCCCCCCCCGTTTCCCCTGCCTTCCTCCCAGCCTGGTATCCCCGCCCGCCCTAGCTTCCCACTGTCCCCAAGCCCTGCCTCCCCAGATAGTCATCCGGCTTGCCTCAGCCTCTCCGTGCGTAGCGGGCGTCACCGGGTTCCGGTTGCTGGCAGGAGTGTCTTCATGTGCACGATGGCTTGACGCCTGGGTCCACTGTCCTCTTGGGCTTGGGCTACTGGCAGCTAGAGCTGAGGCGTGGAGGGGACAGGCTGTTCTGTGGGACAGGGTAGTATCTACAGGAGCTGCCAAGGACCGCCATGGCCCTAATGGGTTCCTGCTGCCCTCGCTGGCCTGCCTTCTCCAGGGAGTCCTCCCAGGGCCCAGGGAGCTGTGCTGCTTGGCTCACCCCATCAGAGCCTGGGGCTGTCCCCATGGACGGGACACAAAGGCCAGACTGCCTCTCCTGCCACGTCCTCATCCCTGTGGTTACATCTCTGGCCTCCCAGTCACCAGCCTGGAAGTTGGGGCTTCCTGCCTAACTCTTTGCCACTCCCATTCCCAGCAGCCCCGGAGCCCTGAATTCAGCTTTGTCCACATCCCTCCAGCCCATTGGGCTGCTCCCTTTTCCACAGCCCAGGCCCCCTCACCCCTCCTCTGGGCACTGAAGCCCCCACTTCCCCACTCTCCCAGCCTCCTGCCCTCCTTTACCTGCAGCCCTAGGCACTTTCTAAAGTGCAGACGTGACTACCCACCCCTTGCTTAACCTCCCTTAATCCCCTTGCTCAAGGTGAAGTCCGTTGCCGGCAATGGATCAAGCTCTGCTGACCTCTTGACCTCGTAGCTGCCGCTGCCCCCCGCTGCCCTGTCACACTGCACAACACCCTCACCCTCTTCCCTGCCCTGCGGCACACGACACGCCCACCCCCTGCACACACTGGGCGAGTCTTCTCTGGCCTTGCGCAGCTTATCCTTTGCTCTCCCCTCCCGCCCCTCCCCTCCTTCACGGGCCAGCCCCTTCCTGCTCACCCCTCAGATGCAGCCATAACTGTGATTTCCTCTGGGAAGGCTGTCCCACTCCCCCAGCTGTAGGGTCCCCCCTCTCAGCTCCCAGAGCCTCCCTGCCTCTCCCGTCACAGCCCTCCACTCCCAAAACTTCCATCTGGTCTCCATCAAACAGTGGGCGACACGTGGGAACTGGGCCCAGACATCGCTGATCTCCCCACTGGGCTCATCACCAGAGTCAGGACAGAGCCAACCTTAGTATATAGGTTCTTTCTAATGAATGAATGGGTGAATGAAGGGTGACTTGTATTTCCCATGCGCCTGAGGGACCTCATCCTCACTGGGCACCACCAGATTCACACAATTATCGTGGCTTAGAGGACCCACAGGAGATCCTGGAGTGAGCCACACTGCCATTGGGGAAGGTGGCCAGTGTGCGATCCGTGAGCAAGTGACTACGTCCTGGCTTACCTGGGAGGCTCCTGTGATGTGGTGGATTGATGAATGGTGCTCCTTCTGCTCTTAAGAAGATCAGTTCTTTGGGCTCCATATCCTTGATCAACCTGGGCCTGAACTCCATCCTTGACCTTCCTCGAGCTGCCTGCTCATTCGACACGGGAGACTGATTGGCACAGACTCCTCTCCTGCCACGTGCCATGGTCACTGACACATCCCCCCTGCCTCCTGCCCACAGCTTGCAACTGCAGCGGCCACTCTGAGCAGTGCACATTTGACCGCGAGCTGTTCCGCAGCTCGGGCCACGGTGGGCGCTGCCTCCACTGCCGCGACCACACGGCCGGGTCGCACTGCCAGCACTGCCAGGAGAACTTCTATCGCTGGAACCCAGGTTTGCCGTGCCAGCCCTGCGACTGCCACCCGGCAGGTGAGTGGGCCCTGCTGCCCCAGCCCCCGGCCTCTCCCCGGCCCACCCCCTGCTGCCCGGTGCCCTTCCTCCCATAGGCTCCCTGCACCTCCAGTGCGATGCCTCGGGCACCTGCAGCTGCAAGGCCACGGTGACGGGCTGGAAGTGTGACCGCTGCCTGCCCGGGTTCCACTCACTCAGTGAAGGAGGCTGCAGGTGAGGGTGGCGGGGAAGGCGGGTGTGGGTGTGGGTGTGGGCGGCCCCACAGGGGCTCATGGCGTTGGATTCGGACTGAATGACAGAAAGTAGGAAGGATGGGATGTTGGCTGTTCTCCCCTCCCTCCTTCCATTCCTCCATCCCTTCATCCCTTTACCCCTTCCTCTATTCAGCATTTTCTTACTCTGCAGCTACCACACCCCCACCCTGAGCAAGGAGCAAGGGCTGGAGACACCCAGTCCCTGGAGAGGCAGACACATGGGGAGCAGCCAGTCCTGTGGAAGCCCCGCTGGTCTTGGGGGTCGAGGACAGGCTTTGTATAAGAGGCACCGAGTTCTAATGTGATATAAGAGGCACCGAGTTCTAATGTGAGGCTGATCAGTGAGGGCTGAGGCGAGAGCGGGAGAGACGGGTGTTCAGGCGGCGGGGGAAGAGCACACGCAGAGGCTCTGAGGCACGTGCAAGGTGAAGTTCAGGTGGATGAGCAGGGCGTGCAGGGCGGGAGGGGGATGAGGCTGGAGGCCGGGGCAGCAGCTGCAGCAGGAACGGCTGGGTCACGTGGTGGCCTGTACTAGGTTTGGCCATGGAGAGGCAGAGAAGCTGACTCCCAGGGTTCCGGGCATCAGGGAAGAGGGAGACTGGTCACGGTGAGGGGAGCACGGTAGGGGGAGAGAGTCTGAGTCTGCAGTGCTGGTGGGGCATCCAAGGGAAGAGAGATAGGCAGGGGTCTGCTGGGGTCTGGACCTCAGAAGACAAGATCGTGACACACCTTACCATCACTTGATTGAGAAAATGCACAATGACCAAAAAACAAAAAGCCATTGTAAACTCAGAAGCACTTTTAAGTGAACTTGGTCTTGGTTAGTTGCCAGTCCCCTCGTATATTTAAAGGCAGTGGAAATGCTTTGTGTGTGTGTGTGGGGGGGGGGATGGCGAGTCTAAGATCCCACACAAAATACTCAGTGGTTCTGGCCACAAAACTAGGCCGTGATCTGGGTGCTTCCCCAGGGTCTCTGTGGCCACTGGGCCTTTGCACACGCCATTCCTCCCAAGCCAAGGCATTCTTCTCTTCCCCAACCCCTCCTCACCCCCATCCCACCCCGTCCCTGGTCTGTGCCTAACAAACTCCTAACTCATTCTTCAGTTCTCAGCCAAGGTGCCACTCCCCCCAGGAAGTCTTCCTTTCTACTTGTCTCCTTGTCCCCACCCCAAGCACTTCCTTGGTACAGCCACCGCCTCTTGTACATTTGTTAGAGTACAGTGTCGATTATAAAGTGTAGCACCTATTAAAGTATAGCATCTACCTGTTTGCCTGCTCGTTCTCACTGGACTAGACGCTCTATGAGGGAAGGAATCATGTCTTGTCAGATGGCGGGTGGATGGGAGGAAGGAAGGGAGGGAGGGAGGGAGGGAGGGAGGGAGGAAGGAAGGAAGGAAGGAAGGAAAGGGAGGGAGGGAGGAAGGGAGGAAGGAAGGAAGGGAGGAAGGAAGGGTGTAAGGGTAGAAAGATGGATGGGTAAGTGAATAGGTGGATGAGTGGATCGATGGATGAGTGAATAAACGGATAGGTGGACGGAAGGTTGCACAGATGGATGAGTGAGTGGATGGGCGAATGGATGGATGGATGCGTGGCTGGATGAGCGGGTTGGTAGGCAGATGGATTGCTGTTCAGGTGAGCGAATGGGTCACTTCCTTGGCAAGGTAGGGGAGGCAGGCTTTTGAGTCAGCCTACCTCCTAGTTCTCTCAGGAATTGGAAAAGACGGAGAATTCCTTCCAAGGAGGATGGGCTGTTCTCACTCTGGAGTTGCTCATTGGACACTTTTCCCCTTGTCCTGTCTCTTTGGCAGACCCTGCATCTGCAATCCTGCTGGCAGTCTGGGCACCTGTGACCCCTACAGTGGGCGCTGCCCCTGCAAAGAGAATGTGGAAGGCAGCCTGTGTGACAGGTAGGTGAGCCGATATGATAATAACCCTACTGGAAGTGACCTCAGGGCTTGTGGTGGTAGCAGGAGCAGGGGGCGTGGACTCACAGACTTAGGCAACTTCCCTGCCTGACACCCTTCCCGTAGTTCTATAGATCTGCCATCTAGGAAGTTGTCTAAAAGGTTTTATGACACTGTTCATACTTTGACTCACTCACCACCACTGATGGTTCATAAGCCTTGAAAATACATCTTTTTTTCTAGCTCAGAATCCTGAAAAGAAAGAGCTGGAAAGGATAGGAGAGGCCACCTAATCTAGGGATAGCAAATACATGTTATTCGTACCGCAACCCTCCCGTCTCACACTCAGGGCAGACATGAATGAGCACAGCAGTCTTTTTATTTCTTTTCATTTCATTTCATTTCATTGTTAATTTAAGCTGTACAAAACAACATGATGATTAGACATTTAAACCCCTCATAAAGTGATAACCTCACCAAGTCTACTACCCATCTGACATCATTCACAGCTGTTACAATACCATTGACTATATTTTCTATGCTGTACTTTACATTCCTGTAACTGTTGGGTTGTCGGAAAAGTCATGACACATTTTTGCAACGAAAAACAGAGAAAAAAATACGTCATGACTTTTCCGACAACCCAATGTATGTGTGTGTGTGTCTGTGTGTCTGTGTGTGTGTGGTGTGTGTGTGTATATATAATTGTAGTTCACATTCAATATTAGTTTATATTAGTTTCAGGTGTACAGAGCAGTGGTTAGGCATTTATAGAATCTATGAAGTGACCCCGTCCCCCATAAGTCCAGCACCCATCTGACACCGTCTTTACAACAGTATTGATTATATTTCCCATCCCGTATTTCACACCCCAGTGACTATTTTGTGACGACCAATTTGTACTTCCTAATCCCTTCACCTTCTTACCCATACCCCAACCCCCCTCCCCTCTGGCAACCATCAGTTTTTTTCTCTGTATCTATGAGTCTATTTCTGTTTTGTTCGCTCATTTATTCTGTTCTTTAGATTCCACATGTAAGTGAGATCGTGTGGTATTTGTCTTTCTCAGTCTGACTTATTTCACTTAGCATAATATCCTCTAGGTCCATCCATGTTGTTGCAAATGGTAAGATTTCATTCTTTTTTATGGCAGAGTAATACTCCGTTGTATAAATGTACCACAGTTTCTTTATCCAGTCGTCTATGATGGGCATTTCAGTTGTTTCCATATCTTGGCCATTGTGAATACCACTGCAATAAACTGGTGCATATACAGAGGGTGCCAAAAAAATGTATACACATTTTAAGAAAGGAAAACTGTATTAAAATTGTAATACTCTATATATACCGATAACAAAAGATGAATACAAGTCACGTTTGACTTCTGCAATTACAAGAGGTGCTCAAAGTGGTTACCATCAGTGTCCAGACACTTCTGATTACGGTGAACTACTGCTTGAGCAATGTTGACCAAAGTATCCACAGGTACACATTTTTTTGGAACCCCTGATATTTTTTCGAATTAGTGTTTTGGATTTCTTTGGATTAATACCCAGGAGTGGATTCGCTCAGTCATAAGGTAGCTCTATTTTTAATTTTTTGAGGAACCTCCATACTGTTTTCCATAGTGGCTGCACCAATTTGCAATCCCACCAGCAGTGTACAAGGGCTGCCTTTTCTCCATATCCTCACCAACACTTGTTGTTTGTTGATTTATTGATGATAGCCATCAATAAATTTTCTGACTGGTGTGAGGTGATATCTCATTGTGGTTTTTATTTGCATTTCTCTGATGATTAGTGACATTGAGCATCTTTTCATGTCTATTGGCCATCTGTATGTCCTCTTTGGAGAAATGTCTTTTCCTGTCCTCTGCCCATTTTTTATTTGGATTGTTTTGGGGGGTTTTTTGGTGTTGTATGAGTTTTTTATAAATTTTAAACAACTCCTTAGCAGATGTATCATTAGCAAATATTTTCTCCCATTCAGTAGGATGTCTTCTTGTTTTGTTGATGGTTTCCTTTGTTGTGAAAAAACTTTTTAATTTGATGTAGTCCCATTTGTTTATTTTTCCTTTTGTTTCCCTTGCCCAAGGAGATATATCAGTAAAAATGTTACCAAGGGTAATGTCTGAGAGTTTATTTCCTATATTTTCTTCTAGAAGTTTTATGGTTTCGGGTCTTACATTTAAGGCTTTGGTTCATTTTGAGTTTATCCTTGTATATGGCATAAGAAGGTGGTCCAGTTTCATTCTTTTACACATGTCAGTCCAGTTTTCAGCACCATTTATTAAATAGACTGTCTTTACTTCAATGTAAATTCTTGCTTCCTTTGTCAGAGAGTAAATGACCATATAGGCATGGATTTATTTCTGGGCTCTCTGTTCTGTTCCATTGATCTATATGTCTGTTTTTATGCTAATACCATGCTGTTTTTATTATTACTCTTATAGCCTTGTATGATTTGATGCCGGGTATTGCAATACCTCCAGCTTTGTTCTTATTTCTCAGGATTGCCGTGGCTATTTGGGGTCTCTTATGGTTCTATATAAAGTTTAGGATTATTTGTTCTAGTGATGTGAAAAATGCCATTGGTATTTTGATAGGGATTGCATTGAATCTATATACAGTAATACCTTGGTTTGTGAGCATAATTCGTTCCGGAAACAAACTACTCATATTGCAAGACATTACTCGTTTACCAAATTAAAATGAATTATTAGGTTGGTGCAAAAGTAATTGTGGTTTTTGCCATTACTGCAGTTACTTTTGCAGCAACCTAATAGAAATGTTTGCTGGTCTTGTGGAACACTCGCAAACCAAGTTACTCGCAATCCCAGGTTTTACTGTGTATTGCTTTGGGTAGTATGCACATTTTAACTATATTAATTCTTCCTATCCATGAGTATGGTATATGTTTCCATTTACTTATATTTTAATTTCTCTCTTCAATGTCTTATAATTTTCTGAGTACAGGTCTTTTACCTCCTTGGTTAAATCTATTCCTAATTGTAAATGGGATTGTTTTCTTAATATCTCTTTCTGATAGTTCATTATTGGTGTATAAAAACACAACTGATTTCTGATTATTAATTTTGTATCCTGCTATTTTACTAATTATCAGTTCTAATCATTTTTCGGTGGAATCTTTGGGGTTCTCTCTCTATAGTATTATGTCACCTGCAAATAATGACAATTTTACTTCTTTCTCTCCCATTTGGATGCCTTTTATTTCTGTTTTTGTCTGATTGCTGTGGCTAGAACTGCCAGTACTATGTTGAATAAAAGTGGTGAAAGTGGGCATCTGTGTCTTGTTCCTGATCTTAAGGGGGATGCTTTTAGTTTTTCCCCATTGAGTATGATATTAGCGGTGGGTTTGTCTTGTATGGCCTTTATTATGTTGAGATATGTTTCCTGTATTCCCACTTTGCTGAGAGTTTTTATCATAAATGGATGCTGGATTTTGTCAAATGCTTTTTCTGCATTTATTGATCTAACCCATGTGATTTTTATTTTTCATATTGTTTATGTGGTGTATCACATTGATTGATTTACAGATATTGAACCAACCTTGCTTATCAGGAATGAATGCCACTTGATTGTGGTGTATGATCTTTTTAATGTATTGCTGAATTTGGTTTGCTATTACTTTGTTGCGGATTTTTGCATATATGTTCATTAGGATATCAGCCTACAGTTTTCTTTTTTTGTAATGTTTTTTTCTGGTTATGGAATCAGGGTAATGTTGTCCTCATAAAATGAGCTTGGGAGCCTTCCCTCCCCCTGGGGTTTTTGGAATAATTTGAGGAGAATAGGTGTTAATTGTTTTTTGAATGTTTGGTAAAATTCACCTGCGAAGCTTGTCGGGAGCTTGTTGATTACTGATTCAGCTTCATTGGTAGTAATCAGTCTGTTCAGATTTTCTGTTTTTTCTTGATTGAGCCTTGGAAGATTGTATGCTTTTAGGAATGTATCCATTTCTTCCAGATTGTCCAATTTGTTGACGTAAAGTTGCTTGTAGTATTTTCTTTAAATTTTTTATATTTCTGTGCTGTCAGTTGTCACTTCTCTTTCATTTCTGATTTTATTTATTTGGGTCCTCTTTTTTTCTTGGTGAGTCTGGTTGAAGGTTTGTCAATTTTGTTTATCATTTCAAAAAATTGGCTCTTGGTTTCATTGATCTTTTGTATTCTTTTTTAAGTCTCTATTTTGTTTATTTCTGCTCTGATCTTTATTATTTCCTTCCTTGTACTTACTTTGGGCTTTGTTTGCTGTTCTTTATCCAGTTCTTTTAGGTGTAAAGATAGACTGTTGCTTTGAGATTTTTCTTATTTCTTTAGGTAGGCCTGCATTGCTATGAATTTCCCTCTTAGGACTGCTTTTGCTGTG
The DNA here is from genome assembly GCF_001890085.2 of Hipposideros armiger. Lineage (NCBI taxonomy): Eukaryota > Metazoa > Chordata > Mammalia > Chiroptera > Hipposideridae > Hipposideros > Hipposideros armiger. The sequence goes on from NW_017731353.1 coordinate 4,666,181, forward strand.
TCCCATTGATTTTGGTTCTTGTGTTTTCATTTTCATTTGTCTCAAGGTATCTTTTGATTTCTTGCCTGATCTCATTGTTGACCCACTCGCTATTTAGTAACATGTTATTCAGCCTCCATGTATTTCTGTGTTTTTTTCTTGTAATTAATTTCTAGTCTCATACCACTGTGGTCAGAGAAGACACTTGATATGATTTCAGTCTTCTTAAATGTATTGAGACTTGTTTTGTGTCTAACATGTGGTCTGTCTTGGAAAATGTTCCATGTGCACTTAAAAAGAATGAATATTCTGCTGCTTTGGGGTGAAATGTTCTAAAAATACCAATGAAATCCATCTGGTCTAGTGTGTCCTTTAAGGCTGCTGTTTCTGTCTGGAGGATCTGTCCATTGGTGTCAGCAGGGTGTTAAAGTCCCCTACCTGTGATAGTGTTACTGTAGATATCTGCCTTTATGTCTGTCAATATTTGTTTTATATATTTAGGTGCTCTTATGTTGGGTGCCTAGATGTTTACTAGGGTTATGTCCTCTTGTTGGATTAATCCCTTTATTAGAATGTAATATTTTTCTTTGTCTTTTATTATAGTCTTCGTTTTAAAGTCTATTTTGTCTGATTTAAGTATTGCTAACCCAGCTTTTTTGTTGTTTCCGTTTGCGTGAAATACATGTATCTTTTTTCATCCCTTTACTTTCAGTCTGTGTTTATTGATCTGAGGTGGATCTCTTGGAGACAGCATACTCATGGGTCTTGTTTTCTTATCCACTCAGCTACCCTATGTCTTCTGATTGGAGCATTTAATCCATTTACATTTAAAGTGATTATTGATAGGTACATAGATATTGCCATTTTATTCATATTTTTTATGTTTATTGGTTTGTTTGTTTTCTCCTGTCTTCTGCTTAAAGAAGTCCTTTTAACATTTTTTGTAATACTGACTTGGTGGTAATGAATTTCTTTATCTTTTTCTTGTCTGAGAAACTCTTTATCTCTCCTTCAGTTTTAAATGATAGTCTTGCTGGGTAGAGTAGTCTTGGTTGTAGGTCCTTGTTTTCCACCACTTTTGAATATTTCCTGCCACTTCTTTCTGGCTTGCAAAGTTTCTGTTGAGAAATCAGCTGACAGCCTTATGGGAGCTCCAGTATGAGTAACTATCTCTTGCTGCTTTCTCTTTATCTTTCTCTTGCCGCTTTTAGGATTCTCTCTTTGTCTTTAACCTTTGCAATTCTAATTATAATGTGTCTTGGTGTGGGCCTGTTTGGGTTCATCTTGTTTGGGACTCTGCGTTTCCTGGGCTTGTATGTCTATTTCCTTCACCAGGTTAGGGAAGTTTTCAGTCATTATTCAAATAGGTTCTCGATCCCTTGCTCCCTCTCCTCTGTTGTACTGCTGTGATAAGAATGCTGTTATGCTTGGTGTCCCACAGGACCCTTAAAGTATCTTCATTGTTTTTTTATTCTTTTTTCTTTTTGTTGTTTCAATTGGGTGTTTTCTGCTACCTTCTCTTCTAAGTTGCTGATTCGATCTAATCTGCTGTTGATTGCTTCTAGTGTATTCTTCATTTCAGTTATTGGATTCTTTTTTTTTTTTTAAGATTTTATTGGGGAATTGGGGAAGGGGAACAGACAAGTTGCTGTCCTTTTGTTCTTCAGTCTAGTTGTGGAGGACGTCGCTTCACTGGCCCATGTTGGTATTATGATCATTGTGCTCTTCCTGGGTGAGGCAGATCAGTCGCCGGCCATTGGATGACCACTCGCGGTGGCTCACGGCAACTCACGCCGGCTGCCGGCCGCTCACGGTAGCTTATGGCATCCCACTGCAGCCCCACTGCAGCTATGCCATCACCAGTGACTCATGGCAGCCCAGCTCCAGGTGGAGCTGTTGTTCACCATCTTAGCTGTAGAGGGCGCAGCATCACTGGCCCATGTGGAATCCAAACCAGGGCCCTGCTGCTCAGAGCTCGTGCTCCCAAGCCAACTCTTAACCAACGAGCCACTTGGCCGGCCCGGATTCTTTATTTCTGACTGGTTCTTTTTTATGGTTTCTATGTCCTTCTTTGTGCTTGCTATCTCTTTGTTGAAATTCTCACTAAGTTCCTTAAGCATTCTTATAGTCAATGTTTTAAACTCTGTCTCTAGTAGGTTGGTTGCCTCCATTTCATTTAGTTCTATTTCTGGGGGTTTCTCCTGTTCTTTAATTTGGGACATGTTTCTTTGTTTCCTCATTCTGGCGGCCTCTCTGTGTTTGCTTCTGTGTATTAGGTGGATCTCCTATATCGCTCAGTCTTTACTGGGTGGCCTTATGTAGCATGTGTGCTGTAGGGTCCAATGGCGCAGTCTCCCTGTCTCCTGTGTGTGTACTCCAGGAGTGTCCCATGTGTGTGTTGTGTGTGCTCTCCTGTTGTAGTTGATCCTTGATTGCTTTTGGCGCATCAGTGGGTGGGACTGACCCTCAGGCTGGCTGACTGTGGGGACTGGCTGCAGCCATAGTGTCTGAGCTGCTGTGTGGAGGCTGACTCCTCAGAGGAGGCTTCAACCCCTCAAGCTTTAGTGCCTGTTGAGACCCCACTTTGGGTGTGCTGCTGGTGGGGCCAACTAGGTAGTGCTCTGTTGTGGTCTGAAGCCAGCCTCTGGGTGTATTGTTTCTGGTGTCTCTTGGGAGGGGCTCCATGCAGGGCAATTTTAGCCTTGACTGTTCCCAGCCCGTGGCTACCTGGTAGGAGCCACAAAGCTGTATGTGGTTGGCTGCTGCCTGTGCTGGACCTGGAGGCACATGGGGGTGACCTCGCTGTGAACCAAGGTTGGCTGTCACCGAAGCACAGCAGTCTATCATGAACCCTGTTGTAACCTCCAAATCCTTCTCTAAGCCCTGCTCCAAGAAGCTCCTACCAGTTGAGCTGACATTCAAGCCTGTTTACCATCCTTACCATCCTTTCATGGTACAGATGGAACAGCTAAAGCTTAGCGAGGCAGAAGGACTTTTCCAAAGCCACACAATCCGTAATCTTCCTCCTTCATAGGTTTGGGGGCCTCCTAGCCCAGCAGTGGGGCTGGCAGATCAATGTGGGTTTACCTCCTTGGGCACGTGCTGTTTCCTCTTCCTGGCTTTGTCCCTGACCTGCAAAGCCCTTTGCAGCCAGGGCAGGGTCTGCCTGGGTCTCTGATTCTCGGGCCACAGGCCCTGTGTGTGAGGTACCTGACACCGCGTTATATTGTAGACTATCTACTCTTGGCAGTTTCCGCTGGGCCTGCCCTGGTTCAGGAAGAAGCTGGTGCCGTAGCTGCATGGCTGGCCCTGGCCTTGACTCCCACTATGGCGAGCTCCAGGCCGCCCCCACACCTTGTCTACACGTGGCCTGTGGGCCCTGGGATGGGAGGTCGACTCCGTGCTCCGTCTCTCTCCCTCTGAAAGCCCCCAAGTGAGGAGGCAGAGTGGAGTCTGGGAACCAGATCCCACCTGGTTCTCCCACGGCTTGGCCCCACTACCTCCTACCTTGAGCAGGTCCTCCAAGCCTCAGTCTGCCCATTTGTGAGGCCAATGGGAGGGCCTGATGAGATGTGTTCATCGGAGCCTGCCAGGCATTGGGTCATCAGCAGTTTCTTATGAACCAGATTCCCCTATCTGGGAGGCTCAAATGGGGCCCGCCGGGGTACAAACCAGGAATCTGTATTTGTTAAACGCCTCTCCAGGGCCCTTTGGAGACATGGCTGATTCTAGGGCTGGGGTGGGGAAAACGCAAGATGAGTCTGGAGTGTCTTATAGTGCCAGAAAGTAGAAAGTGCTTAAAAACAAAAACAGACAAAAAAACAAAACAAAACAAAAGCCCTCAAACCAGGATGGGGGCCTGTGTCAAGAAGACACAAGAGCCAACCTAAAAGAGCTCCCAAAGCTGGAACAACTTGAACAACAAAATAAATAACGATAGTATTGGATTATAACCCAAAGAATAAAATAAATACCCATGAGTCCACACTGATATAAATAGATGAGTGAATAAATAAATACATGGAGATGAAGGGACAAACCTTCCTCGCAGAAGCACTCCAAATTATAAATGTAGAAGGAATGAGGGAAATAGAAAATCACTGTTAGAATACCAGTAACAGTGGCTGCAGGCAGAAGCCGCTGATGAAATTAGCGCGCTGCATTTAGTGACCTGCTTCTAACAACAAGAATATGGCAGCTCTGCAGTGGAGAAACCTGGCAGGTGGTGAAGGTTAAGGTGACCGGTGATGTCACATGGGTGTCATTTACCCTGATGTGTTATAACGAGAAGAGCACTTCACCTCTGTTTCTTCCCCAAACCCATAGCCCCAGTCTCATCATGAGAAAAACATCAGACAAACCCAAATCGAGGGACATTTGACAAAAAGACCAGCACTCTTTAAAAGTGTGAAGGTCGTGAAAGACGAGGAAAGACCAAGGAGCTGTTACAGATTGGGGGAGATCGAGGACACCTCTAAATGCAATGCTGTGTCCTGGACAGGACGCTGGAGCAGAGAAAAGACATTAGTGGGAAAGCGGGGAAAATCCTAGTGGAGTCTGGAGTTGAGTAACGTTAACCGATGTGAAGTTCTCGGTTTTGATCAATGTACCGTGGTAACGCCAGGCGTTAACAGTAGGGAATGCTGGATGACGAGGCTATGGGACTCTGTACTAGCTTTGCAACTCTTCCGTAAATATTTTTTTTTACGTTTCCCCAGTGATTCTGGGCTCACGTTAGTCTGGCTGGGCTGCGTGTTCATTTGGCCTGTGGGCACGTCCTGCCTCTTTTTCAGATGTCGCCCAGGGACTTTTAACCTGCAGCCCCACAACCCCGCCGGCTGCAGCAGCTGCTTCTGCCATGGCCACTCCAAGGTGTGTGCTGCCGCTGCCCAGTTCCGGGCGCACCACATCCTCTCGGACTTCCGTCAGGGTAAGAAGAGCCCTTGCAGTCGCCTCCGTGGAGTCTGCTCCCAGCCTGGTGGGGCAGGCTGTCCTGCTCGGGGAGAGCCTGCTGCGGTGGTGGGGGTGGG
>NW_017731353.1:4671219-4689856 GCF_001890085.2 Hipposideros armiger
AGCCTCAGGCCCCAGCTGAGTCATCTCCCACAGGCCCACACAGCCAGCCGTCAGGATATGCCCCTCTGCGTCCCTCTGTGCTCCTCAGCGCTCCCCCTCCCCGGCCCTGCCTTTTGCTCAGCCTCCAGCAGCCTTTATACTTGTGGGCAGGGTTCGGAGCTGGGTATGCAGCAGCCTTTGGGTCCGGTGGGGAATTTTCAGTTGCTCAAGGTCAAGACCGGCCTCCCTTGGAGTATCCCAGTGCCGAGGGTTCAGGCTCAATCCCCTGGCCTCCGTTTACGGAGCGCCTTCTATATGCCAGGCAATGGGCTGTTTTCATGCAGGGAACCTCACGGTGTCCCCAGCAGGCTGATGCTTTCATTCCCATTTTATAGATAAGTCAGCTGAGGCCCAGAAAAGGTAGGTGACATAACTTAGTTGTTGGCACCACAGTTTGTCAGCTCCTGAGTTTTGCTCTGAACCACTGTGCCAGCCTTTTTTTCCAGATCCAGGATCCAGGGGTGCCATGGTACCCTGGGTCCCCAGCAAAAGGTGGCACAGGTACATCTTTGGAGCAGGAAAGCGGTGGTACTCTGAACTCAGTATTAAATCCCAGCTTGTGTGGACCCCGGCTGTGCCCCACAGGGTCCCCCTCACCCCACATCTCCCCCAGGGAGGAGCTTCGTGTCAGCCAGGGATGGACTGTCAGGCTCTGGCTCTGGGGCGCCCTAGATGCGGGGAAGTGCGCCCTCTGCTGGGCGTCTTGCAGAAAGCAGGACCGAGAAGGGCTTGGAACCGGGAAAGCATTGTGGTCACCTAAGCCCAGGAGTCTAGAATGTTAGTGTCAGATGGAAGTTATTTTGTATATCCTAATAACAGTATCATTACCTGTTCTCACTCTGAGCCAGGCCCTGGGTTCATCTCATGTTACTTCGCAACCACCCTCGGCCAGCAGTTCTCAAACTTTTTGGTCTCTGGATTCCTTTATGCTCTTGAAAATGATTGAGGCCCGCAAAGCACTTTTATTTATGTGGGTTGTTTATATGGCTATTTTCTATGTATTAATTTACATGGGTTAATTTCTATGTATTAGAAACTAAAACAGGAATTTGAAAACATCTATGTATTAATTCATTTAAAAACAATGATAGTAAACGTGTAATAAAAAAATAACATCCACCTGAAAGTGTTCAATAACACTTTCTAAAACACACATAAAAATTTGTGGGACGAGTGCTTCTCATCTTACACGTTTGCACATCTCCTTAAGGCCTGGCTTAATAGAAGTCAGCTGCTTCTCACCACGGCTTCTGCCAGTTAGCCTGTTGCGCCATCACATGTCTTGTAGCTTCTGGAAAACTCCACTGTATGCTTGTAAGAGAAGCAGAATGAAAAATGTGAATAACGTCTTAGTGTTATTAAGAAGACAGTTTGACCTCATGGATCCCGTCAAAGAGTCTCAGAGTATTCATACCAACTTTGAGAACTGCTGCTGGGACCATAAGTAGTTCACTGCCCCCAATTTGTAGATGAGGAATCAGCTTCAGAGAGGTTAAGTAACTTGCCCAGGGTCACACAGCCAGTGAGGGGGAGGGAGAACCTAGCCTGACACCAAGGAGCCCTGGAACTCCCCTTTCTGACCTCTTTCCCTTTTTTCATCCCTCCCTCCTCACCCCTTGGGTGCCCCAGGTGTTGGGCCTCCACCCCTTTCCTCAGCTGTCCCCTCGAGGCCACTTGCTCTGTACTAGACTGTGCTTGGTGTACTGCCATCCCCAGAGCAAGTGTGGACTGAACTGGGACGGGGAACCAGAAAGCCTGGGTTCCTATCCTGGCTTGACCGCACCCTAATCAGGTGGCCTCCCTGGGTGCAGTGGGGCTAATGACACAATTCCTCGAAGGACAGGTCATGGGTGAGGGTGTTCTTTGAAATACAGTATTGTTAGAAATGACCCTGATGTTCCAACACCCCATGTTGGGGTCTCAGGGCTGTGTCCTCATGCTGTACCCAAAACCCAGTGAGGGGTAGTGCAGGCCCAGAGGTCTGACCAGGCCCCAAACAGAGCCAGGTCTCTGAGCTTTCTAGCTTTTCCTGGGTCTGCCTCCCTCCATAAGACCCCTGTCCTGGCTCTCAGATGGGAATCTGAGCTGCCCGGCTGAGGGCACCGAGCGTTTCCTGGCACGGGCCGGCTCGCATCCCCACGTGGCCTGTCTCTAGAACAGTCTCCCCTCCCTGGGCCCCGCTGTTCCAGGCTGTGCTCAGGCCTCCAGGGGCTGTCCTTTGGACCAAGGGAAAGGTGTGACGTGGGGGAAGTGGAGGCCGCCCTCCAGGGCGTCACAGGGGCCTGTGTGTGTGTTTGCTATTCAGGAGCCGATGATGGCTGGCGGGCCAGCAGCATGGGGGGCTCAGAGCGTCCCTCACGATGGAGCCCCAGGGGGCTTCTCCTGAACCCAGAAGATGAAGAGGAGCTCACAGCACCAGGTACCTCTGGCCACAGGCAGGGCAGGACTGCCCCGTGTGTTTCCTGCTCTGTCGCTGCTCTGACAAATGACCACCAACTTAGTGGCTGAAAACAACACAAATGTATCCTGTTAGCGTGCTGGAAGTCAGAAGTCTGAACTGGGTCTCTCTGGGCTACAGTTGAGGTGTCGGCAGAGCTGCATCTCCAGAGGCTCCAGGGGAGATTCCATCCCTTGGCTTTTCCCAGCTTCTAGAGGCCACTGCATTTCTTGGCTCGTGGCCCCGTCCTGCATCACTCTGACACCAACCCTTCTGCCTTCCTCTTCTAAGGACCCTTGTGACCACGTTGGGCCCAGCTGAATAATCCCCATTAATCTCTCTAAGGTCAGCCGATTAACAACCTGACGTCCACCTGCAACCTTAAATTGCCCCTGTCATGTGACATAACATTCACAGGTGCCAGACATTTGGACGTGGACACCTTTGGGGGACATTTTTCTGCCGACCACGTGCCCCATAGCGTCTGCTGCAGCTCCCCTGCTTCTTGGTCATGGCCTTGCTACCCAGGGCTCCTTCAGGCCACGGTCCCACCCTAGACAATCCCTGTGCGTGTCCCATCAGCCCCTCACCCCACCAGGCCACTGCACCCCGTGCCCAGGGCCATGGGAGTCCTCCAGTAGCAAGAAGTTCTAGATTATTCTGAACCACACCCCCATCAATTAGGGCATCTTTGGTCTCCTGGAAACTATCAGACCTGGAGCTGGGAGCCTGGAGTCCATTCTTAGCGCCACTGTGGCCAGATTCGGGGTGCACTGGTTCCCTGGCCCAGTCCCGCCCTTCCCCTCCGTCTCCAAGAGGAGCTGTGTGGATGTAGCTCCCAAGTGCTGTGCAGCCAGGAAGCAAAGGACACGGGTCCTTGGGGCCCTCGTGGGGCAGGCACTCCAAGCTCAGCGGTCCACGAACAGAAAACATGCCCCGTTCCGTGGCTGCTGCGTTGACACATTTCATAATGAGGAGTTGTTCACGCAAGTGTTTGCTGGGCTCTATGCTGGGAGCTGAGCACACTGCAGTGGGCGAGGCCAGTGGATGAACGTTCCCGTTTTTATTTACTTCCTGTTACCCCGCATTCTAGCAACACGCTCTACCTCCAGTTACTCATGAGTCCAGAGGGACCGAGGGCAAAAGGAACAGTGGGGCAGCCTCTTGTTCCCTGCCGTGATTTCCAGCACGAGCGGCGGACTCGTGCAGAGAAGGAACCCGAGTAAGAAAGGCTATGATAGGGCTCTGTGGTCCCTTGTGTTTCTGAGGACACCATTGTCTCTTTTCTGCTGGAAGCAAGTTCTGACTCCAGTGGAAAGTATGGCCTGTGGGGCCGTCAGCGCCCCTGCTTACTCACCCGTGTGGCCCCCTTACCTTGTCCTTGCTTTGAGCCTCACTAAACTCCCACACCTGTGGGGCTGTGTGTGCGCTGCCTGAGGGGGCAGCCAGGTGCCACCACCTGCGGATTGTGTGTGTCTCCTCTGCTCCCGTATAGACTATTGTCCCCTCGGACCTCACCTACAAAACCCACGTTCGGAGGTAAAAGCATTAAGAATGTCAAGACAGTGACAGCAGGGCCTTAAAGCAGGCGCGTGGGGCCCTGTGTGACTGCATGGTCGCTCTTCCTGAAGCCCTGGGTGGGGGTGGTGCGGGGTGGGGGAGGGGAAGGGGAGGGCTGCCTTCAGCATCTGCTGTGCGGCAGCCTTTGGTTTCCTACTTGCTGTACTTTTTATCTTGTTTGAATGCTTGATTGCCAATAAAGTCAATATAGATATTTAATATCAAGTTCATTTACTGGAGACTGTCAAAGCCTTTTTCTCTTGTCTTTAGAGAAGTTCCTGGGAGACCAGCGGTTCAGCTACGGGCAGCCCCTCACACTCACCTTCTCGGTTCCCTCCGGGGGCTCCCCGTGCCCCGTGCAGCTGAGGCTGGAAGGGGCGGGCCTGACGGTGACTCTGCAGCACTCCAGCCTGTCTGGCCCCCAGGACACCGCACAGCCAGGGGAGGCACAGCTAGAGTTCCAGTAAGTGTCTTGCTCTGTCCTGAGAAGTGAGGCCAGGTGGTCAGATGGTCCCTGAGGTCCAGGCATACTCGGATTCTCCTGTGGTCTAGGGGATCCACCCCCGCCTGCTGGAGGCTTTGTGGCCCCACATGCCCTCAGCCTCAGGTTCTGGTTTGACCCCCCCCCTCCCCCTGCCAGGCTGCAGGAGACCTCTGAGGACGTGGACCCTCCGCTGTCCCCCTTCCACTTCCAGCAGCTGCTCGCCAATCTGACCGCTCTGTGCATCCGGACCAGCCCAAGCCCTTCCGGTCAGTATTGAGAAGGACGACCCCCAAAAGCAGCTGGGCCGGGGATCCTTTGTTGAGTCCTCACAGCAGACGGTTATTGTCCCTGTTTTACCATGAAGGACTCTGAGGCCCAGAGAGGTCGGGACACTTGCCCAAGGTCACATAACCGGTAGGGCAGCGGGTGGATGATAAGGACAGAGGCAGGGGCTGGACAGGTGAGGGGCCTGAGGATGGGCAGCTCTAAGCACCAGGTTTCTGGCCAGTGAAGCAGCCAAGAAGCACCGGTGCCGCCATGTGGTGGCAGTCACCATTGCTGGAGGCGTGACACTTGAGGGGCCCCATTGTGGTGACAACCCAGACATCCACAGGCTTGCTGCCAGGGGGTGATTTGCTGCTTTTGAGAACCTGTGGCTTAGACGCCAGCTTTCCCTGAGGCCTCTCTAAGTCCAAGGCTTGAGGGTGTCACCCAGCCCAGTTCCAGTTCCTTCTTCCTCTTTGGAGCTGCGGTTTAATTGCCTTCATCCCTACACTCCCCAAAAGCCTCCCTGCTCCCCAGGTCCCTCCGAGGCCCCTAGCTGAGGCCCCAGACAGAAATTGCATTTTTCACTCTTCCCAGCAGCTTCTATCACTTCTCCCTGTCATTCACTCAACCTTCAGTTAACAGACATCTACCAGGCACCTACATGTTTTAAATTTTGATGCGTGCTGCCAGATTTTCCTTCAGGAAGGCTAAGCCAGTGCACGTTCCCATGACACGCGCCCCCCACTCTGCACCTGCTGTGGAGCTTCTCTGGTGTTTACAGATCGTTGCTTCTACTCTCCTAGGGTTTCTGTTGTTTTCTGTGGGAAGGTTTGTCTAATGGTGGCTATTCCCCTATTTCTAAAAGCAGAACCTCCTCAGTTACATGCGTGAGCTCCCCACAGCCTGTCCTTCACAACATTGACTTTTACAAAGCTCACCAATCTGAGCGTTGTGAATGGTGTCGTTGTTTAAATTTATGCATTTTTTTTATAAACTATTGGGGAACATTGTGTTTTTCCTGGACCCATCAGCTCCAAGTCAATTTGTTGTCTTCTATCTAGTCGTAGAGGGCGCAGCTCGCTGGCCCATGTGGGAATCGAACTGGCAACCCTGTTGTTATGAGCGCTGTGCCCTAACCAACTGAGCCAACCAGCTATTCTAAATTTACGCATCTTTAATAACCAGTGAGAGAGAACGTCTCTCTGTAAAATCCCCAGCCATATCCATTTCTTGTCCTGCAAGTTGCCTTATTTTTCCTTGCTCTTTGACTATTTTTTAAAAAAATAATTGACCCATGAGCTGCCTTTATATATGTGGGCCAAGAACCCTTTGCTGGTTACATGCGTGAATAGGAAGGTTTGGGGGAGAAACGTGTGCCTGTAACTCTCTTTCTCTCTCTCTTCTCGCTCTCAGGCCAAGTGTTCCTGGCTGAGGTCCGGCTCACATCGGCCCAGCGGGGACTTTCCCCCCGAGCCTCCTGGGTGGAGACCTGCTCATGTCCCAAGGGATATGTGGGCCAGTTCTGTGAATCCTGTGCTCCAGGATACAAGAGGGAGACACCCCTGGGGGGTCCCTATGCCAACTGTGTCCCCTGCACCTGTAATCAGCATGGCACCTGTGACCCCAACACAGGTGAGTCTCCTAGCACCCCATCCTAACGCCACCTGGCAACAACTAGAACACTGAGAGGAGTACTGACCCAAACAGGGCCAGCTGTGTGCATGTGTGTGTCACTAAAAGCAGTACTAATTAAATGACGTCATCGAGTGACTCCACACACTCACTGGCCGCCTTTTTATACACCACATCATTGAATCCTGCAAAAATCCAGGGGGTGGGGGGAAATGCCAGGACCATTAGTGTTCAATCTCCCAGGCGAGGGACGTAAGATGCAGGGAGGCCACATGGCCGCTAGATGGCAGCGCTGCTCCTCTCACAAGTTCACTACCAGCCGCTCATCCCCACTTGCAGTACAGGAAACCCAGAGAGACCTGGATAGAGGTCACTTGGGCAGGCGGTACTGGAGGGGGCCTGGACACGGACCTCTCTCCACACCACAACTGAGGCCTCTCACACAGGAAGTGGGAGGATTCGCATCCTGCTGCAGCCTGGAGCACGTCGGGTCTCTGAGAAGGGAAACACCTGCTCGGCTTTTCTCAGGTTCCACCCGGGAGCTGACAAATGCCAGTCTCCTGGGAATCAGCAGACTAGCCAGGGAGGGCAAGCACGCGCATCATGAGGGGCCTCCCATGCTTGTGCCCGTGGCAGGCATCACTAATCAAGCCCAGATGGGGCCCCATCATCCTTCCATGCAGCGCTCCAGGCAGCCCCCACCAAGGAAGCAGAGTTGGCTCATGAGATGCGACCAGTTTGTCATCCCTCAGAGCCCCCGGCTGTGCCACGACTTTCTGCTCAGCAAGTCCTCATCGGTCAAATGGGCAGGGCGGCCACTGCGGCCCCCACTGGGTGGGAGGAATAGTAACGAGCATGTGAGTGCTGGGCTGAGGCAGGGTCCAGTGGAAAGGGCAGGTGTGATGGTTCCTCTTGGATGCCACCCCTGCTCTGCCTGTGTCCCCCCCCCCACACACACACACCCCTATCTGGATTTTCATCTTGTCCCCTGCTCTCAGCCCCAGCATCCGGAAGTGGGGGTCGTGCTTAACCTTCTCACCCAGTCCCTGGCCGTGGGGCTCCTGCCTCAGCACCCCCGGCTCTGAGCAGACTCCAGGTGCCGTGGGGCTGGAGAAGAGGGTTTGCAGGGTCCCCCATCACTAGAAACCAGTGGACAGGGAGCCTCTGGGAACCCACAGACCCCATAAAGAACAGCCTCGTGTCAAGACCAGAACCTGGGCTGTGTCACTCTCCCTTTGGCCCCTGCAATTAACAGCACACGGAGGAAAGGGAGAAGGAACTGTGTGAGGGCAAACAGCCGTGTCATCTGAGGTTTCGGTTGTAGGTTTGGAATAAAAAATAAGAACGGTAACAGTAAGAATACTTAGGTACGCCAGGGACTGAGCGGGGCACTTTGGTTGCATGGTCTTATTGAATCCTGATGGAAATCCTGTGAGGTCAGAGTCCATTTCAGGTTGTTATGCCCATTTTGCAGGTGAGGACACCGAGGCATAGAGTGTTAGATGGTTGCCCATGCTCACACGGTGGCCGTGAACCCATGGTAGACTCTTCATCCCCGGGTCTCCACCTTGGAAGCATTCCCGCCTGTTCTGCCGGGGACGTGCTCCATGACCCCCACCACCAGGAGCCTGCCTGCTGTTTCTGGAGCGTTCTGGGCTCAGGCATTGGTAACCGGGTGCTTGTCTTGTCCTCAGGGATCTGCTTGTGTGGCCACCACACCGAGGGCCCATCCTGTGAACGCTGCGTGCCAGGCTTCTATGGCAACCCCTTCGCAGGCCACGCTGACGACTGCCAGCCCTGTCCGTGCCCTGGACAGTCGGCCTGCACCACCATCCCAGAGAGCAGGGAGGTGGTGTGTACCCACTGCCCCCTGGGCCAGAGAGGTGAGTGGCTTGTGCCCTGGGGTCCTGCTTCTAACTGGGCTCCAGGAGTGCGGTCCTGGGTTTGGAGTGTGACAGATGAGTGTGCTCAGCTTAGGGGTGGCAGGCCTGACCTCCAGGGACACTGAGTCCCATAGCCCCATAGCCAGGGCCCTGGGCTGCTGTGGGTTCCTGGCAGAACTTGGGCCACTGAGCACATCCAGGTGAGAGATTGAAAATCCCCATGTCTGGGCCCTGGGCCCACTGAGCCTGGCTTAGTCCCTTGGGACCGGAGCTCAGGAATCGGTATTGCTAACAAGTTCCCTGGCTGATACATTAAGGCAGAAAACTTCGGATTAAACTTTCAGCTTTTAAAAAATGTCACCAGGTAATGTGTGAAGCAGAAATTCTCCCGACCCCCAGCCCTCACCCTGTTCCTCATTCTCACTCCAAGACTCAGGCCCATCCCAGACGTCTGATTTTTTTAAAAACAGTTTTATTGAGATAATTAGTCATGTACCCTATGATTCACCCATTTAAAGTATACAATTCGGTGTGGGTTTTTTGGCCTATTCCATTATAATTATTTTAATTATGATTATATATATAACATAATTTGCCATTTTAACTGTTTCTGAGTGCACAGGTCATTGGTATTTTAAGTACATTCACACTGTTGTGCTACCATCACCACCATCCATTTCCAGAACTTTTTCTTCATCCGAACAAGCTCTGCCCCCATGAAACACCAACTCCCCACTCCATCCTCCCCTCAGCCCCGGCCCCCACCGTTCTACTTCCTGTCTCTCTGCATTTGACCATTCCAGGCTCCTTTCACTTGACATAATGTTTCCAAGGTTCCCAGGCGTGTGAGTCTGAGTTTGGTACCTGTGGCTGCATCAGGACAGCCCATTACGTTGGTCCTGTCAAACTTCTGCTTTGCTGGGGACCGCTCTGACAGCGGGTCCCTGACAGTCAGCAGCAGGGATCCCAAGAGCTGAGGGAGCAAAGCACAAATGATCTCACCCAGCCTTCTCAACAGTCCCGTGGGGTCGCCGCCACTATTGCCTCACTTTGCACATGAGGGTCCCAAGTTCAGAGGCACAGTGGCTTGCGCAAGACCACACAGCTCAGCAGATGGCTGAGCTGGTCCCTGTTCCAGGTCTGCCTGGCCCCAGAGCCCCTGCTCTGCTCCACAAGGGGTCTCTAGGGACGCTTGCTTTGGCGCATACCCACCCTTACCCCTTGTGAGGACCCAGCAGGCCTGCATTCCTCAGGCTTTCTCCTCCACACACAGCCTTCTCCTTTCCCTAGGGCGGCGCTGTGAGATCTGTGATGATGGCTTTTTTGGGGACCCACTGGGGCTCTCTGGGGACCCGCAGCCCTGCCAGCAATGCCAGTGCAGTGGGAACGTGGACCCCAATGCCGTGGGCAACTGTGACCCCCTGTCTGGCCACTGCCTGCGCTGCCTGCACAACACGACAGGCGCTCACTGTGACCACTGTCAGGAAGGCTTCTACGGGAGCGCCCTGGCCCCTCGGCCCGCAGACAAATGCTTGCGTGAGTACTCTCCTCCCCGGCCCACGGGGTGGGTGTGGGGGCCCCTTCTCCACCAGACCCAGCCGGCTGCTCTGCGAGACTGTGCAACCTGAGGCATGTTCCTCACCTTCTCTGTTTCTTGTCCAGAAAGTGGAAGGGTTTACTCTTCTCCAAGGCTCCTTCAGCCTTGGGAGCTGGTCCTGTGATTTTTTTTTTTTTCTGCCTTGATAATTTGGCGCTTAGCTCATGCTCCACAGTTAGCATATAAGACTATCCCGGATGGCCTGTGGCACTTCTGTTCCTCCTGCCCCTGGGCTTTCAGTCAGGCTGTACCTCCTGGCTGAGCTGTTCTACCCGTCTCTACTGCCTGGGTTAGCGCGCAGCCCAATGTCTTCCTCTCAGAGGGCCACAATGTACATCAGCCCATGGAGGCTTCCAGATGTGCTGCAGGGAGGGGCTCAGCATTTGCCCCAAACTTGTTCCTGAGCCCTTTCTCCACGTAGCACCTGTCGGCACTCTGTTTTATGGGCCCCAGGGGAGCAGGGCTGAGTGACCCAAAACAGTTTGGGTATAGGGGTCCGTGTGCCTGTGACCCCGGCTGGGTCTTTGGCCTCCTCTCAAGCCTGCAGGGCCTCAGGGCAGGCTCAGGAGGCCCGTCTGCGCTGCCTCTCTAAGGACAGCAAATGGGCTGAGGTTTGAGCTTGGGCCCAGAGCCTTTTTCCAGAAACATCTTGGGAATCTGGGTTGACTGTGAGTCTTCTCTGTGGGCTCCCCATTTTCTCTGCCTCTCCTGAACCCCCAAAGCTTGAACAGATGATCTGCTTCGTTCCCCAATCCTTTTTCCTGCTCCTACCCCTAGCCTGCAGCTGCAACCCAGAGGGCTCAGTCAGTGAGCAGAGACCCTGTGACCCAGTGACTGGCCAGTGCCCCTGCCTGCCTCATGTGACTGGACGGGACTGTGGCCGCTGCAGCCCAGGCTTCTACGACCTCCAGCCCCGAAAGGGCTGCCAGAGGTGGGTGGGTCGAGGATACGGGTGCCCTTCCCCTAGGCCTCACCAGGATGGGAGAAAGCACCCAGGAGCCTCCAGAGAGGGGCCTGGCTTGGACCGTGCATCCCAGGCCCGTTGCCAGGTACACTGTGCCCTGCACCAAAGGGGGACAAAGGGACGGTCCCATGGGGGTCAGGCTCACAGGCCTGCCAGCCCAGGATTCAGGCCAAGAGAGCCCTAAGGGATGTCCAGGTGGATAGGGGGCCGGTTTGTCTCTGATTCCTTTCTTCGTGACACTGTCACTCAGCGACCTTCTTGGCCACGGCAGCACCTTATACAGCGCCTTTGGGAACAGCGGACTCCAGGGAAATGCCCAGTGAAGCAAACAGGCTTCTTCCTTACATGACTTCTCAGAGCCTGTAATATGCTAATTGCATTGTTACTTTTCCACAGAGGGTTATAGCCTCCAAGATGTATGTGTCTCCATAGCCTTTTCTTTTTTGGGGGTAGGGGTTGGAGAGCATTTTGTGAGACTGCTTCTCACAGCACAGCTTGGGGGAAGCTTTTTGACATCTACCAACATGGAGATGGGGCCTTGTCAGCAGAGGGCGTGATCTCCCTGCAGAGGCTGGACTGGGAGCCTGCCAGAGTTTACTCAGACCCATTTCCTTCCCTTATCACAGCTGTGAGTGCCACCCGCTGGGCTCCCAGGAGAACCAGTGCCACCCCAAGACTGGGCAATGCCCCTGCCGCTCAGGAGTCGAGGGCCAGGCCTGCGACAGATGCCAGCTGGGTTTCTTTGGCTTCTCCATCAAGGGCTGCCGGGGTAAGGAAGCCAGGTCTCTTTTGAGATACCTGGAGGGAGGGGCCTGAGGTTTCTAGGCAAAGAGGACCAACAGGGAAGATGACCACGCAGCAGGAGAGAGAAAGGTCAGTCCCAGGCAGGTCTTCTCAGAGCAGCCATGTAAATGTGTTTGGAGAGAGCAGAGGGTGGCATGGGGAGCCCAGAAACTCGCCCCAGACACCACTGCTAAATTCCTGTGTGCCTGGGGCCATGTGTCGCCTCTCTGAGCCTCAGTTTCCTCATTCGTGCAGTTAGACTGCATGGCAGTTCCTCAGGTCCCAGGGAACACTGGAATAACACTCATTCATCACCTCTGACCTAAATCAGTTTCCTGGGAAGGACCCGGGGATGTATTTGAGGTGCCCTGGGAGGTCGCGAGCAGCTGCGTGTGAGCTGCACAGGACCTGGGGGTTCTGGTGTTGGGGTGGCCATCAGGGCACCCAGCGCCATCTGCCCCGGCTCCCACAGCCTGCAGGTGCTCCCCACTGGGCGCCTCCTCAGCCCAGTGCCGTGAGAACAGCACGTGCGTGTGCAGGCCTGGCTTCGTGGGCTACAAGTGTGACCGCTGCCAGGACAACTTTTTCCTCACGGCCGGCGGTACACGATGCCAGGAGTGCCCGACCTGCTACACCCTGGTGAAGGAGGAGGTGAGCCCGCCCCGCGCCGGCCCCAGCAGGCCCGTTCCACTTCCCATTCATTCAGTGCGCCCAGTGAGCACCAGCTCTGTGCTGGGCACCAGGAACTGCCGCTCATCCGTAGTTCTCGGACCTTCCAGAGCCACCAACTGCCTTCTCCCTGTGCACACCCAGCCTCCTGGCCCGTGCCAACCCACCTCTGCCCTTCCCCCACACCTCAGGGAAAGGAGCTCTTGACTTGTTTTTTTACCGGCCACCCAGACCGAGGTCACGTTTTCTCAAGTTCAGTGGGGTTGAGACCACAGATGGCCCTTTGTGGGGAGGGTCAGGAGAAAGGTGATGCCAGTTCTGGGGCACAAATAGAATTTTGAGCAGGGTGGTGGTGTGGTGCGGGGTTCTTCTCCCCCCAGCCCTATTAGTTGTTATGCTCCCAGGCAGGCGACAGCCTTGATAAACTTCAGAGCCTCCAACTCCAAAAGGGAGCTACTTCAGGCCTGCCACTGCTCACCTGAAACCGATGAGGTCAGCTTTTGGAATGATGTACTGCGGAAAGATAAGATGACATAAGCTGAATATTAGGTCCTCCCGCAGCGGCACCAGGGTCAGCCTGGTAATCAAACCCGTTGATTTATCTGCAGGAAAACGGATGACTATTCACACCAACAGGGGTCAATAAAGACCACAAATAGCTTTATTCAGAACAGTTTTGCTTCCACATCACTTCAGGGCTTTTGAACCTGATTTTGCCATTGAATAAGGACTGAAAGGCCTGTGGTTTTTCAGAGCATTTTGGACTTTGGGATTCAGGAGCGGGCTTAGGACCTGAAGTTCTGTCTCTTAGGGTAGCTATACGGTGAACATGAGCTAGTGCGTGGCTGGTAGTCACTCCCAGCTGGCTCCCAGCAGGTGCTCTGTAAATGCAGTGATTGTTAAGATGATTTAAAGAACGGTGCTAGGAGATGTTGCACAGCATACTCACTCAGCCAGCAAGTACCCGAGGTGCACCTCTTTGTGCCAAATCCTGGGAATATAGCAGGACAGACAGAAATTCTCCTGGGCTTCCCTTCCCATCCCTCTCTCCCTCAGTAGGACACAGGTGTGGTCGGGTAGAATGTCTGCAGGTATGTGGGTGGGAGACGGGAAGGGGCAGCTACGAGGATGGGGCGGGCAGGGCTGGTTCTCAGAGGTCTGGTGTATCCTTAACTTCGAGCCCCAGGGTAGGATTTGGAGAAGGGGACACTCGGGAGGCAGGCCAGGCAGAAGCCAGCGGGACGTGTCCAGGCAGTACTTCCAGGCCACCAGCCTCACACATCCTTCCTTCCCTGTCCCCTCCAGGCTGCCAAGCTGAAGGCCAGGCTGACCCTGATGGAAGGATGGCTGCAGGGGTCTGACTGTGGCAGGCCCTGGGGACCAATGGACATTCTGCAGGGAGAGGCCCCAAGGGGGGACATCTACCAGGGCCACCATGTGCTGCCAGGTACAGCGGGAGAGCACAGTGGGAGACGGGGAGGACTGGCTAGGCAGACACCCCCTTTGGAGCCTTTTAGTCTGGGCTTAGGATCCTTTGAGGGCTCCTGGCTCAGCCCATGAGAACCCACTTGCTGGGAGAGCCTGTCTGACCTCCCTGACGGAGGAGGGTTCCTCCCATGACACAGTCCTGTCACCCCACGGGAGGAATTTCTGTCACCCAGTTGTACTTTGTAACTTCACTAATATCAATCTCTGACTATAGCATTAGTCCCCACACCCCCGCTCCCCCACCCAGACTGTAAGCTCAGTGAGGACAGGACAGGGCTGGGCTCAGTCATTGATTCACTCAACAAATAATCATTGAGGCGCTGTCCCAGGTGCTGAACAGGTAAAGCGCCTGCTGTCTTGACTGTTGGTCATTTTGCTCACTGCTATATCCCCAGCATAGAAAATAAATGAGTAATCAGTAAAAAAGACTGCTGCCAAAGCCAGGTGGAATATGGCCCTGAGACACTGACATTTAGGGAGCATTGACAGCAAACTGGTTATTTTGTGAAATTTTATGTTCATAAGCCAGACATAGGTGAGCTGAGCACCTATTAGCAAGACTAGTTATCAAAATGGGGAGCTTTCAGATGCGTGCTAAAATGCCCATATTGAGCCGTGCCGCAAATTACAGAGTTGACTAGAGGCAGTTTTACTGCTGTCTCTGACTCAGGAATTGCTTGTTGTGGCTCTGGGCCCCTGTCTGTGGCAGACTTCCTGTGTGAGGGACCTTGGGTCACGATTTGCCTTCTCTGGGCCTCAGCCTTTGCATCTGGATAATGGGGCGGCTCTTCCTTTGTAACTGATGAGTGGTGTTCAGCCCTGGTGCTAGAGTTAAGCTGTGCCCAGGAGGAGTGGAGGGCACAGGCGGGGTCCCCCGAGGGTGGGGGCTTTCGTGTGAATCTCAGTCGCTCTGTGCCCCCCTGGACTGTGGGCTTTCTGCAGGGTTCCGGGAAGCCTTCCTGGAGCAGGTAACAGGCCTCGAGCGTGCCGTGAAAGCCGCCCGGGAGCAGCTGCAGGCGCTGGGCAGGAGTGCCCGCTGTGCCCAGGCCGGAGCCGAGAAGACCTGCCTCCAGCTGGCAGACCTGGAGGCGGCGCTGGAGTCCTCGGAAGAGGAGATTCTGCATGCAGCCACCGTCCTGGCGTCTCTGGTACCCCGGGGGGGCCCCTCCCCACACCGAGGCTGGGCTCAGTGCCATTGACCTGGTGATCTTGGGCATGCCTTTCGCCTTTGGGGACGCTCAGTTTCCTCATCTGCCAAAATGGGGGACCCATAGTGCCTACTCTGCTGGCTCAGCAAGATAAGTTTGCAAAGAACATTCTAAGCAGACAGTGAACGCTCGGCAAGTCATTGCTGCTCTCTCCACTGGAGGCTGGCGCTCTGCTCCCTGGAGGCTGACTTTGTAGCCGGCTTTGAGCATTTCTAACGTAACTGACACTGTCTGGTTCTGCCCAGTGACTTAGCCAGATGTGGCCCCTTGCCCTTCAGGGACGGGCCATCAGTTGTCTCCTCTTTTCCTCCTTTCTCTAAAGGCAATTCCTCAGGAAGTGCCCGGCCAGCTCACCAACTGGAGCCACCTGGCCTCAGAGGCCCGTGTCCTCGCCAGGAGGTGAGCCCCCAGGCCCCGGGAACGTGGTGAGGTCCTGCCACACCATCATGAAGGGAGCCCAGCTCTTCTCCTGAGGGGGTTCCAGGGTCAGGGTCAGCCCCACAGGCAACCCCACCCCCAGGAGTTGGAATCAGATGAGGACAAGAGCTGCCTGATTGGGGGTGGGGGGAATGTCACTACTGGGGGAAGGAGAGGTGTGTAAAGACAGCGTGAGCACCTCAGAGGTGTTGGGGATGATGGGGGTAGGCGGGGCACATAAAGGCACCTTGGCCGACTGCAGGCATCAGAGAGCATCCGCTGGCCTTTTAAAAATAACAGCTTTATGAGATAAACTTTACGTATCATATAACTCACCCATTTACAGTGTACAATTCAGTGGTTCTCAGTGTATTCGCAGAGTTGTGCAACCATCCCCACAATCAATTTTAGAATATTTTTGTCACCCAGAACACACCTTGTACCCGTTAGAAATCACTCCCCATTTCTCTTCAACCTCCCCAGCCCCCGGCAACCACTAATCTACTTTCTGTCTGTATAGGTTTACCTATTTTGGGCATTTCACATAAATGGAATCATACAATAAGTGGCCTTTTACATCTGGCTTCTTCCACTTAGCATAATGATTTCAAGGTCCATCCATGAATAGTATATACTTCATTCCTTTTTACAACCAAATAACATTCCACATTTTGTTTATATAGTCACCCACCAAAGGACACTTGGGTCGTTTCATCCACTACCTTTAAGAAGCAGCTTAAGATCCTAAAAACATAGGCTCTGCAGCAGTTTTCCCCTTTAGTTGTACTCTAGGGACCTTAGACCCATTTCACAGATGAAAAAACAGACTCAGAGAAGTTAAGTGACTTGTTTAAGGGCACACAGCTTGGAAGTGATAGAGGCCAGCGTTCAACCCCAGGCTGTCTTGACTGCTCTCTTCTATGCTGTCTTTTTGAGGATGGCCATATAATTTATTGTCCAAACTGAGAGTTTATGTCTGATAAAAGGCCCTGTGACTCATTCTTCCAGGACAACAGGCATAAACTCTATAAAACAGGAAGCGGGGTGTGGGTCCCCTTCCCATCAGTCTTTACTGTGTGTCAGGCAGAAATGGCCCACGCCTTTGGGGGTGTGGGTTGGGGCCCACGCCCCTGTCCTGTGAGCTCTTGGTCATGGCCACTGGGGATTTTCACACAGCCACAAGGACGCTGCCGCCAAGATCGAGGCCACTGCTCGGAGGGCGCTGCTCGCCTCCAACACCAGTTACACGCTTCTCTGGAGTCTAATTGAGGGCAGAGTGGCCCTGGAGGCCCAGCAGGAGCTGGAGGACAGGTGAGCCCTCCCAGGTGTGGGCGGGAGCTTGGGTTGCCCTCCGGGAGCCAACAGGGCCTGGCCAGAGGTTGCCGGTTCCGGACCTGGCTTTCTTCCCCTGACAGTCTGTGTGGTGGGTCAGGGTGTCTGGGGCTTTAGGCCCGCTTGGTGGTGAGTTACAGGAACCCACTCCTGCCTAGGGGTGCAGTTCAGCCTCCAGAGAAGGGGTAAGTACTTGAACAAGGAGGACCCAGAGCAGCCCACTGCTCGCTCTCTCCTGGCAGTATCACCCCAGCCCCACCCCAGGTGCCAGGGCAGCGCCTCTTGAGCACCAGCTTCCTTTTTGGCCTCTGAGTCTCTGCTGTGGGTGGTCCCTTTCTATCCCTCTTGGTCAAAGGGTCAGTGGAGACCCACCAAGGTCTCACTGAGCCTTGAAGGGACTTCCTAGATGAGAGAATCTGATTGACCCAGCTCAGATCAGGTGGCTGGCCCTGAGCCAATCAGCATGGCTGGGGCGAGATCACATGACCCACTCTCAGGGATAGAGGTAGTGGCTCTGGCTCTCTGAGAAGGGGTGAGGGATGGGAGGGAGCCAGGTGAGGGTCTCCACCCCAGCGGTGCCCGTGGTGGAGAGAGCTGGGTATGGACAGCTGGACAGGACAAGAAAGCTGTTCTAGTTGGTTGATTACAGAACCTCAAGGCTAAAGGGCCCCAGAGCAATCGTGCAGCCCAGGAGTCTACATTTCCCTGGAGAGCCTCATGCCCAAGGTCACCCAAGGGCACAGCCGAGCCAAGACCCAGCCTGGGCCGCTGCCCCTTCCCCGACACCAAGCATTTTCCCCTTCACAATTCATCCAGATGAGCCAAACATTTGCGAGACATGTGGTTCTCAAGTGGAACCCAAGTGCGGGCCCTTCAGAAGAGCACGACCGGATTGAGCGAATGAGAAAACAAGATGTGGGCCCTCTACTGCCTTTTCCATTCATTTGAAAGCGGCACAGCAGCAGCCAGTTTCCGAGGCCAGCTGCCGGGCACCAACCCTGCAGAGGGAGGCTCTGCCCGGGAAGCTGGGAGAGGCCTTTACAGAGGAGGGGCCGGGCGGTGGGGGTGGGCGCAGGCCATGATGCGGAAGGAAGGCCCTATGCCCTGCTCTCGGGCCATCCTGCCTCTGTCTCCCCTCAGGTACCAGGAGGTCCAGGCGGCCCGGAAGGCACTGGGCACGGCGGTGGCTGCAGTACTGCCTGAAGCTGAGAGCCTGTTGGCCTCCGTGCAGCAAGTTGGTGCAGACGCAGCCCGACGCCTGACCTCGCTGGCTGCCCCTGCAGCGCTGGTCAGCATGGGGCGGGGACGGGGGAGCATGGCCGCTGGGAAACCAGTGCGGGCCAGGCAGTGGCAGAAGCCGTGGCTTATTTTTAACTCTATAGCAGTCAATTCAAATGAGATAATCACCCTCCAGGGCTTGGCCGAGTGCCTGCCTGGCACAGTTAGAGTGCAGCCGATCTTTGCTGTTGATTACAATAATAATGTCAAGGCAGGGCCTCTTCCCCATCACAGTGGCATTAGCAACAGGTACCTGATGGACATGGGTTCAATCCCAGCTCCGCTGCTCCAGCCATGACCTTGGTCAAGGCCTTTCCTTCTTGTGTCGCAGTTGTCAGCTGGAGATCACCCACTGGGTCATTCTAGGGCTGGGAGGGGATTCATGGTAATGCACAGGGTGGCCCTTGGGGCGTGTCAGCCTTCTTCCCTCTGTACCTGCCACCCTGCACTCATCACCTCTGGATAAATCAGCTCCATCAGGTGTTCTCAGTAATCCTGAAATCCCAAAACTTGGGAACTGAACTTGAAAAAAAGACCAAGCTTATACAAATGCATTTGGGATAAACACGGGCCCCAGACTGCTAATCAGGATCTTTGCT
>NW_017731353.1:4689958-4713445 GCF_001890085.2 Hipposideros armiger
ACCCCCACCACACCATCCCTCCTCCACCCTCCCCGTGTGTGAAGAGTAATAACGCAGGCAGTAACGTGTTTGGCCCTGAG
Source organism: Hipposideros armiger (assembly GCF_001890085.2). Taxonomy (NCBI): domain Eukaryota; kingdom Metazoa; phylum Chordata; class Mammalia; order Chiroptera; family Hipposideridae; genus Hipposideros; species Hipposideros armiger. The sequence goes on from NW_017731353.1 coordinate 4,690,039, forward strand.
TGCTGGTTTCCCAGATAACCACAGAGGGTATTAGATAATGTACAGTGCCTGCACAGTGCTGCTTCTCTGAAGCCCAGGATTCTGAGTTAGGAAGCACACCCAGCACCAAGGTTTCAGCCTAAGGACTGCGGGCCTGGGGAAGGAAATGCAGATCAGGGAGCTTAGCTGACGTGCACAAGGCCACACTTTTAGAGCTTGGTAGGGTTGGGATCTGAGCCTCAGGACAGGTTCCCCAGCCTGGTGTCTTCCCCCCTCACCCCTCTGCTTCCCTGTGTCCCCATGCCCCTCTGCCCGCCATCTCTGCCCCTGGCACGTCTCACCCAGCAGAGGATCTACCCCGCAGACCTTCCTGCCGGGTCCTGCCTGAGTCCTCCATCTCCTTGCAGCCTCAGAAATCCTGGGCCGGAGACCTGGGCCTGAAGGTGCAGGCCCTGGAGAAGATAGTCACATCCAAAGAGCACATGGTCACCGAGGCTGCCCAGGCCCTCCAGGCCACCGCCCAGGCCGTGCTACACAAGACAGAGCCCCTCACACAGGTGGGCTCTTGTCCTTTGAGCCACATACTTGGAGGAGGTTGGGGCTGTCTCCGAGGTGATCTGGCGTCTGGGTTGTGGGGGAAGGAGGAACAAAGACCAGATGTGCCCCCCAAACCTCCAGAGCACCTCAGTCAGGCAGGGCAGGAGGTCCTGACTTCCTGGGAAGTGAAGGTGTAAGAGACGGCAAGGTGGACGGACAGACTGCACCAGCAGCACCCAGGGCCTCGCCCACCACTCTTCTTCAGCATTAGTTACAACTGGGATGGGTCTTTTCATTCTTTCTTTCATTAGTTCACTCACCCAATATTTAGCAAGCACCTACTGTGCTCATAGTGCTAAACCCCAGTTTGGCATTTGCAGCCCAGAAGGGGGCAGCGCACCGGTGGGCCACCTGCCCAGTCTCTTTTCTTCTCCAGCTGCACCAGGAGGCCAGAGCCGCCCTGACCCGGGCTTCCTCGTCTGTCCAGGCTGCCACGGTGACTGTCACGGGAGCCAGGACCCTGCTGGCTGACCTGGAAGGTACGTGTGCCTTGCTGAGCCCTAGACTCAATGAACAAAAGCCCATGTCAGCCACCTGGATTTGCCTCAGCCAGGACAGGCTTGGCTGCAGGCGACAGAAGTGCAGTCATGTGGACATAAGCCAGGTGGACAACTCCCTCCATCAGGACCTCTCCCGTGGCTGTTTATCTCTCCCCATATCATGTACCACTCACCGGGTACTTGTCCACGGGGCCACCCATCACCAGACCACATGCAGAGAATCTGATGCCATCGGTTGTCTACTCCTGGTCTAGTCCACTCTGGCTGGGGGTCCCGCTACCTGGTATAAACATGGCTACCATAGTCCAGTGTTCAGCTGAGGCTACGGGGTAGACACAGAGTTTCTCTTTAGAAGTGGGTGTGGGTTGTCTCTTTTGAGCTTTAGGAAAATCAGGCTAAGTGCTCTCATTTTGCAGACGGATAGACTGAGGAAAGGAATTGATATCTGTCTCTGGGTTCAGAGCTGACCTGAGTAGAAACCAGCCAGTTTTACAATTCTCTACCTCAGTGTCCCCTTGCATCATGTGATGTCCTGTTTGCTCCAGAGAGAAGCCCCCCTCACCCTTTATTTCTGGCTCTGTGCCAATGAGCTGGATAAGGCAGGAGCTCACCCTGAGCCCTGATGCTTCTTGGGACCTGAGACCAGAAGTCAGACCTCTGCTGCTGTCTTGGTTCTACAGTCTCCCTGCCCGACCCCACTGCTGCTCATAAGAGATGTAGCTCCAGCTGTGGGCCCAGAGCCTCTGGGCAGAGGGCGGGCTGGGTAGTGCCTCCTATTCTCTAGGTTCCTCTGCCGTCTGAAACCCTGGGCACCCATTGGTCAGGGACTTCCAATGGGACAGGCATGGCCATCTGTGCTTGTCTGATTTGTGTTTAGGAAAATGTAAGTTCAATGACATATAATGATGGAATATTAGGATTTTAGACTATGAGAATTATATGGTGAATGAATGACACCAGGCAGGGGACTTGTCTGCCCTCAGCTTGCTTGCCTCTGGTGATGCTGTACTCACTACCTCACAAGGTATCACCTTCTCATTGTTGAATGGTTCTGAGAATAAGAAAGTTCTTGCATGAAGAACTTTCTTTTAAATGGAAACTTGCTTCCTCGGCACTGCTCTGTAACCCACAGGAGGATGCACCTCAAACCTCTAACCCCAGGTTCTTTTCCCCGTTTCCACCCCTTTTCAGAGATACCCTCTCTTACCATCACTTGGCCTGTGCTCAGTTGCCATTCAAGATGAAAGGAAAATTCACTGAATGAAATGCTGAACAGCCTTTCCCAGGGTGTGCCCCGGGGCCCATAGCCCACAATCTGCTCTGCTGAGAGAGGGTTTGTGTTCAAATAAGTTTAGGAAATGCCTTGTGCTAAAGCACCCTCTGAGGCCTTACAGTGCATACCTTAGAATATTAAAGGCCCTGAGAAGTCCAGCAATAAAGAAACCTGGTTCACTTTATTTAATTGGCGCTTCTCCCTGACATTTAGCAACACCCTGTAGGATTAGGACTCTGCGGAGTGCATTTTAAGGAACACCAGTTTTGTGTAAAGAAGCAAAGTAGTTCTAATTTTTTTATTATCTTCATAGAGCAATTATGTCACATGATGCTCGTAAAGATTAGAAGGCTTGATTCTTTTTAAAACTTGACTTTGTCTACTGTCCATCAGTACTCCTTAAGATAAATTTCCCTTACAATTTTATCTGAAAGAAAAGGGTAAAGTCTCTCTTTATAGAAGGAAACTAATTCTTAGATAATAAAACCTATGTGAGTTGTATTTCCCTTTTTCTCTTGGCTGCTAGGAAGCTCAGAGGCAACTAGGGAATTTAGTACCTGCAATGTCATTATCCTAATTTTCTGGCACTTCTCACTCCTCCTCTTCCCCTTCCTCATTGCCCACCCCCTCGCCCCCCCACCCCCGTTACAGGTGGCCCTTGGTTTTTCATTTTAATGGTCCATTTGTTGCTTTGCCTACCACTATAAGGTGCCTCAAAGCCTTTTGAGAGATAGGTAGTACATAGAAACAAAGAGCTGAGTGGATTTTGCTATGTAGTGTGCTGTGGTCCCCCATTCCCACCATGGGCCCAGGCATTGATCACCATGTAATTTTGTGACTTTAATAAGTCTCATAATATAATATGAATCTTTATATTTACCGGGCAGTATGTCTCACTTGTTTGGCCCCCCCCGACCCCATCCCCCACCCCCGAATAATCCTGAGTAGGTTACACACAGATCTCATGCGTCTCGAACCTCCACTCGTGTTGTCTGAGGGTCTGGGGCTGGTCAGGCACCTGGCAGGCTCTCGAGCCATGAGCAGGGCCCCCCAATCCAGCCTTGGCCGGGTTTGCAGGAATGAAGCTGCAGTTTCCTCGGCCCAAGGACCAGGCGGGGCTGAGGAGGAAGGCAGGCATCATCCGAGGCAGGCTCCTTGAGGACTCGAAACAGAAGACCAAGCAGGCGGAGAGGATGCTGGGAAATGCGGCATCTGTCTCCTCCAGCGCCAAGAAGAAGGGCAAGGAAGCTGAGCTACTGGCCAAGGACAGTGCCAAGGTCAGGCACACAGAAGTGATGACAGTGGCACCCCTGCCTTCTGGGCCTGTGGGAGAGCTGTCACATAAGAGCTGCCACTGCAGACCCGCCCCTTTTCCTGGATGCAGTGCTGAGTACCCCACACTTACTAATAGTTCAGTGGGCCCCAGGCTCTGAGCTCTGGAGCCTCACATGGATGGCCCTGTCGATTCCTCGAAAAATAGGTGTCACTGCTGTTCCTAGGGCACAGGTGAGGAACCTGAAGCCCAGCTGGTTCAGTAACTTAAATCACAACCGGGACTCAAGCGTAGGTCTGCTTTGCCTTGCTCCCTAAACCTCTAGGCTGTTCTTTTTTTAAATGGGGCCAAATTCTAATGATGTGTGTCTCCCCAGCCCTCGCTGACTGTTGTGCCTACTGGCATGGTTGCCATAACGCTTTTTACCTCTAAAAGGATGTTTTTGTTCACCCTCTTCTCCCTGCACTGCCGCCCGCCCGCAGCTCGCCAAGGCCTTGCTGAGGGAAGGGAAGCGGGAGTACCGCCGAGCCAGCCGGCTCTCCAGCCAGACGCAGGCCACGCTGCGACAGGCCACCCGGCAGGCGCTGGTCTCAGGTGCGCACAGACGGCAGCTGGAGGAAGCTGAGCAGGTACGGGCGCCAAGGCCTTCACCCACTTCCTCTGGGCCCAGAGCCAGCCAGGAGCCACTCCAGCTCCCCCCGCTTCCTCTCTCCCGAAGGTGGGTGCCAGGCTGGGTGAGATGGAGCGGCACATCCAGGAATCACGTACCTCCCTGGAGGAGGACATCAAGGCCTTGTCGGAGCTGCTTGCCAGGCTGGGTGAGGAGACCCCGAGGCTGGGTTCTGATCCCCTGGGTCCCTCTGGGATCTTCCTGTGAGGCCCAGTCCTGGGGAAGGTTTCCTCCTCCCCGCCATCCCCACGGCTTCCCCCCATCCCCAGCCTTCTGGTCATTTGTAATTGCCCCAGGTCCGCATGGCAGGCAGGATGCCTAGAAGTGATTCAGTTTATGGCTCAAGGGGCCACTAGTGTGGTGGGGGCGGGGAGCATGGAAAACTCACCACGTAGGGAGCATCTATAGATAGGTACCAGAGGAGTGGGCAGCCGTCAGTGGTTGAGGGCTTCAGAGGCGAGAGAAAGACACAGAGCAGGTAGGTGTTGGTTTGGAATCAGATCGACTAGGATTCAAGGCTGCCTCTCCCTTCCTTGGCTGTGAGACCTTGGGAAAATCACTTGACTTCTCTGAGCATCATTTCTCCCATCTGTGAAATGGGCATAACAATGGGGTACTTTAGAAAGCACTTGCCACACTGCCTTACCAGCTATGGGTGAGAGTCAGATAGCGGCTCTTAGGGAGGAGGTAGAATTTAAGGTGTGCCTTAACAATGAGACCTTTCCGATGACAGGGACAGCACTCACCAAGGCATGGAGGCTGCAGAGTGGGGGAGGGGCTGCAGGGGACAGTATCAGAGCAGCTGGGCTGAAATGAACAGGCATTTTTTTTAAAATTTTGGTAAAATATACATAACACAAAATTTGCCATCTTAACCATTTTTAAATGTATACAGTTCAGTGGATTAAGTACATTCATATGGTTATGCAGCCATCTCCACCGTCCATCTGCAGAACTTTATCATCTTCCCAAAGTGAAACTCTGTCCCCATTAAACACTCACTCCCTATCCCCCTCCTCCCCCAGCCCCTGGCACCCCCCCCCATTCTACTTCCTGTCTCTGAATTTGACTACTTTAGGCACCTCACATAAGTAGAATCTTACAGTATTTGTCCTTGTGTGGCTGGCTGATTTCACTGAAAGTAATGTCTTCAGGTTCATCATGTGACAACACGCATTTTCAATTATCATTACCAGTAAGAAGCGGGAGGATTACCGTGGTCTGCGTTTTGGCTGGAGGCCAGGCCCACACTAAGCTGTTCACACACGCGATCTTGTAAAATTCTCATCCTCACCTTTTGAGGCAAGGACACTTGCAGACAAGGACACTGAGGCACAGAGGGTTTAAACCAGCGGGGAAATGTGGTTCACGGGAGGGCCTAACTGACTCAGCGTGCCCACGCCAGTCCACACCTGATGCCAAGGATGCAGGGCCCTTGGCACAGTGCCCAGCTCGGAACAAATGCTCTGCGAGGGTAAACCGCACCGGCTGTTGTCATTGTCATTCATTCATGCATTCATTCATGCTGTCATGGTGCTTGACCTGGGGGTGCAGGAGTGAACAGCACATACCTGGACCCTGCCTCTGCCCCTGGCAGCCCCCATAGGCTGGTAGCATGGAGGTTGTAACCAGATTCTGAACCTTCTCCAAGGCCAGGCTGTTTGGTCTTCCCTGTGGACAGTGGGGCCTCTCCAGGTCTTGGCTGGGAACAGAACCTGCCCAGGCACCAGCTCAGCCCCCCTCTGCCTCTTCTTGCTTCTGGCTCAGCTCCTGCAGCTGCCTGCCCTCCAACCCAGGCTTCCTTCTGGGCCATGGGGAGCCCTGGGGCCCGGCGTGTGGGGATAGAAGCCATTTAGGGCTCACTTCCCCACCCTCGCCATCTCACCTGGCTGAGCCCTGTCTTCCTGTTGAATGTCACACCCTTCATGACAAGGGCTGGGTGAGGGAGGTAGCCTTGGCTTCCATCACCGCCACCACCTAGCTCACATGTGAGCACCTGGCCCCACCCTGCGTTTTACACTCCGGAGGCTCCAGGAAGTCCTTAAGCCCCCGAAATAGAGTCAGTCTGTGCAGGGCCAGGGCTAGACCCCCGCTGCACGCTCCCAGGCCTGCAGCCCTCTCTGCCCCACCTGCCTCCCCGGCCTTCACCGTGAAGCCAGAGACCCTGTTGTCACCCACATGTCCTCACATCTGACACGGTCTCTAGATGTGTGCTCTTGGTCCATCGATGCAGCGTTTGGAGCTAGTAGGCGTCATGGGGACCTCACCTGACCATTGCTTTATAGATGAGGAAACTGGGGCTCAGGACTCACCCAAGGCTGCGTTTTTTAAGCAACAGTAGTAATACAAACAACAAAAACGAACAGTTGCCCATTGCCACCCAGGGGGAAAGTTCCAGGGTCTGCATATGAGCTTGGTGTGATAGCCAGACCAGATCCTTACCCAACTCACTGCACTGCCCTTTTGGTAGCTTACTTTCCTGGTGGATCACAGGCAGTCAGAACCCTGGAAGGCTTGGGCAGAGGGGGGTCTGGGCTGGGAGTTGAGCACACTCCTGGGGCCTGCAGGGAACTGGCTCACACTGCAGCTCTCTGCCCCTCTGAAGGGTCGCTGGACACTCACCAAGCCCCAGGCCAGGCCCTGAACGACACCCAGCGGGCACTGGAGCGCCTGAGGCTGCAGCTGGGCCCGCCCGGGGCCCTGCAGGGGAAACTGAGGCTGTTGGAACAGGAGTCTGAGCAGCAGGAGCTGCAGATCCAGAGCTTCGAGAGTGACCTCGCCGAGATCCGCGCCGACAAGCAGAACTTGGAGGCCATTCTGCAGAGTCTGCCTAAGAACTGTGCCAGCTGGCAGTGAGGGCTTCCCAGACCCCTGCCGTGCCCCTGGCCCAGGGCACGCGCACTCCCCCACAGGTGCACCCAGAGCCTGCTGCTGCGTACCCTCCCCCATGTGAGTCCGTGCCCATACCCCCTCCATTCTGCAGGAGTGAGTGTGCATTCCCGGCTTGCCTGTACAGCCGCTGTGTACACTTCCCCCCATGGACACTTTCACACGCACACCGCAGGCTCAATAACACGTACACACATGCACACATACACGTTGTGGACACATGCTCATGTGCGTGGTGCACACGTGCACAAGTCCATCTGTGCACATACACACGTCACAGCTTACAGCTGTTTATGGAGCCCAGCTGTGTGCCAAATACCCTCTTGATGCCGGGGAGTTGTGTTAAAAACCCTGTGGCATAAAATGCCCACTGCTGCTCCTAAAAGCAGGGGCCCAGGCAGGGTTGGTAGCTGGGAGGCTGAGGGGGACCATCCACAGAGATCCAGAGTGGCTTCAGCGAGGAGGGTGGCCTGTCCCTGCAGGGGGACCGTTGGCTTCATGGATACTTTGTTCTCAGGATCCCGGTGCCTCTTTCAGCCTGTGGCCTGTCCAAAGAGCTGGGCCTCCAGGGCCTGAGGGGGCCTGGGTCAGGGGGATTCAGGTTGCAGGGACCTCCCCTTTGTGACCTCGCTGACCCCCGATGGCCTTTGACTGGCACTTCCCAAACTGGCCCTGTGGCTCTGTGGCCACGCCTGCTATGAGGGAGGCCCCTGCTGGGTGTGGAGGCCTGGCTGCCTTTCTAGTCTGTCCTGCTGGGGAATCCCCCTGTGGCCAGGCCCCCCTGTTGGCCTCTGTCCAGGACTCCCTGGCATTTCCTCCTGGCACTCCTCCCCTTCCCCGGGCCCTTTTCCAGCAGACAGCAGGGCCTTGGCACTGGGAGGATGGGTGCCTCAGGGGGCCCAGGTCCTTCCCACAGCTCTTCCCCCAGCAGGGGGGGACAGGCAGCAGCGGGGACCAGTTCTGTCTAATGTGGAAATAAAGGGCCTCTTTACTAGCTGGGTGCTGTGCGTTTGGTTGTCCCATGCTGGTTGGCAGCAGGGGCCCTGGCTATGGGTGCACACACGGCACACCCCGAGTGTGTGACACACCCAAAGCCCAGGGAGTGGGTGGAAGAATGTGCAGTGATCCATCTTAGCCCACACACAGTAGCAGGAAGGTGACAAAAGCTGAGCCCACTGGCTTGACAGGGTCTTCCTACTTGGGGGGATTTTGCTGGTGTCGTGCCTCCATAGGCACCTGCCCACCCTCTGCTCCAGGAGTCTCATCAGGCAGAGCCTAGGGGCTGAGGAGTTTGAAGGGTTGGGTACAGAGAGGCCCTCAGCTGGCCTCTGGTTCAGCCTGAAGACACTGAGGCAGGAAATAAACTCAAAACCAAGTGTCCAGAAGCACAGAAAGGTTCAGGGAGGCACACTAGTGAGGAAGAGGAGGGTTCTGGGTCAGGCCCCAAAGGGTGGGGAGACAGAGGGGAACGTTCCAGGCAGGAGGGTGGGTAACAGCCCAGGCTTTGCAGGGTGAGGGCTTGGCCCAGGTTGCATGGGCAGGGTTATGGAGCCCTCAGTCGGGGGTCTTGGCCACAAGGCCTGAATGCCTCGCACATTGGTTTAAGCAGAAAAGGGCAGTTTGAGGTCAGAGGACGTGGGAGGGTCTCCTGGAATCCTGGGGTGGGAAGAGCTGTTAAGCTTTGGAGATAGCTTGGGGCTGGGAGCCCCAAGGCTTCTGGGCAGTGGGTGGGGGGGGTGGCTTTCTTCTCCCCTCCCTCCTGCCCCATTCCCATCTCTGCCTCTGTTCTTGCCTTGTTTGCTTCCATCTTTTCTCCCCGCAGAGCAGCTCTCTGCTTTCCCTGCACTTAGTGGACGACGATTCCCCTACTGCTCCACTACCGTGCCCACCTCCCCACCCCCAGGTGTACATGTCATCAGGGCAGATCCTCGGCAGAAACAAGCTGAAAACTGTCCTGATTCCAGCTTCCTAGGAAAGCCTGACCCAGGTTCGGCCAGGCCCTCCCCACTCCTGTTCAGAATGAGGGTCTCTGCCTCCAAGGCCATATAACGAGGGCTGGGCCGGGCCCTCTCCAAACCTGCTGGGGGAGAGCATTCAGAGAAGAGGCATGTTCCTCGGCAGAGAACCTGAAAACTGAGGCAGGGGCAGCGGGGTGGACATGGTGGACATCAGTGACCTGGAGAGTGACTTGGTAGATTTGAGAGGGAGGCTGAAACAGGAGGCTGTTGCTTTAAGACCCGTTTGATGATTGGTGACTGGTGTTAGGTGCCAAGGAGATGAGGGCTCTTTGAAGACCTCTGGGACACTGTCTGATGCCCCCGGGCCCCTGCTGACAGAGGCACACAGCTGTTCTGATGTGGCTCTAGGCATTAAAACGTCTTCTGCTCAAGCCCAGTCTAGCATCCCTGACGGGTGGAGAACAGGCCTCTTCTCCATTCCAGTGACGTACTTCAGGCCTGATATCTTGTGACTCATGCCTGCTGTCCCCAGAGGTGGGGCTGCGCTGGGTGGAATGTGGCAGCTGTTGCACATCTGGCTAGCAATGCAGCCCAGCAGCTGATCAGTGGAGGGTGGGGTGGCCCTTGCCCTGTAGAATGGCTGAGTGGGGCCAGCCAGCCCAACTGGCCAGGGCAGCAGGCCACCTGAGCCTGAATCGGGTAGGGTGTTACATACAAGGGCCCCACTCTAAGTCAGCTCTCATCTCTGGCCTCCAAGTGCACCATCCCCCATCAACCAAGGATTGTAACTACTAAGCCCTCCCCTCTAAGCTTTTACTACCCACTTAAACCTCTTGAAAGTAATAGGCGTTATAACAGCCCCTGCTTGGTGAGAGGTGCTTGTTTCCACCATTCTGCAGATCAGGAGATGGAGGCTCAGACAGGTCAAGTGCCTTGCCCAAGGTCACACAGCTTGGCCAAATCCAAACCCCAGGGGTGAATGGGGAAGAAGAATTCCTGGATCCAATCCCCAGGGACATGGTGTGTGTGTGTGTGTGTGTGTGTGTGTGTGTGTGTGTGTGTGTGGCTTGGGGGTGGGGGATGGCAGCATTACTAGTGACCAAGTGTGTCATTTGCCCAGGATAGGCCCCATCTGTGCCTGTGACCCCAGCATAATTATTAAGGGTGCTACCTTTCACTCTCAGAAATGCCCTGATTTGAACAGGAGGCTTTACGGTCACCAAGTTGCAAGCCCCGGGTTCCTGCACCCTGAGCGCCACTCTTGGTGGAGTTAGAGACTTGGTGTGTCATCTGGGTTGACTTGTCCTCCAGGCTTCCACTTCCTGACTTGGCTCTTCTGTAAATGGGAATGCCGAGTCCTGTTTCAGAGTTTTGAGAATTAAATGACTTAAAAAATGTATCCCCTACTGATTTGGCACAGTGCCTGGTGCACAGTGAGTGCTCGAGAAATAGGTTTTATTAACAAAACCAACTCGTTCCAATTGGGTGTCCCTGATGTCGCACTGCCACTTTGTCATTATGCATTTTCTCAACAAAATCGAAACGTTTTCTGTATTCTTCTTTCAAGAGTTAAAAGTGAAGGCTGGGAACGCACGCCTCCCCTCCTAAAAGTGCGCGCGTTTGCAACGCTCAATAGTGTAATAACGGCCTCGGGGGGTGGTGCCCTTACTCCCTGCCGCTCTCACCCTCACTTGCTCCTTACGGCCACGCCAAGAGTGCGTCCTAAGATCGTCCCAGTTTTATTTACGGGGGAACCGCAGCCCGGGAGCGGGAAAGGGACTTGCCGCGGCTCCGGCAGGAGCGGCGAGGGAGGTGCCCACAGGCGCCCCGCGCTGTGCATTCTCCGCGTCCTCCAGCAGAGGGGCCGGCGGCGGGCTGCGCGTCCCGCATAATAGCCGCTTTGATGCCGGCGGCCGGGCACAGGGGCGGGGAGGGGAGGCGGGCCGGAGGGGCGGGAGGGTGTGTCCGGCTGCCCGCGCCTTTCCTCCGCCCCTCGGTTCGGCCGCCACACGCCGCCGGAGCTCGGACGGGTGCCGGTCCGTCCTCCGCGTTCCTCGCCGCCGCCGTGAAGCCCCGAGCCGGCGGGATCCGGGCGCTCGCCATGTCGGTCGCGCTCAGCAACAGGTTTCAAGGTAAGCGCCAATGCTTCCGTCTGCCCCGCCGCCAGCCCGCGGTCCCGCGACCCCCAGCCTGCACGCGGGGCCCCCCGCCGGCCACCTGTGCGCACGGGCCGGGCCGCAGGATCTGCGACGCGCGGGAAGCGGGCGCGGACCTGGGAGCCCACGGCCCCGGGAAGACCCCGGCTTCCCGGGCCGCCTCTTTGTCTCTTCCAGGAGGGAAAGCTTTCGGCTTGCTCAAAGCCCGGCAGGAGAGGAGGCTGGCGGAGATCAACCGGGTAAGCACACGCCGCTGGGGCCGCTTGCGAGTCGCCAGAGGTGTGCGACACTCGCCCCCAAAGCTCCCAGCGCCCGGCGGGGTCCACCTCCGTCTGCGGGGCCGTTCCTGCCGCAGAATCAACCCCCCCTTCTTCTTCCCCCGGGCTCCCCCCAATATCCTCCCTCCGCCCCTGCCTCTGTGCCTCCGACTCCAGGTAGGTCCCCCTCCACCCCCTCCACCCCGCTCTGGTCCCGGCGTCTCGGGTTGCAAGTTGTTACTCTTAGACTGGGGAGGTAGGGCCAGGCCAGGAGCTCTGATGCCAGCCTCCCCAGGGCTCCCCAGAAACCCGTCTGGGACCAGCCACAGGGATTTGGTGCTGGAAGGGACCCCCGGTGTCTAGGAGCACCCCTGCCCTCACAACTTGCGGTGGGAAGAGAGGCTCAGAGAGGTAAGGCGGCTGCCCAGAAATGGCCCAACAAGTGCACATGAGGCTGCTGTTAGCACCCTGGGTTCCAGACTCTCAGTCCAGTGCTCCCTCCATCAAAGAATATTGGCCTCCTGCCTGCCTCCACCCCCACCCTCACGACTCTTCACTCCAACTTTTAGGGACGGCTCCCTAAGAGCCTTGATGCTTTTCTTGCTGGTCCTGGTGGATTTCTATAAAGAAAGCCTTCAGGCTGTTGCCAGGCACACAGTGGGAGCTCCATAAACATTTGTGTAATGTCCATGGAGATTCTAGAAGATAAGGAGAAGTGTCATGTCGGGGCCTACCTGAACTGGCCAGAGCTCTCAAAGGCAGCATAGCCGGGGGCCTTGGGCTTCTGCATGACGTGGGCTCAGACCTGGTCTCCATCACATACCAGCTCTGTGGTCTTCACCAAGGACCTCTCACCACAGAGCCAGGGTTCCCCTGAGGGCTCAGTGAGGGAAGGCACGTAATGTGCTTGGGTGGCACCCGGCACAAGGGAAGACCTCCGTGGATGGTACTAGAATTATTTCCTGAGAAAGATGTCTCCCGGGTTCCCTAACTGGCTGTGGAGGCATGCCCACTGAAACGAGGCTGGGCATTGCCCCTGCTGGCTCCCTCTGGGCATATACCTAGGGTCCCAGCCCAGCTCAGAGTCTCAAAATGGGAAACTGGTGAGGGTTCAGCAGGGTCCTGGTGGAGGCTGTGGGGTGGGGCCAGGCACTGTGGCATGGTGGCATGGTGGGAGTACTTCCTCTGGGGGCTTGCAGTCTTGATTCCTCCTTGATTTCCTTGGATTGTCTAGAAGTGGGCAGCCTGCCTGTCTGATTTCATTCCACTGGCTGTAGGAATCCCGTGGAGGACTCTAGGGACCCCAGGGCCCCTCACTGTCATCCTCCCCCTGACTCTTGGTGCCATCTTGAGCACAACTGAAAGGGAGCCTGGATGTCTGGCTGGCTGGCTGGGACCTCAGGGGTCCAGGCTGCTGGGCTCCCTCCTAGTTCGCTCTGCAGCCCGCCGGCCTTGGCTGTGTTGGCCCTCTGGACAGGAGCCTGGAACCCTGACCTCATCCAGCCCCCTGGGCCACTCGGCGGGGCGGGTTCCAAGCTGGCTGAATCCACCCACAGCCAGCAGGACTCTGAGCCAGAGACAGCTGGGGATGGGGGAGAGGTGAGGTAGTAGGGCAAACCAGAGGAGTTGAGTGTGTGGGAGTCTGTGCCAACCCCACCCTTGGAAGGGGGCAGATTGGGGAGAGGCTGTAGGGTTGTTTTGGGAGGTGGACTGCCTTGGCTCAGACAGGGGAGACCCTGAGGCCCTCGGGGCTGAACTGGACAGCACTGTGACGGGAGAAGGTGAGCCAGAGGGACTGTATCCAACTACCTGGGGACCTCAGCACCCAGAGAGGGCAAGCAGCTGGCCAAAGCCACACAGAAGCCAGTGGCAGAGCTTGCGGTCTCGTGCATTTCCCCTTCCCTGCTCTTCTGAGACCCACCATGTGCGCCAGTCCGCTGTCAGGCAGCTGGGGCCCAGGCTTTCGGCTCCTGGAGGAGAGGCTCCAGGATCAAGCCGGAAACCTGAGCTGCTTCCCACTGCAGCAGGTCAAGGTGGCCCCACCATGGTTTAGAGTCACGAGGAGGAGGAAGAGGGGGGCAGAGTGTTGCTGGCTCCATGACCTTGGGCCAGCCACTTGAGATAATAGTAGTCAGGTTGTTGTGATTTTTTAGCTGGATAATCTGTGTAAAGCCCATCGGAGAGCTGGCTGCTGTCCTGATTGTTATTATTGTTTTGTTTGGGGTTTAAAGGTGCAGGTTGTGGAAATCCAGGGGCAAGGTCTGAGACTTGCTGTGAGCCCTGCAGGCTGGGTCAGACCCCTTCACCTGGCAGAGCCTCAGTCTTCTCCTGCCTGAAATGGGAGCAGCGGTTCGTGGTCCGCTCCGAGTCCCTACAACGGTCCACGGAGACGAGCAGACGAAGCTCTTTGCAGACTCTGAGGGAGCTGCTGTGTTGGAGGGTCTGGGTCAATTTCATCCATGGCCATGGTCACAGTGGCAGTTCCCTGGAGTGGGCAGATTCTAGAGGGAATCGTGTTGGCAGCCCAGGTTGGCATTTCTTTGGGGTGCAGCTTCACTGCCCCACTAGAGCAGAGCTTCTGGGGGGCTGGACCGAGCAGCTGTCCAGGAGCCCTATGGACGCCGGAAGCCATGAAGGATGGGGCTTTGTGTTTGTTGCATGTGATTGGGTACCTCTGTGGTTGCTGCCCGGGGCCAAGCCCAGCCTGGCTGGCAGCTCTGGGGGGCTTCTAGAGCTAACATCCTAGTTCCCTTTGGCCTTTCTCGCCCACTGGGGTGGGCCAGCTTCCAGAGGGCCCCAGCGTAGCTTAGTCTGAGCTGTTGTTATTAGAAGGGATTCAGGAGTGAAAATAGGCGACTTCGGTGGACCTACAGGTCCTGGTATAGCTGTATGGAAATACACGTCTTTGGTTTCACTCTAGTTTTGGCTATCTTTTTCTGAACACTTGGCATGTGCCGGGCAGCGTGCCAGGCGTGCTTTGGGAATTATCTCATTGAGTGCTCACTCTAACCCTGTGAGTGTCTATTTCCATGTTATAGAAAATGAGACTCAGAGAGGTTGAGTCAGTTACCCGGGTGTAAACAGCCACACTTGAACCCAGCCTATTCTCTCAGTCTCTGAGCTTGATTGGGTCTCCCCTGTGGGTGCCACCCCCACCTCCGTGCCCTGTGGTGTGTGTGTGTGTGCACATTCTCTGCACTACTGGAGCGGGCAGGATGGGTGCGCACCTCCTACTCCCCCCACATAGCTGACATTCCCCGCGCCCTGATGGCGTGGCAGGTGACCCCGGGCCAGCCAGACCCAGCCTTATATGGCAACAGGACAGATTCTCTCCAGCTTCCCACAGGGACAGAGAAAAGCGGTGGGTCTGGACAGACATCGCTCAGAGTGCTCTTACCCTTGGGACTGAGCGGGGGAGCCCGGAGGATGGTGAGCCCCAGCTTGAGCCAGCCAGAGACCAGGGTCTTTAACAGAATAACGAGACGTGCTCTTGATGTGCATCACCTCATTGACTCCTGTTAAGGGAACGTTCAGTGGGATAGACGCGCAACAAGAGTGTGTAGACGTCCCCATGGGACAAGGATCACTAGGTCTCCCATTTTAGAGATGAGGAAACAGGTGAAGTCACCTGCCCGAGGTCACCCAGCCAGGAAGTGGCAGAGCCAGGAGTCTGACTCCAGACAACGCCTGTGGCCTGCCCTGGCCCCTGTCCACCAGGTGGCTATGGCTTAGCTGTGACACAGGCCTCTCTTGCTTATGTGGATAAGGATCTTTGGCTACTGTCCCACCCTCCCAGCCCTCCTGGGTCAAATGAAGGGCACTCAGCAATCCCTGTAGCATTTAGGTGCCTCATGGTTATGTCAAAATCCACGTGCCATCTGTCCTGGGAAGAGCTGGGCACAGCAAGCTGTGTATCTCTGCCCAGGGGGGTATGTGTTTCTGATTGGTCCCTCCCTCAGCAATGGGGGACCTCTGAGACCTGACCCAGGCACTACGCAGGTGTGTCTCTTCCTGTGTACTGGCAGTGCCACTCTGTCCCTGCCCAGGTGAATGTGCCCAGCTGGCATCGCCAGGCACCCGTCTCTCTTGCTCTTCCTTAATATATTATAAGGGAGATGGCGATAAGCGGCCACGTGAGCCTCCGAGGATTCAGTGTCCCCCAGGTCCACCCAGTCATGACCTCAGTGTGGCCATGTCACAGGAAGCTGGAGATGGAATTTCTGCAGGGTCTGCTTCATTTGTGTAGTGGATGGGGTGTTTATCTTCAGCTGCCCCATCTACTGGCGAGGACACAGCGTCCGGATGAGGCCCCAGAGCCGCCACAGAGAATGTGAGCCTGCTGTCCTTGTGGGTGCACGTTACAGACGCCTGCTACATGCCAGGCACCAAGTCAGGCTTTTGTGGTCTGGCCGTGGCCCTTTAAGAACCTGTAAGCTGCTTCAGAGGCCTCACAGCACGGCATGGTGCCACCTGTCCTTGGGGTTTTCGCCCAGGGTTTCAGCCACCAGCCCCTTGGATGGCCTCCAAGATGGTGATATCTGCCCGCCCCAAAATTCTGCTGCAGCTAATACATCAAGACAAGCCTGGAGAGCCAGGAGCAGGCGTCCGGGAGCAGGTGCTAGAGGTACCAGCCCAGAAAGAGAGTTAAGTCTGGGGTGGAGGGCTGGGGACAGAGGGAATCAGGAAGGCGGCAGGGACCCAGAGGCCAGACACAGCAGAGGCTGCCAACCTCTGCTGGTTTTGGAAATAGCCCCTCCCGGGCATGAGCACTCCGATGGGGCTCCTGGGAGTGGGGCAAGATTCAGATGTGCCTCAGAGTGGAGGGGACTGAGAGGAGAGGCAGTGCACAGGTGTGGCTGTGGGCACTGTCCCTCGGGCCCGAGATGAGAGCACTCTGTCCCGTGTGGATGGCCTGTCACTACCAGATCAGCCAGGTGTCCAAGGACAAAGCAGAGCTTGCCCTTGAGGAGGGATGGCCAGAGGGTCAAGGCTCACCAGGAGGACTTTGTGGCACAAAGTAGGGCAGGGAGCTGTGGGTGGGTCTCTTTGCCCTTTTCCTGCTCACAGGTATCTCTTGGTGTGGCTTGAGTTTGGTTGATCCAAATGCTGCATAGTGATGATAGCTAATACTCAGTAAGTTTCTGTGCAGTTAGCTCATTTAATCCTTGCACCAACCCAAATGGGATCAGAAGAATGCAATGACCCATCTCACAGATGAGGAAACTGAGGCCCTAGTGGTAAAGCAGGTTGCCCAGGGCCATGGAGCTAGTGATTGCTGGATCCGGCATTTGAGCCCAGGCGACCTGGTTTAACCTCCCTCCCGGACCCCTCTGCCCCACACACCCTGCCCTCAGGGAGCTTATGTGAGGTTTCTGACCACTGTGCCTTTCGGCAAGACCTTTCCTTTCTGAAGCCTCAGTTTCCCCAGCTCGTGAACACAGAGGACAGCTGGATGCTCTGAGGAGTCCCTTCCGGGTTCTGTGACTGGGTAGATGTTTTAACAGCTCTGTCACCATCCTGGGCCTCGCCTGTGGACACTCTGGCTTAAGGAGTGGCTGCTCTGCCCCTGACTTCCTGTTTTCGACCCCAGGCTCCTGCCTGCTTGCATTTCCTGGCTCTTTGCCAGGGCCTGACCAGGCCACCAAGGCCTCTGCACTTGATCCTCTGAGTATCAGTAGTCACTCTCAGAGCCCGCATACCTGGAGGCCCTGACAGCAGTTTCTGCAGCTGTAAAAGCCTGTCATTTGGGCCAGTGGGCTGGAGTGGGAGAGCGGGGCTAGGGGAGAGTAAACCATCCACATGCAGCCCATCCCCCTAGAGGGCTATAGAGTGGTTCCCTGGCCTCTGGAATAACCTCCTTCTACAGCTGCCCAAGAGGAAAGGTAACTCCCAGTATTGACTTTCTTTGCCCAGAAACCTGTAGCCAGGCCACCTTGTTCAGGGCAGGGCGGGAGCCGGGATGGTTAAAGGGAGATAGACCTTGAATTGTTAAAATTTTATGATATTGAGCAAGGTGAGCAACTGCTCTGGGTCTCAGTTGTCCCATCTGTCAAATGGGGGTACCCAGAGAGGGGAAAGAGAAATCCTAGCCAGCCTAAGCTGGGGAAGGAGGTTGCTTCTGATCTGTTTAATAGTCGATGGTGGTCTGGGTGATGAGCTGTCGGGGTTAAAGTAGATTGTATGAAAGTAAGTGTTAGAATAGAATAAACAGCTAACATGTATAGCATTTTACTAGGTGCCAGGCACTGTGTTAAGCACTTCACATATACTTACATACTGTAATTCTCAGGAGAAGCCCATGGGATATTTGTATCCTTCCTGCAGATGAGGAAACCGAGGCACAGGCAAATGAACTCATTTTCACACAGCTACTGAGTGGTTCAAACTCAGGCATTTTGGCTCCAACTTGCCCTCTTTTTGTTTCTGTTTTTGCTTTTCTTCCAAACATCTGGACTGGCTTCTATCTCTGTCTCCTCTGCCTGGGGACCCAAAGTTAGGGCAACCAGGGGTCCTGGAGTCTGGACAGACAGGGTACCTAACCACTGGGCATGGCTGGGCCCTGAGGCAGGGCAAGGAGACAGGGGACAGACTCCTGAAGGGAGGAAGCTGTGGGCTGTGCATGAGCAGGAACCAAGAATCCAAAGCTCGTAGGTGGGGTGGGAGCTGGCAGCCCAGCCAATGGAACTACTGTTCCTGCCGCCTGCCCGCCTACCCGCCTCGGCTCCTGCCAAAGGCATGGTCCACACAGCTGCCCTAAGCCCAGGGTCAGCGAGGGCTGCCTACCCACGTACGAACGGGTCAGGTGCTACTCCCAGCCCTGGTTACTCTGTGGCTCCAGCATTTGTCATTTTTGGCTCTAAGGAAAAACGTGATGCCAATCTCTGAGTTGTCCCCCCTGCTCCTCATCCCCAGTCTTTGTCACACAAATGCAGACACTTTTGCAAATGGCCCTACCATTTCAGGCACAAGAGTGGAGAAGGTCATTCTGGCTAAACGGCAGGCTTCTCTAGTCATTCAACAAATGTTTATTGAGCACCTACTAGATGCTGGGCACTGCTGGGTGCTAGGCACCTGGGGCACGAGACAGTCAACAAGTGCTGTGTCCTCCCAGCATCCTTCCAACACCCGCTTCCTCGGGTTTTCTCCTCAGCTCTAAGCAGGGAGGGAACCCAAGTGGCCTCCGCTGTGGAGTTTACTCCCAGCTTGGCCACTTGCTGTGCTGCTTTGATGCTTTGATCATGTTATTTATCCTCTCTGAGTCTCCATTCAGTCACCTATCCTGCAAATATTTATTGAGCACCTACTATGTGGAACGCACATTCTCGCAGGGAGAGACAGACAATGTAAGCCAATTACATTGTAAATTGTGTTAGGACATGATTCATCCCATGGAATAAAAGGAGATGCACAGGAAGGTAAGGTGGACTGGAAGTGGGGGCTGCAGTGGGCAGGGTGGATGGGGTTGGCCTCATTGAGAAGGTGACGTTTGGGCAAAGGCTTGAAGGAGGCGAGTGAGAGAACCATGCAGGTATGTGGGGATGAGCGCTCCAGGCAGGGGGCTCAGCTAGAGCAAAGTCCCAGGTGGCAGCAAGCCTGGCATTGGGGAGGCATGGAAAGGAGGCCAGGGTGGCTGAGGTGCCCACTCTCGTGGTGGGGGGTGGGGGAGGACACGAATAAAGTAGCATGTTAGGTGGTGTGGAGGAGACTGGCTTCCTCTGCAAAAAGGCCATGCAGCACCTGCCGAGTGCCTGGCCCGGGGTCAGGCCCAGCAAACAGGAGCTGCCGTTCACCATTGCAATTCACGTCACGCTCTCATCCTTGCTTTCAGTCGCGGCCTGGTGGTTCTTTGTTCATCTGTGTGTGGTTTGTGCCCAGGACCAAGGCCCAAGTCCTACCCCTTGAACCCAGTCTGCCCGGATCCCTAGAAATGGTCGGTGCACATTACACATGGGCTCCAGGCTGGTGCAAGATTCCTAGTCGACTAGAACGTGGGAGCTGGGAGGGCCCCCAGGTTTCAGATGTTGGGCCTTGCCTGTGCCTCCCCACGAAGGTGTCCTAGTTCCTAAAGTGGTAAAGTGAGGGGAGCGTAGGGGCGATGTAGTGAGTGGAACCTAGGCTAACTGGATTCCATTAAAAAACCCTGAGATTATGAACTTCCTACTTTTGTGTCCTTTTCTGAACTCAACGGCAACAGTCAATGGTAATTGTTTAAAGTCTTTACTTGGCGAAATACAAACTTGGCAGCCTTATATTAGCACCTCCCCCCATTTTAAATTTTTTCTGGAAATGTTTCTGCGTTACCCCAAAGTCTGAGAACCACTCACTGTTTGTCCCTCTGCTGGACAGATATGGGATCTATGACCCTGGGAGGTGCCCGATTTGCCTAGGGTCACAGACAAGGGTTAACTGTCCTACATTTGGTCAGAGAATGGGGTGGGGGCAGCTGTGGAAAGAGCTGGAACGAGAGGGAGCCAAGAGGAAGGGAAGTCCTGGACAGAGCCAGCCGGGAGCAGGGCAGCCTCCCAGGCAGCAGAAAAAGGTTCCAGCTCCAGCTAAGGAGGTAGGGCTGTCCATGGTGCATGGTAACAAGGCCCTGAGTGAGGCTGTGGCCAAGCCAGCCAGACCCCACGGGCCGTGGGGCTGCCCTCCACCAGGCTGCTGGAGGCCCAGGTCCTGGAGTCTGATAGACACAGATTCCAAACCAGCACTGCACGCCCTCACCTGCCTGGGGGCCTCAGAAGTATTATTTAGCCTGTCCAGTCCTCCTGTTCTCACCGGTAAAATAAGAATCATAGTGAGAGTTTAACCGGATAGCACAGTGTCTGCCAAAAGCAAGGGGGCCATCGGAGTCCCCCCGGCTTACGTAGCAGGAGGGTTTTCTCTTTCTCTGTCAAAGGGCGCCGAGTGAACATGGCGGCATTGAACCCTGGGAGGAATCATCCTGCCTCCCACTCATTCAGCCCTGTTGCTGACTGAGCGCTGACGGAGAGCCTGGGGCTAAGTGCTTGCAGTGGGTGGCCCTATTGAGGAGGTGGGTACCCTTGTGCCCATTTCACAGCTGGTAAGGCGGGGACTGAGAGCCAAACCCAGAGTGCTTGATCATCGTTTAGGTTCTCGTCATTCTCCTAATCTACTTTAAACTGGAAAGGTAGTGAGGTCCCTGTCCTAGGAGGTGTGTAAGCACAGACTCGGTCATCAGTTAGTGGGAAATAGCGGCAGGAGTTCAGGAACACACTGAGCGACTGACCTGGATGACATTTCACATCACTGTAAACACGGGCTTCCTCTACTTTTAGGAGAAGGACCTTAGTCTTATTCGCCTTGGTCTTTCCTGTTCCCTTGCTGCCTAGAACAGAGCAGTGTACGCTGTGGTCCCTCAAAAACAGGTGAATGAATCAGCAAGTCAGGGAGGGAGGCCCACGTCCAGTTGGCTCAGTAACGAGGAAAGTGAGGTCCAGAGGAGAGAGGCGGATTTGTGGAATCTGGTGCCAGGATGGGAACACCCACTCTGCTCCCCGATCTGCATGCAGGCTCTGGGGCTGCTCGAAGATTTGCAACAAGACCAGTAAGCTCCCTGGCCCAGTGCCGGCACGGCAGGTGCTTACAAGGTGATAGCTTTTTGTTTTAAAGCCAGGTGAATGCCTGCTCTCTGCTCATCTTTTAAGGGTTGAGGTTAAGGATGCAGACTCTAAACGAGATGGAGCTGAGTTGGAGCTCTGGCTGTGAGAGCCTCAGTTTCCTCATCTGTAAAATGGGGGTGATAATAATAGCTACTCCTTGGGCCTACTGGGGGACCCAAAGAGACCATGTGGGTAAGTATTTCATTCTGGAGTCTCTTGTCAGTGTCCCCCTCTCCCTCATCTGGTTCCGAAAGGACTCATTCGAGTGTTTCCCAGCATCTGAAGGGATGGTGGGCCCCGTTTTATAGATGAGGACTCAGGGGAGGCGGTATGTGACCTTCCAAGCAATGTACAGTCATTTTCTGGCTAGAGCAGAAAGTAATAAAATGACAGCTGCTGTTTATTGAGCACTTGCTGTGTGCCAAGAGTCGTGCACACACTCTCCTTGGATCCACATATAAATTTGAATAGTAGCTATGACGATTCCCCTCATTTGGAGATAAAGCAATAGAGATACAGAAAGGAATTAATATGCCAGGGTTGCATACCTGAGGAGCTAATGCTGGACCCAGGCAGCTTGTCTTTGGGACTCACAGCTTCACGGATCCCAGAGCCGGGGTGCCCTGGGGGTGGCCCAGGTCCCTGCACCGTCATTTCTTCTCCAGCAGACCCTCCGGGCCCCACCCCAAGTTGCCGAGCATACTTCCTGCCCGCAGGGTGGACTTTGCAGATCTGCCCTGAGGGTTGACAGGAAGCCAGGATAAACGCTTGAGCCTCCCGCCTTGTCCGGCCACCTGGTGGGAGAGGAGGCGCGGGCCAATGGGCCTCTGTGCCAGCGAGCTCTGCCTGCCGACCCCTTGCTCAGCACTTGTCTTCTCGCCCCTGTAGGAGTTTCTCTGTGACCAGAAGTATAGTGATGAAGAGAACCTGCCAGAAAAGCTCGCAGCTTTCAAAGGTAAGCCGGGGCTGGCTGCCCCACGGCTGGGCGAGCGGGGCTGGCTGCCGAGTCCCTCACACGTAGGATTCCTCACCCTCTCTTCCCCATGGGCTGTGAGACAGGGTACCTGGCCAGAGGGGTCCAGGCCCCTCCACCTGCCTCCATGCCACCGCAGGCCCCGTCGCCCCTCTCCTGCAGGCCCCTGCCTGCCCCTGCCTCCTCCCAGCTGCCCGGCAGGGCTCAGGTTGGCTCCTGTCGCCACTGCCCAGGCCCTGCTCGCTCCCGGGGCCCCAGCACACAATCAGCTCTTTGTAGCAGCCCTGGCTTCTCCCCCTCCATGGTGGAGCGTCTCGGGAGCCCCTGTGGAGAATGGACGTTTGTGTCGCCACAGTGGGGCAGGGGGCAGAGTTTCTGCCCATTGAATCCGGCAGCACGGGATGAAAAGAAAACAGGGCCCCGGGAGCCCGCGCGCAGAGGGGCCGCATAAAGGTCCCTCTGTTCCAGAACCTGGCGCTTGGTTCCCGGCCAGCGGCTCGAAAAGAGAGGAGCCATGCACATAAGGAATGGACAGACCCACCTTTCCTGCCGGGGAGATGCCTCGGGGCTGGAGGACCGCAGCAGCAAATACCCTCGAGGCGCGGTCCCCTCCCCCAATGTCTTGGCAGAGTGGGCATCCTCCCTGCTCCAAGACAGAGGACCTGCCAAGCGCTCCTCATACCGCTCACAGCTTAGTTGTCCTTGGGCAGCACATTGATGGCTAAGCATTTGTTGAACATTGACCTTGTGTGGGTAGCACTTCAAACGCTGTGTTGTGAGCGCCCCAAATCATCTCCATCCAGCCAGGAGGGAGACGATGCCATCTTTAATTTATAAGGGAAGAAATTCAGGCTCAGAGAGGTGGGGTCATTTGCCTGGGGTCACACAGCTCACCTATGGCAGAATGGGGGTTTTGAACCCATATCGGTCTTACCCCAAAGCCCCTGCTCTTAACTATTATTCAGTGGTTCTTTTTACATAAAAGGAAATTAAAAAAAACTAGAACAAAGATACCCCGTCCCTCCCCCAGCCCCCTGCCCTGTCCCAGCCGCCCACAGGACAGCCATGCAAAGGAGGAGAAGTCCTTTCCTTCTCTCTGGATACCAAGGGGTCACTCTTTAGAGGTGGCTGTGGGAGGAGGGACAGAGTCTCAGGGGTGGCAGGTGTTTTGTAGGGGTGGTACCCAATTAGAAAGGCTGGAAGGCCCTAAAGGTATGAGGAGGGGCCCTGAGACTACCTGGGAGGGACATTCCAGGCAGAGG
>NW_017731353.1:4715405-4726705 GCF_001890085.2 Hipposideros armiger
CTCCTCCTATGTCCTCTCATTCTTCTCCCTTTTGAATATTTTTATTCTTTAGAAAAAAATTGGGGGGGAGGGGCGGTATCAAGTTAATACATCTTCATCATAAAAATTTTTGGAAAGCACAGCAAAGCACAAAGACAAAAATACAAAAATACCCACAGTCCCACCTCCCAGAAAGAACTGCTATCAGCATTTTAATTTATGTCCTTCCACTCTTTGTTCCAATCACAAATGCTGTTTGATACCATTTTAGAACCTCCTTTTTTTAAAAAAAAAGAAAAGAACCTATTATGAGTATTTTGAATGTGATAAACTTTTCTTTTGAGATATAATTAATGGCTCATAGTGTCCCATTGAAGGGACAGACTAGAATTTACTCGGCAAACACCTCAGTGTCATTGATAGTGTCCTATGAAGTCCTGTGTCCATAGTGTCCTGTGAAGAACAGCTTTGCATATGAATCTTGGTCCACGTCACCGATTATTTCTTTAGAGTAAATCTCAGGAATTAGACATTTGGGTCAGAAGCCTGGGAAGCACCTTGCCAAATGGCCTTCCAGAAAGGTCTTGCCAACTTAGAGTCTGGCCAGGAGCTCGTGGGAGACCTTTCACTTCTTCCTGCAGAAAGCTGCCCAGCTTTCTTTGAAATGCCCTGGACATCCTGGCACCTAGGGGCCTGGCACCCGTCCTGCCTGCTGTGCCTCTCGGGTGAGCTGGCGCACCACCGCTTGGCCCTAAAATCAGCCCCCTGCGGCGCCCTCTTTCCCGCCATCCTTTGCTGTCCCATTGTTCATGGAACAATCTGAAGGAAATTGCCTCAGATCTTGGGAGCCTGGCGGTCAGAGGCAGCAACTCATCAGGGTGTACTGGCTTTTTGGTGCCTCCCTTGTTTTTCTTGAATTTTGTTCTTTTGTTGGTTTTCCTGCCCTGCAGGATATTTTCGTCACTCTCTCTCTTCTGGCCAATGTGGAGCCCTAGGACTGCAGGGTGGGAGTGACAGACGGGCACCCTGGAGAGTGACTTTAGGTGCCTGCGTTCAGACCAACTCCCTGACCCCACCTCACTGGGCAGTGACTTCCTGGGTAGCTGGGCAGCGGACCCATGACTCCTTTAACCGCAGGAAGCAGCAGAGATAACAACAGTCAAGAATAGTGGTTCCTTCACTGTGCACCTGCTTTGTGCCACATGCGTTTTGTGCATCGTCCCTTCCATTTAACTATTGATGGGAGCAGGGGTTCAGAGAGGTTAAGTATAGTTTGCCCCGAGTCCCACAGCCAGAAATAGCAGAGCTGGATTCCAAACTGGCTGTCTGACGCTAGAAGCCCCTGTCCCTAATGGTTAGTCTCTACTGCCTCCGAAGGGAGGAGGGGTGTGTGGTGGGCCCATTCTCCCTAGAGGAAAAAGGCCATTGGCTGCAGTCTCCAGGGAGGGGCTGTCCTGCTGGACTTTTTTGGGCATGGGGTGCCCGAGGGAGCTGTGCCAGCTTCCCACTCGCCCCCGTCTCCTGTCTCCACTTAAAGGACCTGCTTTTCCTCCGGCAGATCTGATGTCTTTAAAGAGGATGATGGAGAAGCTTGGGGTCCCCAAGACCCACCTGGAGATGAAGAAGATGATTTCGGAGGTGACAGGTGGGGTCAGCGACACCATCTCCTACCGGGACTTTGTGAACATGATGCTGGGGAAACGGTCCGCTGTCCTCAAGCTGTAAGTGCCTCCCTGCCTGTCCTGGGGCCTCTGAAGGCATTGTGTGTGGAGAGGCCCCTGGCGCGGGCACCCCAGCCATTCCCCAGCCAGGATTGTGTGACCCACTGGGCAAACTTCCTAACTAACTTCTTTCTCTGAACCTGATTTCCTTATCTGTCGAATGGTCATGTTAATATGTAACTTGCAGGCGAAATTCGCCGGTAGTGGAAGGTCTGGTGGAATCTGTTCAGTAAGCGGCAACTGTGATGGTGATAAATCTACTGGTGAAACTTGCTGGACCTCAGTTTCCTCATTTGTAAAGTGACTCTGCTACCCCACGGGGTTGTAAGCATAGCGTCAAGTTAAAAACTGGCTCTACAGGGAGGTGGAGTTTGAATCTTACGCTGTTCATCTGAAAGACAGAGATATAGTAAATATCTTCCGTGAAGCGTTGTCCGGAGGGTTAATGACTTAACACAAATGAAGAGTCTAGCCCGGTATCTGGCTGATGGCACACACCTGGTACATGGTGGCCAAAATCACCCTCTGTATGTAGGTATTTCCCCACCGAGGAGCTGCAGAGAAATTCCCTGGAGGGTCTCATGGTACTTGAGCCAAAAAGGGCCTTACTCGGCTTTTAGAAAATAAGATTCCTTTATTTTTTCAAATGTACAAATATCAAATACGCTTGTTTGATTTTACAAAAGGGAAAATTGAGGCCCCAGGAAGCTGAGTAAACGGCTCATGAGCCCACAGTTTGGGCTGGTCAGAGCTTTTCGTGTGGGTGGGACGGGGCAGGAGGTGTGGTGGGAAAACTTGCAAGGTCAGACCACACTGCAGAGGCCAGGTGGTGGCAATCGGAATGATGGTGCTATAAAAATGACACTGAAGATTTCGTGGACATTTACTATGTATCAGGGACTCGTCTGTGTCTTGACTCCTTAGATTTAGCATTTATTAATTCAGCAAATGTTTACTGAGCACCACCAAACACCAGGAATTATCCTGGATGCTGGGGACATGAGTTGCTGGCCTGCCTCGTCGAGCTTGCATTCTAATGGCAGGAGACAGACAAAACAAACCCAAACACCAAATTGCAATAGTGTAGTACAAAGAAAAATAAAGTAGGCAAGAGGAACGGACAGGGATAGGATGGGGCAGGGAAGGTGTCACTGAGAAGGTGACATTTGACCAGAGCCCTGAGTGAGAGAAGGGAAGAGATGAGCCGTGTGAAGATCTGGGGAAAAGCATTCCAGGCAGAGGACATGGCACGTGCAAAGGCTCTGAGGCAGAATCGTGCTTGAATGCTCAAGGAACAGCACAGAGGCCAGTGGGTCTAGGCCATCAGTAAGTACCACGAGTGAAGGATGGCAGCAGAGACGGGCAGGGCCCAGAGGACATGGGGCCTTGTAGCAGCCCCACGGGGCCTTAATATTTTGTACTAATGTGAAGGGCTGCCATTGGAGTATTCTAAGCTAGGGGCTGACTTTTAAAAGGCCCCCTCTGGCTGCGGCAGGGACGAGAGTGGCAGCAGGGAGGCTGTATAGGTAAGAGATGAGGCCGCTCACCTGGAGAAGCTGCAGTGGAGGGGGGCCGGAGCTGATGGAATTGAGAGTGATTTTGGAGGTAGAGCTGGAAGCATTTCTTAAATGCCCAGATGTGGGGTGTAAAGGAAAACAGAGTCCGATGATTCTAAAGTCTGAGTAACTGAGTGAGTGACCGTCATGTTTGCTTAGACGGGAAGGTGGGATTTAAGAATTCAGTTTTTGATGTGCTACAGCAGAAGTGCCCTTCAGACATCCAAGGGGAGAGGGGAGGGGAGGAGGGGGCTGGATGTACAAATCTGGAGCTCAGAGATAAGCTGTTTGTGGGCTGTCACCCTTTGGATGGGATATAAAGCAAGGGGACTGGAAGCGCCCGCCCAGGGAATGACTATAGATGGAGTAGAGCATGGATGCTTGGAACAGCTCCCAGACATAAACACTTCTGGCACCCTCACTTCCAGATGGAAACACAGCATCAGTGGGGTTAAATGTCTCCCTGGAGTCACCAGCTGGGACATTTGTAGGGCTGGGACTCAAATCCAGGCTGCTTCCCTCCGGAGGCTACACCATGAACCCCTGACTTTACCCTTAGAGCAGTGGGAGGTTTTGAAGACCCGAAGGGGTTTTGAGCAGATCCGGGGGCCAGCCTAGCTCCACTTCCTCCAGGCAGCGTGGTTAGGGGAAGGCGCATGGCCTGGAAGTCAGAGATCCGGGCTCGTCCTGCTTGGACTGCTTGTGTGGCTCCAAGGAGTCACATCACCACTTTGCGCCTGAGTTTTCTCCTCTGTAAAACGGGACTAGGAGCCTCTTCCACGTAGCTGCCGTCCTGGGCTTCCGAGAAGATCCCACTGGAGAATGGACAAAAGGCATTCTGCTCAGGACCTTGTGGATGTGAGGGCTGGGTGAGCTTTCCCTGGATGAGGGGAGGAATCCTAATCTCAATCCATTTTGTTTTTTTCTCCATCTCCAAACCAGAGTCATGATGTTTGAAGGAAAAGCCAACGAGAACAGCCCCAAGCCAGCCGGTCCCCCTCCAGAGAGAGACATTGCCAGCCTGCCCTGAGGACCCAGCCGGGACCTGCCCCGCCCCTCCCTGCCCCGCCCCTCCCTCCTCATCTCATTGTACTTCTGGACTCATTGCGATGTCTTTTTTTTTTTTCCCCGTTGTTGGACATGTTTGTTTTTTCACCTGCAGAATCTGATCTCTTCGTAAAGCACAAATTATCTGCCTTAAAGGGGCTCTGGGGGCCCTCCTCTCTTCCTTCCTTCCCCACTCCCTGTGCAGAAGGGCTGACATCAAACCAAAAACCGGAAGTGGCAGGGCCAGGGCAGGGAGGCTGGAAGCCTGTGATCCCCATGCTTGGAGCCGGCATTGTCCATCCTTCCTGGAGGTCGCTGAGCTAAGTCCAGGCTCACTGGCCGGGCCCTGGTGAGGACCTCAGCCCACTTTCAGAAGACCCTGGGGTAGGGATGAGGCTGCAGGGCCTTGCTAGGGTTTCCTCAGACACTCTGAGGTCCCAGTACTCTCAGGTTGTCCAGGACGTGGCCACTCGCTGCCCCATGCCCCAGCTGATCCCCACTCAGGCCACACTTCCCGTCCTTAATGAGGTGACAGGAGAATGGGGGGGGGTGGCGATTGGAGACCCTCAAGAAGGTTCTGGAAGGAATCTTCCGGCCTTAGCCCTTGGCCACACCTTTACAGATAGCTCAGAGGGTGCTCTGTCCCTTGCCGGGGCCGCAGAGGGCTTCAGAGGTAGAGGGGAGGACAGGGGCCTTGGGGAGGGGGGTTCAGCTCAGTCTAGTCCCACTTTTTAGGGAAGATGCTGAGGGCAACAGGCTAGAAGGAGGAAGAAAATGCTCACGGCAAAATGTCAGCACCACTGTTAAGCCAAGAACTGAGAAATAGGGATCTGCCTTTCTGATCCCAGTCGGCTTGAAAACTGACTGCTTCCCCCATTCACCTTCCCACCTTACTCAGACCATTCATTCATTCACTCAGTCATTCAACAGATATTTATTGACCATCTATCATAAGCTTTAAGCCCACCCCCCCCACTTTGTCCTGCCATGTGCTGTGTCCACTGTCACTAACTCATCTGTTTCCAAACCACCCAAAACCTTGAGCTTGGGGATTAGATTGGGGTCACCTGTGTCCCTTATTACGGACTCAGGGTTTTAGAGCCCTGATCCACCTTGTAGGTTAGCTGGGCCAGTCCTCTCATTTCACAGGTGAGGAAACTGGTGGCCCCCAGGGATTAATTGCCTTGCCCAAGGTCAGGAGTTAATCTGGAGATGGAAGAGTCTGGACTGAAGCCCAGGTGTTCAGATGCCCTGCCCATGTTTCCTCTCTGCTTGGGGCTGCTTCTGTCAGTCATGAAAACAAGGGAAGGGGCAGGGAGAGGCCGTTTCCTAGGACAGCACTTGGGGAAGGCCCCGGGCCAGGACTCACCTTTCCCAGTGCCTCTGCGCCAGCATCAGGGTTTGGGTAAGGGCCAGGCCTGCCTCTGCAGTTCTGCCTTCCCTAGAGCTTCTCAGCGAAGCCACTTAGAACTCATGCAGGAAGGTGTCACACGCGGCCCCATCTTGGCTGAGCAGGGACCTCAGCCTGGACCCCACTTGACCCTGCCAGCTCAGGACTTAGATGCAGTCATCAATTGAGCATATTTATTAAGCACCTGCTATGGGCCAAGAGCTAAGAACCCAGTCATGAAATAGATACATGACATTTAAGAGTCTAGTGAGAAAGTCAGACTCGGACAAGGACGAGGGAGACGAAATGAAGGAGGGGCTATGGGGTGACTGCACCGCCATCCTGGGGAGGCCAAGATGGGCTCAAGACTGAGCCAGAGCCTTGGAGGAGCATTTGCCAAACCTTAAATGGAAATGTGTAGGTACTCTTGGAGCCGGTGTGGGCTCTCTGTGGCTCCTCAGTGGGCCATGATCAAGGGCTCAGGGAGTTGCCTGACAGCAGCTGAAGGGAGTGGAGCAGATAGGGGATGGGAAAAGGGCCAGGTTGGGTTCATTCGCTGGTCTCAGCCAGTTCAGGAGCAAGACTATTTGGCCGTGACTGGTTGATCTTTAGGCGAAGGAGCTGCTCAAATGCACATGCCTAGTTGAAGTTTAAACCCTAGCAAAACAATTTTCTCTGTAAATGTAAAATCTCACCCCACCCCCTTCCTGCCTTGGGTTTTTTTCCTCCCAAGCTCCCTACTTGAGTAACTGCCTGTCCACACCCCTTCCCACTACCTCGCCCACCTCTCTAGGACACGATGAGACCTTTGAGCAAGGTAGTCTTGACTCCCCATCATAGTCAGGGCACTTGATCCTCACTCAGAGAGGAGGGCACAACCAACCAGGCTTATTTCAACAGCTTCCATAGTTTACAAGACCACAGGAAGCCTCCTTAAGGGAGAGCAAGTGGGTGTGTCCCCAGATTCTGGAAAGGGCAGGACAGAGCGCTTCCATTGGCTAGGAGCATCATGAGAAACCACCCAAGTTCCTTCACCATTTCTTGGAACTCCAGTCGGTCCTGGAGGGAGAGTGGCTCAAGAGTGGTTTCTGGAAAGGGGGGTCTTGCATATATTTCAGGTTGTGGCTATTGGCCCTGGGACTCTTACTTCTCTGGCTAAGGGCTCACTTTCTTAGAACTTTAGCTATCTTTCTGAAAGACCAAATCTAACTAATGTAACCAGAAACTTGGGGATTGCCAAGTGTGGCTTTGTCCCTGCAACTCAGAAAGGAAGGAGTGTGTGTTGGGCAAGTTCAAGTGGATGTTGTATGTGTGTGCGTGTGTATGAGAGTGTGTGGTGCCAGATATCATCTCTGCATACTGGAAATAAAACAGACAAACTATCAATGTCTTGATTGGTGTGTTTGGGGTTCTGGGACTCGGCAAATTCAGAAAAGCTAGATAACGGTAACACTGAATGAACATGTCCTGTGTACCAGGCTCGGTTAAACACTGACTTCATTTACTTCTCACAACAACCCCACGAGGCAGGTTCTATCTGTCAACCTTGTTTTATAAATGAGAAGCAGGCTTGGCGCAGATGCACAATTTGCTGAAAACCAAACAGTTAAGTGGCAGGATATGCCCCCTGCCCCTGCTTCAAGTTAAGAACCCCTGTTCTAGAGCCTTTAATATAAATCCACTACAGAGATCTGTACATAATAGTCATCAATTAGCATACCCAGACAAGCAGAAGTCTAATCCTGCCCCCACCACTTCCTGACCAAGGGGCGCTGGGTAGTTTTCATAACTTCCCTGTGCTTCCAGCTACCCCATCAATTAAATGGCAATAATAACTCCTAAGTGACTAGATGTCTTGCAGGAAAAACACATCCAAAGTGTTTTTGCGGTTTCCAGGCTCTCGCTTCGGAAATGATTACTTTGGAAGGAGTAAACAAAGAGATCTCTGGTGCCCGTTAGCCTCCCCTTTCAGCGTTCGTGCTTAGACGCAGGAGTCTCCCGGGGCAGGAGTCTCCCGTGGCGAGGCCCCGCCCCACCCACTTTCTGAACCTCTTTTCCTCCACAGCGCCCTCCAAAGCCTCTCTCAAGAGTTGCCCCTGGAAATACTTCTCAAGTCCTAACTTCCCCGGATCGAGAGCTATTAACGACCAACCTACATCCAAGAGTTACTGTGGGGGGTCTCAAGCGACCACTAAGCACCAGACGCTCAAGCCTGCACGTTCCAACACAAGACGCCGACACGAAGCCAGCCCATTCTAGCTGCGGACCCGGGGGCGGGGCCTGGACGCTCCAGGACGCAGGCGCGCCGGCCGAGCCGGCCAATGGGAGGCGGCGGCCAGGAGAAGGCGCGACTTCACCTACTCCCTCCGCCTCCTCGAACCACAACGCCCACTGAAATGAGTGACGCTATCAATGCGCGCCGGAAATTCGGGGACCGCTGCGCGCCGTTAGCTCTGAAAGAAGGAAGTTGGAGTCGGAGCGGCCTGGGCTTTGCGGGCAAGGCCGTGGGCAGCTGCGGCTGCTGCTTGGACCAGCTGATCCCGGCGCGATGGGAGACGAGATGGATGCCATGATTCCCGAGCGGGAAATGAAGGTCAGATACTGGCCGGGGCCTTCGCTTTGCCTTGGAGTCCCACTAAACGGCGAAGCGCGGGTGCCGGCTGCCCCGCCTCCCGCTTGAACTTTTGCGGCGTTCAGAGCTCTCACCTGCGCGTCCTGGAGCACTCTGCGGTGCCGCCCGCGTGTTAGCCCCGCCGAACGCAGCTTCCCCGTCCCTCGTTGGTCTTGTGCGCACCACGTCAGTTACTCTAGCGACTTTCATGTGGTGGTCGGAGTAACGATAATAACTGCTGTTTATTGAGCGTTTACTGTGTGCCAGGCACACACTACTTTCAAGGTTCGGAAGGTAACTTACCCAAAGTCACATTTGACAAGGTGGCTGTAATCCAGGTGTTTTTTGTAAGACTTTTCCTTCATTCTCATTGTACTACTTCTGTAAGGTGGTCGGGGCTGGCCTAACGCAGAGTCAGGGTTCGCCACCGATCCTACAACGATCTTTAGTTAATTAGAATAGGAGGACTCCTTTGGTACTGGAAGTCTGCCTGAAGTCAGGAAACTAAAGAGGGGGCAGGTGACCCCAATGATGGTCATAAGGGAGTAAGTTGGGGGAAGATGTTAGGCATTTGAACAGCAAATCACTGACGTGCGTTTAGGTAGTAGTGACTCCTCCTCCTTGAGAATCGCTGCCTGAGTGAGCCACCCAATGAGAATGTGCCGTATTCCTCACATATCCTGGGGCTGAAGGAGAAAAAGGCTTTGGAACCACAGGCTTAGAAGATGATAGTGCCCCTTTAAGTTATTGATTACAACAGAAAGGGGAGCACGCTTGTGCCTTTTCATCTCACTGGCCCTCCACCCCATGTGACCAAGACCCAAATGGGATATTTGGGATTATTGGCATGAGAATCACAAAAAAAGACTGAAAAATTGTATTCTATTTCTGTATGAAACCGTAATATGGTTCCACCTGGAAAGCCATGTGTGTATTTTTTATCATCGTACTCAGTTGGAATTAAGAGTTTATTTCAGTCAGTCTTTTAGCAAATATGCATTAAACATCTAATCCAAGGAAACTTATATGTGGGGTTTGTTAGGGATCCTATGGTGTTTGTATGAAGCACCGTAAGTGTACAAAAGTGAAGGCTGAGAAAGGCTGCCTTTGGCTTTTACAGTTTTGGAATGTAAGCAAAAGGCGATTCACATTCTTTTCACCCAAACTTCAACTTAAGGATAGGTTTATAATTGAAGAAAAAAATTCAACCATATATAGTACACCTTAACAGTGATTTGGTAAACTTACGGAACTCTTTTTACCAAGAGGTTCAGCACGCTGCAAATTGTCTTGGAAAGCATATAGATAAATTCATGGAAGATGAGGCGAGTCAGGCATTGACAGGAGGTTGAGGAAGGCCCCCAGGCCCTGAACGTACTAAGGAGCATGAAAATGGAAGGAAGTGAAAACTGGAAATAGGCAGGGGCTGGAGGTGCCACTGGTTGTGGCAGAGGTGATGTCGCACTTGTAGAAGGGAAGCAGTGTTGTGAGGTGAGCCTGCGGAGGTGAATGGATCAAGCCGTGCCTGGCCCTCCAGCCTGTGTTAAGGGTTTTGGACTTGTGTTTCGATGTCCTCATGGCATCCAGGTATGTTTGTAAGTCTTGAACACCAAGAGATTGACCATACATCTCCTTTTTGGGTTTAACATTTGATGCAGGTAAGTCATTTCTTGGGATTTGGTTATCTTTCTGTGGTCATTATTTACACACACACACACACACACACACACACACACACACGTTGAGTACTGCACTAGAAGTTTGAGCTTACAGTGTAATTGGATGATGCTTTGAATATTTAACAGTTTTTAAAGCACTACTCTGGGTCATGACACAATACATACCATGAAATAGGACAAGGTTATAAATAATAAAGTGCAGTTTGTGTGGTGGTTGAGACAATAAACTAGAAATTCAGAAAAGGAAAAGGTCAGTGTGAGTCAAGGAAGGCTTCATGAAAGAATCTTTAAAAATTTATTCCATTGAGTAAATATTAATAAGCGCTATACCAGGTACCACAATACTCACAGGAAGCTTAAAAGTGATGGAGGCATACAGTTCTTGGCCTCAGGGTAATATGTATTTTCGTTGTACCGGAATTGGATGTACTGTAATATGATGACAGACAAGATTTAATTTTCTGTTTTCCCTGAATTGATCTTGTTTTGATCCCTCACAACAGGATTTTCAGTTTAGAGCACTGAAAAAAGTGAGAATCTTTGACTCCCCGGAGGAGTTGCCCAAGGAGCGCTCAAATCTGCTTGCTGTGTCCAACAAGTATGGCCTGGTCTTCGCTGGAGGAGCCAGTGGGCTGCAAGTTTTTCCTACTAAAAACCTTCTTATTCAAAATAAACCTGGAGATGATCCCAATAAGATAGGTAAGTTATTTGCTTTATGTTGCATAGTAAAGAGAGGATTATAATGAAGTGCTAATGTAGTTTCCTTCCCAAGAAATCATCATAATATTAAAGTTCAAACTGTTGTTAGTTCTAAGGTTGCCCCCCCTCCCCCCCAAGAGGAATAAGTTGTAGGTCGGATGCTGGAAGCCTGTCTAGTTGTTCTCTTTGGTCCTTTGTATTTCTCTTTCAGTGAGTTGTTCCTCTGAATTCAGAGGGAAGAACGTACCATTCTGCCACACATTTATTTTTGCTCAGTTGAACTTTGGTTCTGGCTCTCTAGGACTGGGATCGGCAAACTTTTGAGAGGACAAAGCCACCAGGGGTCAGCAAACTGCGGCTCACAAACTGTGGCTCAAGTAAAATTGAAAATGAAAATAAAACTATCATAGTTTCACTTATAAAATTTTTAAAGGATATTATTCACATACTGGTTAATTATGTAAAAATACATTTTTTTAAAGATTTTTGTTGGGGAGTTGAGGGAAGGGGAACAGAGAAGTTTCTGTCGTTTTGTTCTTCAGTCTAGTTGTGGAGGATGTTGCTTCACTGGCCCAAGTTGGCACCATCATTGCGCTCTTCCCGGGTGAGGCAGATCAG
>NW_017731353.1:4726735-4773129 GCF_001890085.2 Hipposideros armiger
TGGTAGCCCATGGCAACCCACTGCAGCAGGGACTGCAGCCTACACTGTCGCCGGTGACTCACGGCAGCCCAGTTCCAGGTTAAGTTGTTGTTCAGCATCTTAGCTGTAGAGGACAATGTCACTGGCCTTCATATGTGGGATCCGAACCGGGGCCCTCTGGCATCCCAAGCCAGCTCTTAACCATCGTGCCACTCGGCCGGCCCTGTAAAAATACATTTATGACTCTTGAATAATTTTTAAAATGTTGTGAGGGACAGGATTGGCTCTTCCAGGGGTCGGCAAACTTTTAAGATGGACCGCACCCAAAGAGCCGCATGTGGCTCGCAAGCCGTAGTTTGCTGATCCCTGGTCTAGGAGAAGGGTTTTGTTGCACAGCCTTTTCGTTGGCAAAACAGTACCATCTAAACAAATAGGAATGTGTGTTATTGGGAGCATTGTTGCAAAAACATTGGCAATATTGTGATTTACAAGAAACACATATTTGGTCTTCGTGCTCCATTTCTGGCTCACAGGTCCCAGAACTCTTGGAATTTCCTAAGTGGGGGTAGTGGGGAGTGTCTTTTGTTACATTAATGAGGTAACTTTTGGAAAGCACCTAAGGATGGAGGCTGGTTGCCATTGGAACTAACCATGTGATTAGAGGGTTGGAACTTTCAGTCCCCACTGTGCGCACACACACCCACACCCACACCCACACCCAGGGAAGGGAGAGGGACTGGAAGTTTAATCAGTCACCAAATGGCCAATGATTTAGTCAGTCATGCCTATGTAATGAAGCCTTTATAAAAACCCGAGCGGAGGGGGCTTGGAGAGTCTCTGGGTTGGTGAACACGTGGAGACGCAGGGAGACTTGCACGCCTGGAGAGGGCATGACAGCCCTTCTACATACCTTGCCCTGTGCGTCTCTACCATCTGGCTGTGCCTGAGTTATTAATACATCCTTTTACAATAAACCAATGATATAGTCAACATATTTTCTGGGTTCTTTGAACGGTTCTAGCAAATTAAACCCAAAGAGAGGGTTGTGGGAACCTCTGATTTATAGGCAGTTGGTCAGAAGTGCAAGTAACAGCCTGAACTTGCAGTTGGCAAGTTGGAGGGAGTCATTGAAACCTCCATTCTATAGCCAGTTGGTCAGAAACACAGAGACGCTGGGGTTTTGTCTGGGCCTGAAGTGTGTGTGGACGGGGTGGGGATGGGGGCAGTCTGGTAGGACTAAACTCTTAACCTGTGGGACCTGATGTTATCTCTGGTAGATAGTGTCAGAATTGAGTTGAATTCTCAGACATCTTGCTGGTGTCTCAGAATAGTTTGTTAGTGTAGGGGGACTCCTCGCCCTGTGATGGAATTGGGTCTGGGAATCCAATTTAAGGACACTGTTTTCACTGGGCAGCAGCCACAGTTAGTTTCCCCAGGTCTTATGAGGAAGAGCTCCTGGGATACTTCATGCATCATCATATAGCTGTAAGAAAGCTAACGTTATCTGCATACTTAGGTATCAGGATGTTTGTGTTTATGTAGATGCAAAAATTGTTTCACATAGATTGAATAAAGGTGTCATGACTTATGCTTAGAACATTCCATTTTCTGCTTTGTCTTTTTTTATGTTTTCATAGTTGATAAAGTTCAAAGTTTGCTAGTTCCTATGAAATTCCCGATACATCACCTGGCCCTGAGCTGTGATAACCTCACACTCTCCGTGTGTATGATGTCCAGTGAATATGGTTCCATTATCGCTTTTTTTGATGTCCGCACATTCTCAAATGAGGTAAGCTACTGGCAAACTATATTGTCAGTATGGGACCTGTGATTTCCTGGTATTGAATCACAACCTAGAAATTCTTAGTTGACCCGGTAAGTCTTTTCCTAGATTAAAATATGAGTTTAAAAAAGGTCCTTCATTGTAGAATCATAAATCTTTGAGGTAGAAGGGACTTGAAACAATTATTTCTTAGCACCACCTGCCTTAAGGCATTACCATTTTTCATTTACATATGAGACAGCTAAACCCTCGGGAGCTTCAGGTAACTTGCCCAAGGTCACAGAGTTAATGGTGATGTCAGAAGGTCCTACCTCCTGGGTCTGGACTCCTAATGCAGCATTCTTCCATCCCCAGCAGTTTAGCAATGGTGATAGTAATGTTGAATGTTTATGCTGACTGTGTGCCAGCTGCCCTAGTGCTCTCCATGCCTTATTGTTCATGCCTACCACAGCCTTACACAGTAGGTACTATTGTCTTCATTTTATAGGTGGAGAAACAGGCCCAAAGAGTTTAAGTAACTGGCCAGAGGCCCAGCACTATGAAGAAGCAGAGCCCAGATTTTAATCGAGTGTCTGCTCTTGATCGATGACTTTGCATTTGTGTATCCCCTTCCGGGAGTCCCTCCACTGTGCTAGACTAACTGATTGCCATTTTCAAAGCTGTGTGGAAATTACCTGTAACAAAGAGGTGGTTGTGTAGAGCTAATTTTTTTTCATAGACCTGGAGAAAAGTGAACTGTAATTTGAGAAAACGTCCATATTCAGTCATTTTCTTTGACTATTAAATGTCTATGTATTTATTAAGCTTCTGGGCATTTGTTTTAAAAGGCTAAACAGCAGAAACGGCCATTTGCCTATCACAAGCTTTTGAAAGATGCAGGAGGCATGGTGATCGACATGAAGTGGAACCCCACTGTCGCCTCCATGGTGGCAGTTTGTCTGGCTGATGGCAGCATTGCTGTCCTGCAGGTGACAGAAACCGTGAAAGTGTGTGCGACGCTTCCTTCCACCGTAGCAGTAACGTCCGGTGGGTAACAAAGGCCTTCACTCTGTAATATGTAGTGATGGTAATCTAGTTAAAAATTAGTTTCTGAAATAAAAGCAAATGGGGTTTTTGTTGTATCCATTGTTTGGTGGAAGTAGAGAGAGCATTTTTTATTTCCATAGTTAATGTCTTTGAAGCCAAAACGGCCTAGATGATTTAACTTGAATGCTTGGGTGTCTTGGAGAAGGAAATATTTTGGTGCAGCTGGGTTAGAACTGTGTTTTTGAGAATAATTGTTTCTGGATCTATAGTAGTTGTACTCTGAAAGTCATTTATACCTTTTGGGAAGAAAGCATTAAAAGCGTCAGACAGGAGCAAGAGAATGATTTCTTGATATTTGAAATCTTTCTTCCCTTGTCTTATCTAAGACTAGAGTTTTGTGTACCTTCCGGCTTTCAAACGGGCAATGTGCCATTGAAAAAGTGTTTTTAGTCGTCGATTCAGTGGTCCAGTCATAAATCATAATTGGCTGGTATCATTAAAATGATTTTTCTCTTTTTTACTTTGCTGAGTAAGGATGATCCCACAGTCTTCCATGGACTAAACGAGAAGTGGTGATGACGTAGCTGCTGTGGTACAGATCTCACTGATTTGTGCCGTTTTCTTCAGTTTTTAATGGATAGCCTTCTCTTTTTTGCTCAGTGTGCTGGAGCCCCAAAGGAAAGCAGCTGGCAGTGGGGAAACAGAATGGAACTGTGGTCCAGTATCTTCCTGTAAGTCTTGCCTGGGACTTCAAACTGTTCTTACTGAAGCTACCCACTGGTTTAGTGGTGGTTTCGGAGTGTCTTTGGTGTTTTTTCCTATTGAATATGCTTTATGCTCATTGCAACACATTCATCAGCACACAAGTGAATGCAGGAAAAGGGGAGCTTGTCTCCCCCTCCCATGGTCCTTCCAGAGGCACCCCCTCATTCCGCCGAGTGGGGGCCTTCCGGACTTTTCTGCTTATCCAAATAGCCTGTGGGTGGATGCATTATTTTTGTTTTGCTTTTTAAATAAAATGTGATCACACTCTCCTTGAGATACTGGCCTCTGAGGTGAGGTGCAAAGTGATGAGGTGAAGGTCTCATTCCTTATTTGTTATCGCAAAAAGTTATGTGAAATTTGGCACATATTCTTTTAGGGCATTAGCCTGTGAAAAGGTAAGACAGTTCGTTTAATTTTATTGGTTAACTGTTTGCCTTTAAAAAAAAAAAAAAAGAACTTAATAGTATATTGGAGTCCTTTGTCCCAGTCCTTAAGTACAGAGCCACTTCCTTCTTCTGGATGTCTGCACAGTATTCCACTGTGTCAATGTGCCATAATTTCTCCGTCTCTTACATTATTGGTGGGTGTCTGTGTCGGTCTGAGTGATTTTGCTACTAAAAATAGTATTGCGTTGAACACTCTTGTTACCTGTATCTGAACACATTCACATGCGTATTTCCGTAGGATAGTGTCCTAGAAGTAGGCATCCACTCTTGTCTGTTCAGCCTCTCCTAGCTGGGGAGATGAGGCCTGGGTGGCTTCTAGGGGAACATCACTGGTTTGACAGTTTCGTTGGTTTAGGGGCTGTTTCATTTGACGCTTATTTTTTTCAAATCTCTTTCAGACTTTGCAGGAAAAAAAAGTCATTCCTTGTCCTCAATTTTATGAGTCAGATCATCCTGTGAGAGGTAACAACTTCTGCTTTTCTTATTGGGCTGACCTCTGATGAGGTGCGGTCTGTATTATAGAACTTCCAAATCGTGTGAGATGCCTACATACCTGCTCGAGGGAGTGTTGGTGCCTCCTGTATGATTGATTACTCTCATTACTACATCAGTTAGCTAATTAAGTCAGTTAACAGTAAGCTGGTAGGGCCGGCCGAGTGGCGTGTTGGTTAAGAGTTGGCTTGGGATGCCAGCTCTGAGCAGCAGATCCCCGGTTTCGGATCCCACATGAGGGCCAGTGACACTGCACCCTCTACAGCTAAGATGGTGAACAACAGCTCAACCTGGAGTTGGGCTGCCATGAGTCGCCGGCGACGGCGTGGGCTGCAGTGGGGCTGGCCGGCAGCTGGCGTGTGCTTTTGTGAGCCGCCATCCAATGTTCCAGTGAATGACTGCCTCACCTAGGAAAAGCGCAATGATAATACCAACATGGGCCAGTGAAGCGACGTCCTCCACAACTAGACTGAAGAACAAAAGGACAGCAACTTGTCTGTTCCCCTTCCCCAATTCCCCAATAAAATCTTAAAAAAACAAAAAAACCAGTAAGCTGGTAGACACACCTGTGTCTCATGGTAAATGACATTAAATGGATCCTGACTTTATTTTTTTATTTTTTTTTTTATTTATTGGGGAATAGTGTGTTTTTTCAGGACCCATCAGCTCTAAGTCAAGTAGTTGTTTCAATCTAGTTGTGGAGGGCGCAACTCAGTGGCCCATGTGGGTATCGAACCGGCAACCTTGGTGTTATGAGCACTGCGCTCTAACCAACTGAGCTAACTGGCTGCCTCTGGATCCTGATTTTTTAAATTAAAATTCTTCATAATTTACTCTGATTATAATCCACCAGAAAAAAATACCACTTTGGGATACATTTGAACTTCTAATCAATGAAATCGGGACCTTTGTTAAAGCTATAGTAGTAGGGTTGTTTTTAGTCCATAAGATGTTAATTTTATAACATACAGGGGCTTTTCCAGACATAAGGTGCTTTATTGTGATGTGTGTCTTTCAGTTCTAGATGTGCTGTGGATCGGTACGTATGTCTTCACAATAGTATATGCTGCTGCAGACGGGACCCTGGAAACGTCTCCAGATGTGGTGATGGCTCTACTCCCGGTTTGTATATGAAAAATTATCTTTTTTGTTTGACAATTATAGAAGTCTTCTAATAAAATCTGAGGCTTAGGCTTCAGTTTCCTTTTCTTACTGGTAGTGATGATGCAACTTCAGTGCTGCCCCATTGGCCTGGGCGCCAGTCGTGTTATTGAATGGAAGAGGGCCTGCCCACTCAATGTGCAGGAAAGCCAAACACTGAACACAGACAGGTTTGCAGTGGAGAAATGAAAACCATTGTATTTGCAGAGCACCTGCAAGGGGAATGGGAAGCTATTGCTTAAAACCCGAGCTCCCTGATGGCTTTTAATAAGGGTTTTTAAAGGCAAAGATTGAGGGTTTAGGGGTTTGGGGGAACAGGATGATGTGCAGAAGCCCTGAGTGGAGAGCTTTGGAGCCATTTATGGTAAGATGGGAAGGGGCTTCAGCACCAATCCTCCAGCACAACGGACCCTTCGCTTCGGAAAGGGTTCTGGTGTTCAACTTGGGTCCATGAGGGGGCAAAACGTTGGTTCCGGGTGCTGCTGGAGGTCAGAGTTCTCTCCTCTGCATATGCTTTGGCTGCATGACTTGTGGTTTTTGTCTGTTGTCTCTGAAAAGCAATTTAGTATCTTGTTAGAAACAGGATAAGACCATTTTGAGCTGGTTCTGCAGTTAAAATTATGTGTCCATTTAGGGCATGTTCCATTGCAATCCTAAGGTGAAAAATACCATAAAACTCACTTTTGCCTAAGCTATAAACTGAGTTGTTAGATGTTAACCTGATAAATTTTAGAAAAGCAAGAAAATATCTTGATTTTTAAAATGCTTGCACTTAACTATTCATCAGATATGTGTCAGATGCCTACGGTGTGCTAGGCCCTGCTTTAAAGCTGAGAATACAGCCTCCTTGCAGTTGTGGATCTTACATTCTTAGGCATGTGCCAGTCACAAAATAAGTGCAGGACCAAGGAATGATACGGGTGATGGAGGGAATAAAGCAGGGTAAAGGAAGGGGTATATGATGACTGGGGTGCAGCTTAGATTCGTGGTCAAGGAAGCCTCTGAGGAGGAGCCGGTGGACAGAGAACCAGGTGAAGTGAGGGAGTGAGTCATTTTGAAAACAGAAGAGCGGTAATAAGGTCTGCAGAGTCTTAGTAAATTGCAGCGGCATTTTAAAAAACAAATGAGGCAGGACTTACATTTGCAAATCTCATTAGCTTTCAAAGTCCAGAAAAACATTTACAAATACATAAATGTCTAAATATAATAAAGTGGGAGTTACACTAGTCATTCTGTTTTGC
Source organism: Hipposideros armiger (assembly GCF_001890085.2). Taxonomy (NCBI): domain Eukaryota; kingdom Metazoa; phylum Chordata; class Mammalia; order Chiroptera; family Hipposideridae; genus Hipposideros; species Hipposideros armiger. The sequence goes on from NW_017731353.1 coordinate 4,733,629, forward strand.
AGCCTTGTTTTTTACTTAGTAAATTACAAGCATCTCTCTATGTCAGATAAAATCTGAATTTGTTTTTGGGCAGATAGTCAATTTATTTAGCTCTGTTTTTATTAACTCTTGGGTTCCTGATACAGTTGAATTTTAATATGTTTTCAGCCATGTGCCGCTTAACTCAGGGATACGTTCTGAGAAATGCGTCATGTGACGCCATGATAGAGCCCACTTACACAGACCTAAACGGAAGAGCCTGCGGCGCCGCTAGCCTAAGCGGTGTCGCCTGTTGCTCTGTAGGAGAGGAAAAATAATTTTACCTCTGTTCTTAGTTCTTGGCTGAGATATCCCTGTAATAAAAGACCGATTAACAGAAAAACAAACAAAGGTTTAAGAACATTTATACCTCCTGTGTACATGGGAGAGACCCAGGAACACTGAGGACTTGGCCAGAATGGTGGAAGCCACCAGCTTCAATACCACCTCCAGTGGAAGACAGAAGGTGTTGGGGCTGCAAGGAGTCAGGTGGGGGAGGTGAGCAGGAGAAGCACAGTAAATGGGGGGAAGGTCGTTATGCAGAACAGCTGGTAGTGTTTGCACTGGTAAGAGTTTCTAGAGATGGGGTCATCTCTTTTTCTTGGTACAGCAAGGGAGACACCCTTACCAATGGCGGTTTCCCTTGTAAATGTAAATGAGTTTTATAAACGCTAAATTCTAATACTTGGTTTTTGGAGCTTCTCCCATGTCTGCTCTTTCTTAAAATTAATTAGCTTAAAATAATCCTTATGCCAAATAGACATATTTTGGGGTGACACATTCTGTTCCCTTACAGCTCCTAGGTTGCAAACTTGTAGAGCATGTCACCAAACACTGTAGGCAGTAAGTGTGTAATGGGTTGCATTACAGCATTATGATGGCTGAGACGTTGTGATGGCCACAGTATCACTAGCTGATAGGAATTTCCAGCTCTGTTGTAATCTTACAGGATCACAGACGTGTATGTGGTCTGTCACTGACTGAAATGTCCATGCGACACGTGAATGTACTGATATGCCTTATTGCATGATTTTCTATTCCCAGGGATAATATTAACACTAGCATGTATTTATCGAGTACTGACGTTCTATGTACTGGACTAGAATCTTTATATATGTTACAACAGCCTTTGGTGTATGTGTAGTAGGTGCATTATACACGTGAGAGAACTGTCAGAGGTTGAGGAGTAACCTGTCCATGCTTGTCCAGCGGCCAGAAAGAAAGAGGCAGTTTGAGTTTGTTTGGGTTGATGGTCATTATTCCTGTTCCTTGTAGTACTCGATGCTGCCTTTATATCTTGTCTGTATATTTGGATGTAGATTTTTGAGTGATTTTTCTCATAAAACTTAAACGGCTAACTGTGGGATTAAAGAAGAGTCACACATGAGATCTTTTCCTCATTCTGCTCATTGTAGAAAAAGGAAGAAAAGCACCCCGAGGTATTCGTGAACTTCATGGAGCCCTGCTACGGCAGCTGCACGGAGAGGCAGCACCATTACTTCCTCAGTTACATTGAAGAATGGTGAGCCGAGAGCCAGGAAGGCGGTTTCTGCCCCCACTGTCAGGCCACACCTGAGTCCTTGTTCTGATTTGAAATTTTTTCTGTAAGAGAGGGAAGGAGAGACGTGAGATGCTATGAATGTATTTTTAGCTGATGCTAAATAATGCCTTTCTGACGCCTGTTTCCCCAGTCTTGAATTATTTAGCTCAAATACGTGCTAATCTTAAAAAGCCTCTTTTCTTAGTAACCCCAGTGACGACTTAGGATGTTTAAGGAAAATACTGAAAGTTGCCCTGTGAGAGCAGCTCCCTTTGAAAGATAGATCACTTGAAGCAGAGCTTCTGTTCTCTAACTAGATTATTCTGTGTTCAGGGTGGTGTGTTTATTGGGAATTCCGACTTGATTCTGTTGTGTGACTCATTTGTCTGAAGTTGGTAGGCAGCTGGCTGAGTCTCCAGGGGTTTATCCTGTTAAAGACTTAAATTTTACATCACCTTTCTTCAACCATAGAGCTCACCTTACCTTCCTCCTTGACATCTCAGGGAAGTCCTCAGAGAAGTTACTGCAGACTCAAGTTAGAGCTGTTGCTGTGTTTGAATTTAATGGTCTTCGGTTTTCTTCTTTGAAGGGATTTAGTGCTGGCAGCATCTGCAGCCTCAACAGAAGTTAGCATCCTTGCCCGGCAAAGCGATCAGGTAAATGCCTCTTTTTTGTCACTTATATGTGATTCTTTTCTGAGAGAGATTTTGGAGGGAGTTAACTGTGTGGTCAAGATTTAGATGAGGTCACATCCCTTTTCATGAGTTCCTGGAGGAGAGCACAGCTTAAATGACAAAGTGCCTTGGACCAGATGGCTCGGTTATTGCCGGGGACATACATGGGTGTCAGAATTCGCAGTTCTTCAGTGTCCTAAAAAGAAAGCCCTTCTGTTCTCTTAGGATCCGTCCACAGTCTGTAGGTCAAACATACTATGTCATCAACCTCCAGCAGGAGTATACCTCTTGTGTAGGAGGTTTTTCCTGCCTTGTTCTGTCGTAACCATCTGTATTTTCTTCCTATGACTTGACGCTGCCCCTTCTCTTCCGTTACCTGTAACCCATCCTTGATCATGGAAGAGAAACATGAAAGTCACACCAAATTGTGACTCACCAGAAACACTTTGTTTTACTTTGAAAACCACCAGAAAGCTGGAAATGCCTGTGCATAGAAGGACCCACCTTCCTTCCTTCACTTTGTCCTCCTCGAGGGCAGGGGCGGGCTGAGGCAGTCCTAAGCCATCCCGAGCAGTGGTACATTATGCAGAGTGACTTCAGAGGAGATGTGCTAAAAGGGAAACTTTTCTTTTTAAAACTCCGCCTTGAGTTTAAAATTGTTTTATGTACCCTGTACACACACGCTCATGCCTCTTCACGCGTTCAGCATTTGTCCGTCGTTCTCTGGGTGGCAGGGTGGCTCACCGTGAGTGTGTGTCCCCATAGTGTGCAGGGTGGGCCACTCCGAGGTCATGACCAGAGGACAGCAGTCTGGTTTGCTTCTCTTGGATTGACTACAGTAACTATTTCCTAATAGCACAAATATTTTACGTATTCACACATTAAAAATACACTTTTTTCTTTGCTTTTTATCAAAGTAATTTATGTATCTTTGCTTTTTATCAAAGTAATTTATGTACATGGTTAAAAATTAAAGTAGTAGAGATGGGCTTATAAATTAAAAAACCACCCCTGCCCCACCCTGTCCTGATCCAGTTTTGTTCACTAGAGGGGACCATTTTTAACTTGTACATTTTTCGTTCTAATGCTCACCTCCTTATCCCAGCCTTCACATGGGTCCTTCATTATTTTAGATCTTATTGGCTGTTAATGACAGATGAGGATTTAGCTCACATGTTACCTGCAAATCCCCCCTTCTTCCTCTCAGGATTATAGCACTATTTTAGTTTCTTCTCTTGGTTACCTCTGTAACTTTCATATTTTTTACCTTCATTTCTGATCGTTTCACCACATACTATACCCTTGACCTTCCACTTTGAGAGGAGTATCTCAGCACCCTCACCCTTGCCTTTAGCCCTCCCCTCCCGACCCCACCTTCTAGCTGCTGTCGTCTGTGTCTTGTCTTTCAAAATACCAAAACTGATACTGTTTGCATTCTGTTCCATGATGATTAAGTCTTCTTTATTTTGTCTGTGGTTGTTTTGTTTACATTATTATGAATGTGACTGTTATTCGCTCCATAGCTAAGTCATGGAGTATGATTATGTCCCCTTTCCTGAACAGCTTTTTGTTTTTCTCTGTTACTCATTGAACACTATTCTCCTTTGATTCATGCTGCCCCGTTTGGGTCAACCCTGAAAGTTAGACAAAATGTTAGTGATTTTTAAAAATCGGGAATCATTTATTGGAAGGACCAGAGCCCACTCAGCAAACTCAAGCAAAAGGGCGTTTATTGGAAAGACTTAGTGGTTTCTCACGGAATCCAGAAGCAGGAGGATGGACCTATGTGGGGAGCTCACAGATGAGGTCTCACAGGTGAGACGAGAACTGGGGAGACAAGAGCGGAGTCACCTTGTGTCTGTGGACCCGGGAGCACATCCAGCCAGCTTTCCAGGCTTCTCTGCCCAAGTCCATAGTGGACGTAACCGGGGGTCCTGGTCCCAACCGCGGACTCCTGGGAGCAGTATGGCTGGCGTAGTGCAGCTGCTGGGTTTGCCTGCCGTGTTCGAGATTCTACCTCGTTGTGGCGGCTGGTAGATCATATTTATTCATAAGGCAGGGACTTGGAGCACCAGGAACAGATTTTCCAAATCAGCCCCTTGCTTGATGGCATACTCATGGCTTTTACACCATCTTCCCAGATTTCAGAGTCTGCCCACACATAAATCATAGAGCTAAGCCAAGTGAGTTGTCTTCTTAATATTTGAACAGTGCTGGGAAGAGCCAGCGCCAAGCTCAGACTAACATGGCATTTTTTTCTGCTACTTCTTTTTTCCAGATTAATTGGGAATCTTGGCTCCTGGAGGATTCGAGTCGCGCTGAACTGCCTGTGACAGACAAGAATGATGACTCCTTGCCTGTGGGAGTTGCCATTGATTATACTAACCAAGTGGAAATTGCCATCAGTAAGTGTAGCCTGAAGGCGCTTAGTGCACAAGTAGTCTTCTTTCTGATACTGGTGAATCCCACTCTACAAGTTCACGGCAGAATCCACTCTGCTGAGCACTTTTAACTTCTGGTGGCATATTTCCACTTGAAGAGTGATGTGGAGTACATTGTGACAACACTAAACTAATTGGAATGGACACGTATTGATGAAACCAAGGCCGGATGGACTCCGTGTCTGTGTGTATCTGTATACGTTAGAATATGGTTGAAATCTAGGACATGGGCATTTCACAGTTTTGTTTCTTGGCCCTTTCCCGCTCTCCAATGACGAAGGGAAGAGCACCCTAGGCCTGTACTCCATATCAGTCAGGGGTTAGAAAATGGAGGCCTCAGCACATGGCGTCTACCCTGGGCCTGAGTGTACCTTCTCTCCAGCTGGAGCTTGGCAGAGCCGCTGTCCCCTGAAATGTGCAAGTGTAACGGAAGACACAGTTTTTGCCCCTTGGTGCTTCAATTAGTCAGCTGTTTGTCACAGGCACCATCGTGTTCCTTGTCCTTTCCCTGGTCAGGTTATTTGGTCCGATTAGTTCATTTACCCTGATTCTCTTGAAGTCTTATTTGACAAAATCCATGCTTGATTCAACTGTGAGTGAATGTAAAGTGGTTTGGCTCACCTTTCTGTGTCCTGCTGTGTTTTCCAAAGAGTCTAGCCTGTCAGCTTTCTACTGATAGAGACAGACTCCTGTCTGGGTCGGGGGTGCTGGACCTACCTCCCGAGACACTCATCGGTCAGTCGGTCGGCCTGATCATGGTGGGAGCTCTTTAAAGAGCTGTTGCAAGAGAGGCTGTTCAGATCTGATCAGAACGGACCGCCCCGGGCTGTGGGATGCGTCCGGGCAGCCCCTTCCGGCCCAGGCCCGTCAGTTGACCTGGCTCTTTCTTCACTTTTGTTTTCTAACAGGTGATGAGAAGACTCTTCCTCCTGCTCCAGTTCTTATGTTACTTTCAACAGATGGTGTGCTTTGTCCTTTTTATATGATCAATCAAAATCCCGGGGTCAGGTCCCTCATGAAGACACCAGAACGACTCTCATTAGAAGGAGAGCGACAACCCAAGTCACCAGGTACGGTCCCTCCCCTTTTCGGCAGAAAGGGCCTGCGTGGACTTGCACGGGGCCATTCCCAAGAACGAGAGCGTGTGACCGTGCACAGTGGTTATCTGTAGGGATGGTCCACCTTAGTGAGTCAGGGACTAACCTTCCCTTGAAGACACATGTACACACGGCCTCCCCTCACCCACAAGCTTTGTTCTCCGACCTCTAGAGGAAAAGGAAGCTCAGCCTGGTGGGTCCCCTCAGGTAATTTACCAACAATATCCTATTGTAAGACCCTGTGTTACATGGTCTGAATCCTAAAGACATGTTTAATCCTGAGGGACTGGTTAAACAAATGATTGTGCATTCATACTGTAAATGCCACCTACCTATTAAAAATGTTAGATATATTGACAAGGAAAGAGTTAATGGAATATATCATGAAAAAGCGCTATATATATCATGATTTATGAGAAAAGTACATGCAGAGAAAACATAACTTGAAAGATGGATTTTACCATCTAAGTAGTGCTTATTTCTGGGTGGTGAGGACATGGGGATTTGCTTTTGCTTATCTATATTTAATTTTCTTCAGGTTTGTTTTCTCCTCATCTTTGAAAATATTACTTAAGCAATGTATGTTTATTGGAGAAAAATTAGAAAAGGCAAAAACAAGATCATTAAGGGCCCATCTTCAAGCAGCAGCCACAGCCAGCGTTTTGGTGCCTATGTTCATGTGTGTAAATGGACACATACAAATGCTAACCTGTGTTTTCAGAGTTTTCAGTGCCCTTGTATCACTTCTGAGAACAAAATATAAAACTTTCTAAAGGGGCATTATTTCATATTTTTAAATTTCACTAATGTTTCTCTTCTTGAATTCTGGCAATATATAACTGTTAAGAATTTCTTTTCTAGTATGGCTACTACAAATGCTTATAGTGTAACCAGTTCCCTAAGAAAAAACATGTTGCCCTATTTGGTTGGATGAGGTTGAACGGCACCCAGTGTTTTCTCGCTGCTTCCTAGTGCAGAGTGAGTGGTGCGCCGTCAGTGAGGCCGCTGCTTGGGCTCCTATCAGCTGGCACTGCGGCCCCGAGTAATCAGCCAGGTGGCTTGCAGAGACTGTGTCCGTGTTGTCATGTTGGAATACCTCTGTCTGCAGTGTGTGTACTCCAAGTTGTTTGTTTTTTCCTTAAGTGGTCATGGTACCATAAGCTACCCACACCCGCTTGCCTGGTCTGCCCGTAACAAGCAGTGTATCCTGTGACGTCGGGAGCCCGTGGGATGACGTTTGTTTCTGAGCACAGTCCATCCTGAAGGACTTTGCTACTAGCACATTAAACCCCTGAGCACAAGCAGAGGCCAGTTTACTGTTCGCCTGTCCTAGAGAAACGCCCACTCCCTTTGCCCTTGGCCCGGAGGTAACAGCCATGTTCAGATGAGTGGAAGAGAGCCATGAAAGGGCAGACAGTGTCCCGCCAGCTCTCGCTAAAGCCCAGTGGTGGGTTCAGAAGACATTAATGGTTCCTTTTCCCAGGAGGCCGGGTTGAATGGTCAGAGGTAGCAGTGTTGTGGTTTTCAAATGTGCAGTTCCGTTTTCAGTGGGAAAAGCACCTAGGGTTTCTTTTGGGCCTGGCAGGTACTCTTCACGTTGGCCTACCCGATGTGCATGGAGGTGATGAACATTTGTGTGTATGTCTGTGAAAAGGGAACTGTTGCTGGCTCCGTATTTATTGTGCAAAAGAAGTATTAACAGAATAGATTTGCTCGCATTCTTACATTTTTATAAAAGGGACAATTCGGAAAGCAGTGTTTTCAGACTTGTATCCGAAGTATTTTCATTGCTTTAGACGTAGTGAGGTAAACTCATCTCAAGACAGTTTAGAAGGACCAAGACCCATTAATATAAATGTATTGGTAAAAATACTGCTTTCTTAGTTAGTTATTTAACTTAAAGAAGCAACATGTTTATAGAAAGTTTGGAAAATAGAAAAAAAGTTAAACCTGCCTTTTGGGGTTTTCTCTCCAAAGTTTTTTCATAAACATCTTTCTTCATAGTTATATTCCTGTTGTGTATATCATTGGTATGCAGGTTTATAATTCAAATTGTAAGCATTTTCCATATTCTTAGATAATCTTCATGATTCATTTAAAAGAATGACTGCTTAATAGTCCATTGGATATTTACCATTTGGGTTGTATTAAATGTCTTTCTTTTTTTTAAAGTCATTTTTATAAGCTTTATTCTTAGAAGTGGGATTACTGGGTCCATTTCTTATGATATTTGGAGACATAATGCTAAATTATTTTCTAAAAGACTGTGCTAAATTAGGTACCGGCTAGTGATAAAAGGTTTCAGGTTCATTTTACCTTTCCAAATATAAAGGGATTATGAATATTTAAATTTTGATAATTTAGAGGGCAAAAATATGTGTCAAATAAATTGACATTTCTTCTGTTAGAGTGAATATATTTTCTTCGTGTAAATTAGGCTCCCAGCTTATATCTATTAGTCTTGAAATTTTTATCTCGATTTGTTTGAGATTTTTAAAAAATATAAAACATTGTCATTTGCTGCAGAATTTTTTAGTTCATTTACCTTTTAGTTATGTAACTTTTTTATATAGTCAAATCTTAATCTTTTGTGATTTTTTTTTTTTTGGTCACTTCTAAATTTATTAAGTTGTTAGAGTCTCAGAGACTTAACTCACTTTTGCCTCATTTGTTTTGAGATTTAGTATATATGTGCTTTTGTACATATATATATATATATCTTTAATTCATCTGAAATTGCTTTTAGTGACTATTACGAAGTAGAGGTCTGAATTAAAATTTTTTCCTTGTTGTTGCAGAACGACCTATGTTTCACTGCAACCTTGAGAAGTGTATTTTTCCTATATTGTCCAACTGGGTGCCCATGAAGTCCCGTTCGTCTGCCCAGTGTCTTTCCCCATTGCCTGCTTCCTTCCACGGTTCACACATCTCATCCTGTGGAGCGTTCGCTGTGGAAAGTGCAGCATCAACTCCGTTTCCGTTTTCTTTCTCCTTCATGAACGAGGACCGTTGTTTCGGCTTCGTTCTGCCAACGCCCTTTGCCACTTGCTGTCTGTCATGTGGACCTCTGCAGTTAGAGTGTTAAGTCCTCCCTTCCCTTGTTCTCCATTCTTCTCGTTGCAGGAAGTACTCCCACCACCCCAACCTCTCAAGCCCTGCAGAAACTCGATGCTTCGGCCGCCGCAGCGCCCGTCTCCGTTCCACCTTCGCTGCCAGCTGCTCCCGCCTCCATCTTCTCTTTGCCTTCTGTCGTTGGGACCCCCACCGTGTTCTCCTTCGGTTCTGCATCCTTGAAATCATCTGGCTCTGTCCCTGGGGAGCCCCCCCCTTATTCCGGCGGCTCCGACATGTCCAAAGCAGCTCTGGGCTCTGGCGCACCCGCCTTCTCGTTTGCTCCTCCCTCGCAAGCCCCCCCAGCGCCCACCCCTGCGGCCTCTCCCATGGCACCACCAGCTGCCTCGTTTTCCTTTGCCTCATCGGGTTTTAAACCTGCCTTGGAAAGCACACCGATGCCAAGTGTGTCCGCTCCAAACATCGGAATGAAACCCTCCTTCCCACCCTTAGCCTCCACAGTTAAGGTCAACCTTAGTGAAAAGTAAGTGACACTTCAAGTTTGACTCTTCTGTCGGGTGGGTAGAAGTAGCGCAGGTATTCACTGCGAACGCCACTGTGAGTGGAGTTCCTGAGGAGGTTTTCTGGTTTTTCCCTTTTTCCCAGAGTACACTAGCAAATGGTAAAAATTCAAATAACGTAAAAGATTTGCATTTCATCAGTGGACAACGTCCAGAACGGTCACTTAGAAATTTTTTTTTGACTATTAGAGGTTAATATTTGAATACTTATTTTGCTTTTTCAGATTTCAAATGTAGGACATAGTTCTTATGTTTAAAAATGCAGCGCTACGGAGTATATGTCAGTCCTGTAAGGAAGTGACTCTCTCGTAGCTCTTTTCCACCTTTTGTCCACCCGGACTCCGTTTTCTGCAGGGCCACCGATGTGAGCTGGGGAAAGTGTGGCTGCATCCGCCGCCTCTCCTGCTTGGCAGTCCCCGGGGGCCCTCATTGCTCTTCCAGTCCACACTCCTTAGCTTGGTACCCCAGTTTCCCCCAGACCTGGGGCCACCAGCCCACTCACCCCTTCCTCTTCTCTTCTTCATCTGCTTGTTTCCTTCCCGCTAGGATGGAAGCTTCTTGAGGGAAGTGAGTCCTTATACCTTGTCACCCTTCCCAAGGCAACCACTGAGTGTAAACACTGCCAGTGTCCCCCCCCACTCATCTGTACCATCTCTTGTTGCCATAGAGATGGTACTACTGTTGTCACCGCTGCCGCCATTGTCATTGTCCGTATTGTCACACATCCAGTTCATTCTAATAGCCGCCTAGTGTTCCTTTTTGTGTTGGCATTATAATTTCTTTTCCCTGTCATCTAAGGCTGGATATTTAGATTGTTTATAGATGTTTGTTCTTTAGGGGAAACTTACCGCACATTCCCCATAGACGAAACATCCCGGAGATGGCCACCTGCTCTTCCTTTTTCACTCCGCAGAAGAAGCCATCACCCCCAAACGAACTACCGGGCATTTCCTTGGCAACAAGAGGGTACTAAACGCTCCTAAGTATAGTGAGCCCCGCCCTCTTTTGTTTTACTTGGCATGATAGAATAGAAAATAAATATTTCATATCATGATAAACTTAGTTTCATTTTCATGTTAAGTACTTATTTGGTATTTTCATTAATCCTAAATAAGCAGAAGAGAAGTTTTCTTGCAGCTTTCCCCTTTGATAAGAAATAGCTACCCATTTACATTTCTCAAAGGCTACACACTGTAGATAGTAAGTTACCCTTTGATGACGCTGCTCGTGACCAGCACGAAAGCATCTCACAGCAGGCTGTTCTGATGCACTCGGGTGCTGTTTTCAGGTTTACTGCCATGGCTGCCTCTGCTCCTGGTAACAGCCCACAGAGCGTGCCCTCCATGCTGCCGTTCTCTTCTGCCTCCAAGCCAGCTTCGGGACCGCTCAGCCACCCCACACCCCTCTCCACGCCATCCAGTTCCATGTCATCAAAGTCCGCAGTCTCTCCCTCGGCACCAGGTACGATTTTCAGCAAACTGCTCGAGAGCTCAGATGAACGTTTTCCAGTTGTTGAGAATCCTGGCTGCACAGTGGGACTAGAGGAGATTTTCCTGCTTCCTGTATCTCATGCTAACATGCTGTGGGTCCATACTTGGCGCTGGGAGAACTTGCAATGGACCTGTGTGAAGGGCAGTTACAGAATAATTCTATAAGCTGCGAAGAAAAGAAAGCACCTGCGGTGGCTGTTAACCTCATTGCCTCTGATGGCCCTTTGGGTTTTCACACTCAGCTCTACTCTAAGCAGGTTTATTAAGTAAAGACCATAAATGGAGACAAGCGTTATAGCCACGTTGAATTTATTAGAGCCAGGTTGCATTACGGAGCCTCCAGGAGCAAATGTACCTAGCCTATCCCTTCTCTTCTATCAAACCTGCAGAAAGGTTACAAAAACTGTATAATGAATACTGTACCTTCCACCCCAATTTAACACTTGCTAACATTTCACACCATTTGCTTTGTCTCTTTTTATCTACATGCTTTTCTAAAACATTTGAAAGTTAATTGCAGACACCGTGAAACACTTCGCCCTTAAATACTTCAGTGTATCTCTCCAAAAACCAAGGTCACACAGTACATTGTCACACGCAAGAAATTTTTAAAAATCTACCACCCGTATTCACATTTCCACAGTTGTCCTAATAATGTTTTTTATGGCTCACGCACCCCCCCCCCACACCCCCCCAAAAGCCAGGAACCAATCAGGGATCACCTTTTGTTCTGATTTGGTCTCATTAGCCTCTGTCTCACACAGTTCTTCACCTTTTTGGTCTTTCACAGAATTGACTCTTGTGAAGAGGTCAGGCCAGTAGTTTTGTGGACTGTCCCTCAGTTTGGATTTGTTTCCACATGATGAGATTCAGCTTAAACGCTTCGAGCAGTAATACTGAATGGATGATGTGCATCACATTACCTGATTCCATTTGTCCTCACATAAGTGATGTTAATTTGGTCATTTGGTTAAGATGGGGTTTGCCAGATCTGTCTCAGTTTTTAATTTGGTTATTTGCATGAATGCCAGTGGTAATACCCAGCCAGACATATTTAGGTTACCATTTGGTGTTGGAGTGTCGGGGATAATTTTATTTTGGTAAGTACTGAGCAGGCACTGAGCTGTGAAATCCCTGAAATCGTCTCTCCTTACCTGTTGCTGGGCAGAAAGGGCTGCTTTGTGGAGTTGTCAGAGTCACCTCATGGCAGGACTTTTCATTAGATTCTGAAAGATGGCTGTGTAAGACCAAAAAGTTAAGAAGCCTTGCCCTAGTCTTTTCACATCTCATTAATGGTTTGGGAGAGAAAACTTGAATCTTAATGCATATTGACTCTCTCCCTTTCTGTTGCTCACCACCCAGATCTCCCGCCACACACCCATTACCATTAATTCTTAAAGTTTGGAGGGTCCTAAGTTATTTGCTCTCAGTCCCAGTTGCACTAGACTCGCCGGGGGATCCCTTTCCTGATGGTTTAATCAGGCTCTCTGGGGGTGAGTCTTGGGTGTGGGTTTTTATTTGTTTTAAAAGCTCCCTAGGTGATTCAAAGGCGCATAGGGTGAGACTTGTGTTAGGGCTTCAAGGAGGGTCTGAAAACCTTGCGAGTCCTCACAAACATTGCCCCCAGTTCCTAGAGGTACATCAGGAGCCTCTGGGGGGAGTGAGGATGGGCCGAATGGCCGGCCTCCTGGGCCTGCCCGCAAAGCATTTACCTATTACCAGAGTCACTCTAGTTATACCTGTTTTATAAATGGGTTTCACATCACATCTCGAAGTGTAAGTTTTCTAGTTATTTTGGAACAGAGGCTAACACAACTGCAAACATCATTCTTGCTAACAAAGATCATAAAAGGTGTCCAGGGACAATGGGAAACTTGTTTTTTATTTGAGGAAAGAACGTTTGTGATGAGAGAAATCATGGAAGTTGGTGGCGTCTGTTTTAACTGACTTTTGGTTCTAGCAGGGCGATCCGCTCAGGGCGGTCTGAGTCCAGTGCCCTCAGCGGGGCAGAAATCGCCCAGGATCACCCCTCCAGTGGCAAAGGCGGGCTCTCCCCAGGTACGTTTGACCTCAGCGCACAGTGCTGTGCTTAGTCATTCACTGCCCCCAACAGAAATGTTTGTAAAATGGGTTTTCGTGTTTTGGAATTGACACTTTTGTAAAGTACTTAGGACTTGGTGTAGGAAATATATGACCTTTGAATATTTGTAATGTGTGCTCGTAAAGACCATTTATCTCAACTTCAGAGTCTGAATTGTTCTCTCTGCCGGTCCCTGAGCTTTTCCAGGCTATGTTGTGATTTTGTTTTATTCTCTTTATGGGTGAAAATACCGTAGCCCCTCAGTTCTTTCTCTTAATCCCAAAGGAAGCAGGAAATCTACCCCCTGCCCTGTTTCCTTACTGTCTCAATTTACTTGACTTATTTACCTTTTTATTGACATATAATACACATAAGGAAAAGAATACACGTACACCTCAGTGAATTGTCACCAGCGGAACACACCTTGGTAAGCAGCACTCAGACCAAGAAACAGAACGTTACCGGGACCCCAGAATTACCCCTCATGTGTTCCCTTCTAGTCACCACCCTTGCCGAAGGGGGCTCACTGTCGTGATTTCTAACAGCGTAGCTTAGCTCAGCCAGCTTGTGCCGTCTGTAAATGGCCTCACGTATGTAGCCTGGGACCTGGCGGTTTTGCTTACCTTATATTTTTGAGGTTTATTCAGATCTTATCGGTGACTATACTGCAAGTATTCATTCCATTCCTGGTGGGCGTTCGAGCAGTTTCCAGGGCTAAGTAAATGTGAGCAGTGCTGCTGTGACCATGCTGTTTATGTCTTGGGTGAGCATGTGTGCCGTTTCTGTTTGGCACATACCTAGGAGTGGAAAGGCCAGGTCACACAATATGCGTTTATTCCTTGTCAGTAAATTCCCACCAGGAGTGGATGAGAGTTCAGCTGCTCCCCATCCTCACAGCCTTGGTATTCTCATCTTTTATTGTGGTCGTATTTTGTGGTTTTAATTAGTATTTCTCTGATGAGCAGTAACACTGAGCTTTTTCCCCATATGATTGTGGACCACGTGAATATCTTTGATGGGGTGTCTATTCACGTCTTTTACCCATCTTCCTGTTGGGCTGTCTGTCTGTCTTACTTGTGAGAGTTAGTTCCTGTTGGATACATACGATATACATGTACACACATAAGGGAAACTCTTTCTCTGTGAATTACCCTTTCCTTTTTTTAAATGTTTATCATTTTTTAAAGCTTTTTTTTTTTTAAGATTTTATTGGGGAATTGGGGAAGGGGAACAGCCAAGTTGTTGTCCTTCCATCTTAGTTGTCCTTCAATCTCAATCTGAGCGCAGCTAGCTCAGCTCCAAGTCCAGTCGCCATCCGGCCGTCCAACGGCAGCTCACAGCTGCTCAGCTCAAGGTGTCATGATCAGTCTTAGTTGCGGGTGGGCAGAGCCCACCATCCCATGCGGGAGTTGAACCGGAAACCTTGTTGCTAAGCGCACACACTCTAACAACTGAGCCACCTGGCCGCCGGTCAGCAGCTCAGCGGCAGCTCAGCTCGGGTGCAGCTCACTGGCCCATGTGGGAATCGAACCGGTGACCCTGTTGCTCAGAGCTCGTGCTCTTAACCAACTGAGCCACTCGGCCGGCCCTGCCCTTTTTCATTTCATGGTTCCTTTTCATGACTGCAGGTTCTTAATTTTAATATAGTTCAATATATCAGTTTTTCTTTTATGATTAGTACTTTTTGTGTTCTCTTTTAGAAATCGTTTTTTATTCCAAGGTCAAAAAAGGTATTTTACTGTTTTTCTAAAAGCATTATTATTTTACTTTTCATATTTAGAGCTGCAATCTCTCACTTCAGTTTATTTTTATGGTTTAACTTAAAGAGAACTTTATGTCAGTTTCCCACTTGACTATTTGAGTCTCCTCAGAATAGGAGTCGTGTCTTTTCCTTCTGTCTCTCCTCCAACCACCCCCTCCTGCTCCCAGCACAGAGAATGGGGCACACGGCAAGCGCTGAGTTTACAGGTCTGGCTTTGGGCATAATGCATGATACGTGGTGTTTGTTAAATAAATGTTTGCTGTTTTAATGAATGCCACGCAGTCTAAAATCTCTATTAATTGCCATAGGTATCAAGTAATCTAAAAGCCATCTCAAGTTATATTTCTAAAGCAGAATTCTTGATTTTTGTCTACCCCAGAACCTGCTCCTGTCCTAGTGTTCCCATCTTAGCAAGTAGCACTAACTAGGTTGTTTGCTCAAGCCGCAAACCCAGAAGCCCCTCCCCGCCATCCATATCATACATCGTGCCAGCTCCACTCTGTGCATGTGTGTCATCAATCCGCAGCTTTGTCTCCCCTGCGACCGTCCTATTCCAGGCCATTCTCTCTTCCCTGGTCAGCCTCCTGACGAGCCTCCCTACCTCTTACTGTCATCTGTGCTCTATTTAGCAGCAAGAGGGAGCTTTTGAAATCATAAATCAAAGAGTAGTTTAAACTCTCCTAAAACTCCACTGGTGGCTTCCCAGAACACTTAGACTAAAGTCAAGACCCCCTGGTGTTGCCTTACACGGCTGCCCCTGCCAGCCTCCAGCTCCCTCCCTGACCTCACCGTGGCCACCGTCACTTCCTCTCTGTGCTTCGAAGGTATCGAGGTCTCGTCTGCCTCAGATTCTTTGCAGTTGCTCGTCTCGCTGCCTGGAAGGGAATCCCTTCTATCTTTCTGTAGCTTCCTCCCTTACTTTAGGTCTCAGTTCGGAGGCAGTGCTCAGTGAGGGGTGTCTGGGCCATCTCATCTCAAGTAGAAAGTGCCCGTTTTAGCTCTTTATGTGTTTCTGGTTACGTTTTCCATATTGCTTATTACCAGCTGAAATTACCTGATTTGTTTACTTTGGATGATCTGTCTTATCCCAGTAGAAGTTAAGTTCCAGGTGAGTAGGACCTCATTTACCTTGTTTACCTCTCTTTCTGCTGTCTAAAAATGCTTTTATACCAAGCAGATACCCAGTAAATACGGGTTCAAAAGAATGAATGATGGAACAGCGACTGTACTATGAGAGTGACACTGCCTGTGATAGGCATTGAACCCACTGCTTCCAGAAACCAAAACTTGAGGTGTAGGCTGCAATTTTTAAACCTTTTGACTTCCATTTCAGGCAAAATCACTTCAGCCTCCTGTTCCAGAAAAGCAGGGATATCAGTGGAAGGACTCAGATCCTGTGATGGTTGGCATCGCGGAGGAGGTAAATTGGTTCCTGCAGATTCTTTTTTTTAAAGATTTTATTGGGGAATTGGAGAAGGGGAACATTGTGTTTTTCCAGAACCCATCAGCTATAAGTCAAGTTGTTGTCCTTCAATCTTAGTTGTGGAGGGCGCAAGCTCAGCCCAAATCCAGTTGCCGCTTTCAGTCTAGATGCAGGGGATGGGGTGGGGAGGGGGAGGTGCGCGCAGCCCACCATCCCATGCGGGAGTCGAACCGGCAACCTTGTTGTTAAGGGCACGTGCTCTCACCAGCTGAGCCATTCTGCTGCCGTTTGGCAGCTCAGCTCCGGCACAGCTCACTGGCCCATGTGGGAATTGAACCGGCGACCCTGTTGCTCAGAGCTCGCGCTCTTAACCATCTGCGCCACCCGGCCGGCCCACTTCCTGCAGATTTCTCCCAGAAGTAGTTCTGACAGTGGGACTTGAATGGCTCCCAGTGCAGACCCCTCTGTGACTCTCTTATTCTGGCCTTGAACCATGGCGTGTCCCAAGGGTCTGTGCTATTAGCGAGCCCAATAGCAGTGACATTACCGCCATGCCATTCACACTGAGTAGTCTCGTTGTGGTTTCTACAGATCGCACACTTTCAGAAGGAGCTGGAAGAGCTGAAAGCCCGAACTTCGAAGGCCTGTTTCCAAGTGGGCACCGCCGAGGAGATGAAGATGCTGCGGACAGAGTCTGATGATTTGCACACGTTTCTTTTGGAGATTAAAGAGACCACAGAGGTGTGTGTTTATTGACAGTCAGTCTTCCAAAGTCGAATAGCACCTTAACATGTTTTCTTCCAGCACTCTCTGGGCGGGTATGCTTCTTCTCTTCAAGAAGCCCCAGTGTTGTTTTTAATGTGGGTGAGAGGTTCATGTGGGAACGCCGAAGTGCAAACCCTGCCTTCAGCACTAAAATACAGTACGTTGCTTGGGCAAGTTAGTCTAGCTGCTCTGTGTGTAAGTTTTCTCGTGGGAAATGGAATATTAATAGTTTCTACCCCATTGACCCATACAAGGCACTCCATAAAAGTTTGTTATTATAATTGTTAGTTTAGGTATATTTGAAAATTAACTTTGTAAATTGTTAGGGTATAGTACAGTGTTAGGTTTTTTAAAAAGCAGAACACTTAAGAGCATCTATGTAATGTAAACATTTCAAATAGTTGTTAATAGTATCACTGTGTTACTGTTACTACTGCTTACTCTGTGCCAGGCTCTGTGCTAAAACTTCACCTGTAGCATCTCACTGAATCCTCAAACTGTCCTATGTGGTAGGTACTGTTACTCTTGCTGTTTGCAAGTCAGGAAACCGAGGCTCAGAGAGGTGGAATCGTGCCCAAAGCCGCTCAGTCACTGAGTGCCGGCTCCTGGACTCTAGTTCAGACTGTCTTGAGTCCAGAGCTCTGGTCTTAAACATCGTGCTTGAAAGGGGAAGGTTCTCCAGGGTGTCACTGATTGTCTTCAGGTAGTAGGATTATAGGTCCTATTAATACTTTTCCTGTTTTCTGAGTTTCTGATTACTAGAATATATGTCTTTTTAATGAGGAAGAAAACTAATTTCAAAAGTGAACATTGGTATCTTTTTAAGCAGTGAGATGCTTCTCTTGCGTGACTGTTAACGGTCCTCAGATGTTCATCACGTTAACTGTTTGAGAAGCACCACCTCCCTCCGTCCAGACTGAAAGGTTTCTTTCTTAGAAATACCACTTGTTGTATCAGTACGTCCTTATACCTTTTCTAGTCTCTTCATGGAGATATAAGTACCCTGAAAACAACTTTACTTGAGGGCTTTGCTGGTGTTGAAGAAGCCAGAGAACAAAACGAGAGAAACCGTGACTCTGGATACCTACATCTGCTCTATAAGAGACCGCTGGACCCCCGGAGTGAAGCCCAGCTCCAGGTAGGAGAGCCCCGCAGCGCGTGCTGCCCAGCAAAGCCCTCAGCCCCCTCCGCCCTGAGGGCGACTTGCTGAGCTTGGGTGACCGCCTGTATGAAGTTGTTAATTCCCTGTGAATAATTTACACACTTCACATAGACTTCCTTCAAAGAAAAGGGCAGTTTTTCCCATAATGTTTTTGGATTAAACAAAAATAGCATTCTTAATTAAACCTTAAGCTTGGTGGAAAGTACGCTGTTGAAAAAGATATATTTAGAAATCGAATTGTGAATAATTATTAAAGTAGCAACTCTCATTGAGCACCAGGTACTCTGCTCAATATTGTTTACACATTATTTCTAGTCTTCAGCCAACTGCTCTGCAAGATGAGTTGTTGGTCCCATTGTACAGATGAGGCAACTGAGGCTCATGGGCTAAGGAGCTTGCCCGGGTGATGTTGCTGGTAGGAGCGGAACCAATTAAACCCCCCACCTGCCTGGGTTCTTTCCTCCATGCCATAATTTAGCGAAGTTATTTTTCTCATTAATTATTCATTATTCTCTGCCTTCGTTAAATCTGGTTTTTGTTTTCATCTTTCAATTTTTTCAGAACTTTATATCACAAGCTTTGTACTTGTATCGCAAGCTTTTGCGGGGGTCGGGGGGTGTCATTTCCCACTTCCTTGCATTTGCCTAGAATCCCAGCAGAAAAGGGGCACAGCTGGCAGCACTGGCCTTCCTCACCCGGGATCTTTGAGTGATGGTCTTTGAGTAAGATGACCCTGGTCTCCTGCCCAGAAAATCCACCATTTCCATCCCACGCTGGATAAGCCTGCCTGCAGTAGGAAAACGAAAGAACTGGTTCCTCCTCCCAGAAGGCTTGAGAAAACCCTGCTGTGGTCCGCAGCCCTTGTGTCCCTAGCCACTTCCTCCCACTGGATGTGAACTGCCTTAGCAAGAGGTGCCACCCGCTTGCCCACCACTCATGAAATTACAGGCCTGCATCTGGTTACACGCACTTCATGCACGCCTTTTCACCTCTTGTTCTGGGTCCAAACTAAAAGAAAAGCATACAGCTTTTGGGAGACACTTTTCCCTGTTCAAAGGAAACCCATTTCTTTTTTCACAGTGCTAAGTAGATAGTAATAGCTAGCATTTATTGAGTGCATGCTATGTACAAAAGAAAGATACTGGGACTACATGAGTCTCACCACTAATAGATG
This sequence comes from Hipposideros armiger, assembly GCF_001890085.2. NCBI lineage: Eukaryota > Metazoa > Chordata > Mammalia > Chiroptera > Hipposideridae > Hipposideros > Hipposideros armiger. Next base: position 4,752,887 of record NW_017731353.1, read on the forward strand.
CTGGACCCCAGAGCCTGGGGCAGCCTGACTCAGAGCCTGTGCTCTCAGCTGCTACGCTCCAGTGTGCAGTCCCCACACCTGGGTAAGTGGCAGAGGGAAAGATGGACATAAAAATACAGTATAGAGTAGGTTGCTGTGGGGTTGCAGACGAGGAAGCAGCTGAGCCACAGAAACTAAGTATTTGTGATGGCCTTAAAAGAAAAGTTGTTTTTTTCTGATAGAGTTGGGAGAGCATTCAGAAGAAACAGCATCAGTAATGCTCAGAGGTATGGATGCATTTGGAGTGTTCCAAGAAAGGGCCTTGCTGTAGTCAAGTGTTAGTTGAAATTTATTTTTGATGCTAAGGTTATTGCAACTTTCTGGAATCAGACTGGCTCTCTTTAAATGGCATTTTCTTTTTCAGTTGGGGCATATACCCTTATCCAAGAACAATTTTGAAAATGCATTTAAACACAATAAGATCTTTGTGCAGATGCAAAGAGCTTTTCCCAGTGTAAAACACATCTGTATTTGTATACACATTTAATGGAATGCTTTGTCTTTCTTTTTAATTTTCAAGAGCCAAGTGGTATAGCCACAAAGGTTAACACTGGATGAAAATTTAAAGGTTATTGCAGGCCTAAAATAAGTTCATAGATGAGAATTTTAATCATGGTAAATTCAATTTCTAGTGCTGATGTTTTTGAGAAGAAAAGAGTTTTTCTCAACTGGTGAGATGACTTATGTGTTCTATCTTATGAATAGATGCATTCAAAATTATTTTCAGTACTATTTTGTAGGATAATTTTGTCTGTAGTACAGTTAATTTCATGGGTGGGAGAGCAGAAACTAAATGGATGCCCTGTCGGGGTACCAGAGTGCAGTGGAAAATTCCTAGACCGTGTTGAGACACTTTAGAGGCGCCGAAAAATGAGAACTAAGCAAGAGCATTTGCTCCCTGGAGGCCCCAGGCGGACACGCCCATTCTGTTTCTGTTTTCTGTCACACACTCAGGAAAGTGGTTTCTGCTTTTCATTTTAATTATAACGCGTTAATGATTACATCAAAGCCTATTATGTTGTCTTTGTTCATTATGGTTCTCAATATGAAAGTCATTCAAAATCATTTTGACTGTTTTGATCCATCCGTTTTCAAGGTATTGGAAAACAGCCATGTGCCTTCTCATTTTTCTCTTATAGGAAATTCGGCGTCTTCATCAGTACGTGAAATTCGCTGTCCAAGACGTGAATGATGTTCTAGACTTGGAATGGGACCGGCACCTGGAGCAAAAGCGGAAACAAAAGTGAGCGAGCCTCCCCCGCAGCGCGGTGCGGCAGACGCTGCTGCCGCCTTTTTGAAAGATGACTTAGGGCCTTTTTAAATATCCTACACATGTTCGTTCTCGTTGACCCAGTCATTCTGCTTCTAGAAATTTGTTCTATAGAAATGAGTCATGTTCCCAACAGTTTACATAAAAGAATTTATATTGCAGCACAACTTATGATAGTGAGAAATTGGATCGAACCTGATTATCCAAAAGTTAGAGGAGTGTCTAAAAAAATCTGGTCGCTTTTTGTTAATATAGATAACTGTAGCCATTGACTAGCATTTCTCAAAAAAAGTCATATTAACTGTATTTCCTATGTTACATGGAATGTACAAGATATATATAATTATAACTACTAGATACAGTATTTAAAATATGAAAAAGGTAAGTCATAAAGTCACACGGGGTGATCTCCGTGGGGAGGTCTAAACATAGAAAAGAGGCTGGAACTCAGTCTGTCAAAATAGTCACAGATGTAGCTGTGAGATGGCGTTACAAGGAACTTTTTCCTTTACTGTTTTGTATATTCCAAATTTTCTTTTTGAGGAAACACATTCCTAATTAGTGTGGCTAATTAAAAGGATGAGAGGAATGATGACAACGGTACAGGAAAACCTTTTATCCTGGTCTTCGAGCCCTGGATATTTGGTTTTGTGCCGTATATTTTCTAGAAGGAATAGAGTGCAGTACATTATAAGAGCAGTAAAGCGCCCACAAGAAATGCGAAAAACAGATCAGCCCTCAAAATGCTCAGTTTCTGAAACCCCTACATTTGATTCATGTGGTTAGCCATGTAAGGAGACAAACCAAGAGATGATCTGTTCATTTTATTTGCTTACAATGCTGTGGGATCACAGAACTTTGCAGTGCAGCAGCCTGGGTGTGATGTCAGGGGCAAGGCCAGAATGTGCTTAAAAGTACAGAAAGCAGAATTGAATACCTTATGTTGTGCCACGTGGAGAAAGGCTTTGTGCCGACCTGCGGAATCCCAGCTTGGAGCATGGATAGGGGAAGGGAGAGGTGACATGAATCCCTCAGACACTGGCTGGGGAGGACTCTGCAGCCTGGGGCCTGGAGCACCTGTCCCCTTGGACAGCTGGGCCCCATTACACCTGTCACAGCTCACTCCCCTAGCTCTGAATTGTGTGAGAGATTTGCCTGACCCGACAGCCTGCACACTCTGCTCCTCTTGGCAGCTGGCTTTTATAAGCTCCCTTTCTGCTGAGTTGAGGTTTTTAAACATTTCGCCAGCACTTCTGTGCTTTAGGGCCTTCTCTAAGTATTACCTTGTACCCTATCGAAATGCGTTTTTAAAAATTTCTCTTGAACTACCTTGTCGCCAGTAAGAAAGGGAACCGTCCCTTTCTTGTTTTAGTTCGTTTGGGCGGGTTACTCCTGCCGTTAAACCGTGTGCTATTCCACTGTTCCCTGATGGCACTGTGAAGAGATTCCCATGGACTTGCAACGAACCCCTGGGCTCTTGTTTTTTTTTGTCAGTGTCATTTACACACAGACAATACACATACCCTAAGTATAGAACTGAGTGAATTTTCCCTCTGTTAGGAGTCCGTCCCTGCCCTTGCCTGCCCCGGAGCCTCTCTGCGCTTCTGCCTGATTATGCCTAAGGCCTGGCCTGCGTGATCCTAAGCAGCTCTTTCCTCATTGCATTTTGTTCTCATTAGGCTTTCGTCCCTTTTTTATGTTCTAGTAATTTCTCAGTGCTTTTTGTTCATTAGTGGTTCTCCATTTTATTCTTCTCACTGTTACAGTTGTAGTCTTTTTTTTCCTTCTGTGGGAGGTCCCTTAACTCAAACCACTCATGTTTGATCCTTTTCTCATTGCTGTCAACAGGCGCCTGCTTGTGCCAGAGCGAGAGACGCTGTTTAACACGCTAGCCAACAACCGGGAAATCATCAACCAACAGAGGAAGAGGCTGAATCACCTGGTGGACAGTCTCCAGCAGCTCCGTCTCTATAACCAAACTTCCCGGTGGAGCCTTCCCTCGGCCGTTCCCACCCAGAGCAGCAGTTACAGGTGTGCCGGAGAGCCGGCCTGTCCAAGCCGCTTGCACGCAATGAATATGGCTAAATGAGTGAATGAGTGAGTGAATGAATGTTTGGCAGGAAGGTGGAGTCATCTTAAAGTGGCTCAGGTGTGGCTTTCCCAGTAACTGCTGTCTGTCACCTGTGTGGTCCTGGTTAGGTTCCTCACCCTCTCTGATCCATCGTTCCTTTCCCTGAGGTTGGGGATCACAGTACCTGCCCCATGGGATTGTTGGAGAGTTTACTGAAGTCTAGAAAGCACCTCGCAGTATGCCCGATGGAGTGAGCAGGTGCTCAGGTGACGGCAGATACCATAGTGATAGTATTGTTGTTTTACTGAAAATTAACTGATAGGATTAGATTGACTGATTTGTCTCAAAGCTCAACATTTGTCATTCTGCTTGAGTGGAAACTGTCAGACCCTCGCAAGTAGACAGTTGATAACTGAAGTTCCCAAGGTGGTTTTGTGTTCCTAACTTTCAGCTGCTTGTGTAGGTTTTAATGGCCCCTTCTGCCTTTCGCCATCAGTGCTGTTTGCCGCGGGGGTGGTATATAACACAGACTGCGATCTCTTTCGGGTTGATTATACCAGTTGGTCAGATTTCCCGTTCCTGTACTGCGGATGCCTCATCTCTTGCATTTATATTTGGGATAGTGTACCCCCCCACCCCGCCCCCTAGGATTTCTCTGATCAGAGTTGGTTTGTATGTAACTCTATCCTAATTCAGCTTCGACAGTGACCTCGAAAGCCTGCGTGATGCTTTGTTGAAAACCACCATAGACTCTCACACTAACCCGTTGTCCAGAGTACCAGGTAAATGCATCTTTCCCAGCCTCGAACCCTGTTTGCTTTCATCTACTGACTGAGTCCTAAGCATTTAATGAGGTCCTGAATTTCTTGCAGCTAAACTGTCCCCTGTGAAACAGGCCCAGCTGAGAAACTTCTTGGCTAAGAGGAAGACCCCACCAGTGAGATCCACTGCTCCAGGTAAAGGGAACGGGGTCCTGCATTTTTAGCATAAACCATACAGTGCGTGGTGTGGGAGTAGAGGGGGTGTGTGTGTCTGTGTTTCCTTCAGAGGGTAGAGAGAACGTCCCCGGAATCTGTCCATGTGAAAGTTGGAGTAGGAAGCTGCTTGTATACATTCGACCAAGCAGCTCAGGTGGTGGTTTCGGCTTTTGCACATTTTCTGCAGACCTCAGGTTATGTGGCAGTTGTTCCCAGGGATCTGGGGAGGCTGAGCTGGCTCCTGGCACCAGAGCCTCAGCTTCAAAGCTTTGTTTTTACTGATTTGTGTGGGGTTTTGAGAAAGATTGTATTTGAAAAAAGGCTTCTTAAGAAGGAAGTAGAAAACCCACTGATTAGAGAATGATAGCTAAAAAACACTTGCTGAAAAGAAGGCATAAAACTGATGGGAAAAAAATTTTTTGCTATTAAAATATCTAGATAACTACCTCAATTTTCTTTTTTAAAATATATGTTATATACAGCTTCAGGTATAACTAAGCTTTGTTTTAGTGCCTATATCTGCTTTTTTCTTTGAAATCCTGTTTTGAGTTGAAAATTTTTTTTCTTTTATCCCAACAACAGATGCTTTTTGGTAATTAAAATTGCAGAAGGAAATTTAGTTTAATCTTGCTGTACCATGATTTGATTAATTTTTCTGTAATATAAAACTAAATTAGGGAAGTAATGGTCACAGACAAATGAACTTTATAATAACCATTTTACTTATCTAAAGAATACATTCTCTTGGTAGATAATTGGAAAAATATGGAAAAGTATAAAGAATAATAAAAATTACTCTTATCCTTCAACCCAGATATGTCATCAATTATGTCATTTCGGCCTACTCCTAAACTTTTTTCTTTGCATATGTAAATTTGATTTTTTGAAAATGAGGTTGGGACTATTACATTTATAATTTTGTGTCCTGATTTTTTTTTTAATTAGAAACTTCCAAGCCCTTACTACAAAACAGAAAATGACAAGTGTTGGCAGGGATGTGGACCAATTGGAATTCTTGTGCACTGTTAGTAGGAATGTAAAATGGTGCTGTACTGGGGAAAACAGTTTGATGGTTCCTGAAAACATTAAAACTAGAATTACTATATGACCCAGCAATCTACTTGTGGGTGTGTACCCCAAAGAATTGAAAGCCAGGACTCTGATATTTTGTACACATGTTCATGGCAGCAGCATTCACAATAGCTGAAAGATAAAAGCAAGCCAAAGGTCCATCAACAGATGAATAGATAAGCCAAATGGGGTGCATACATACCTTAAAAAGCAAGAAAATCCTGACACATGCTACGCTATGCATAAACCTTGAGGACATTATGTTGAGGAAGCAAGCCAGTCACAGAAGGACACACACTGTGTGAGTGGACTTACCTGAGGTCCCTAGAGTAGTCATCAGAGACAGAAAGTAGAATGGTGGGTGCCAGGGGCTGCAGGGGAGAGCAAAGGGGGAGTCAGTGTTTCATGGTACAGAGGTTTAGTTTTACAAGAGGAAAAGAATTCTGGAAGTGGATGGTGGTGATGGCTGCACAGCAGTGTGAATGTACTTATTGCCAGTGAAGAGCACACTTAGTAGTTAAGATGGTAGATTTTACATTATGTGTATTTTACCGCAATAGAAAAATTGGGGAAAATTTTTTAAAAATTTCGTGAGCCTTCCTCTGCCTTCTGTTTTTAAATATTCTTTGAACATATGCCTTGTAGTGACGGCATGATAGTCTCTTGTAGAAAGGCCATCATTTGCTTTTCCAAACCTTGTCAATCTTATTGCCAAGATTTCACCGAGAAATCCTTGTTCCCAAATCTTGAACCACATCTCTGAATATATCTATATCCAGATTCCTTAGAAATGAGATTTATGTAATTTAATCATTCGTTCAATAAATATGATTGCCTACTTTGTTCCAGACGGTGATAAATAAAAGAAAGATGACCTCTGACCACATAAAATTTTTGATTAAGAGGGAAGTACAGACATTAAGCAGCTAACCGCACATTATACTCATTTAACATTAGGATATGGTCTATAAAGAATAGTGACAGCATGTAAAGATTTTTAACTTTTAAAATTGTGAAATAGAACACATACACAGAAAAGTGAACAAAACAAAACTATCCATCTGTGTCACCTCTCCCCAGGTTAAGAAACAGAACTTTGTCATTGCCACTGCTGGTCCCCCCTCTTTTGCACCCCCAGTCTTCCTGCTCCCCAAAGGCACCCCTACATGAAATAAGGCACCCCTATATGAGATCTATGGTAATGTGCCTTTGCTTTATTTGTTTTTCCTTTTGACATTTAAAATGTTTATTATTTTGAAAAATTTCACACCCCCAACTGTAAGAATAATAGCGAGTACCCATTTACCCTTCGCCCGTGTTTCCCAGTAACGTTTGCCAGATAGTTGTTTGCCTCCTCACTCCCACCCATGCACACGCTGCTGTCATTAGTTTTGATGAACTGTTTGAAGATAAGGTGCAGACAGGACCTTTACTCCTAAATATTTTGTCATGTGTCCTTTAAGAGCAAGGGTGTTCTCTTCCACAACTGTAATACAATGATCAGATTTAGGAAATTTAATGTTGATTGAATACTGTTATCTAATATGCAATTCACACTCACAATTTACCAACAGCCCCTCTTATGTCTGTACAGCCACTCTTGAAAAAATCTAGGATTGACTCCAGGATCGTACATCGCATTAAGCTGTTGTCCTGTTTAGTCTCCTTTATCTTTGCTTTGCTTGACAGTTGTGCTATTTCAGCATGCCTCCCCAGACACTGTAATTTGGATTTGCATACTGTGTGAGTCCATTCGTTTATCTTCTGCATGGATTTCCCTTTTCTCACATCAGGTGTGTAAGAGTCTTCCATGTCCCTGTTATTTTTTGTCTTGTTGCTGTGTGGTATTGTGTTGTGTGAATATACGGCATTTGTTTATCCATTCTCCTCATGGTGGACATGTGCCCTAGCCAGCGTTTAGCTGTAACAGAATGGGATGTTGTCCTGAACTTTCTTGTGCATGGCCTTTGGGCCATGTGTACCCTTTTATCGGGTCACATGTCTTGAGTGGAATTGTTGGCTCGTAGTCTGTCCATATACTCAGCTTCAGCAGCTGCTGCCATACAGGTTTTCAGAGCGGTTGCACCGATTTATACTTTTACCACCAAGGTATGGATATTCTAGCTGCCCCACGTCCTTGCCAAGCTTGCTACTGTGCCATCTTTTTCCTGTGACCAGGTCTTTTGTGACGTGCCTGATAGAATCTTTTGCTCATTATCTATTGGATAATGTCTTATAGATTTGTAAAAGTTTTCATAAATTCTTGAAACCGGCCTGCTGTGCTGGTTAAGAAATCTTTCTCTAACTCTAGGTAAGAAAGCATATGCACCTTTATTACTGTCTAGAAATGCTAATGTTTTGCTTTTTGGATTAAGATCTATCTACCTGGAATTTATTTTTTAACAACTTTATTGAGGTATAATTTACATATCATAAAATTCCCCTTTTATAAGTGTACAGTTTGATGATTTTTGGTGAATGTATAGAATTGTATAACCACCACCACATTCCAGTGTTAGAATATGTTCATCACTTAAAGAGTTTTCTCATGCTGTTTGTAGTAAGTTTCTATTCTGCCATCAGCATCCATTGATCTGTCTTCTTTCTCTGTGATCTGCCTTTTTATTTTATTTATTTATTTATTTTTTTTTGAAGATTTTATTGGGGAACTGGGGGAGGGGACAGACAAGCCGCTGTCCTTTTTGCTCCTCAGTCCAGCCGTAGAGGACGCCGCCCCACTGGCCCATGTTGGCATTATCATTACACTCTTCCCGGGTGAGGCCGTCGCCCACCAGCCACTGGACAGCCGCTCACGGCAGCTCACGAAAGCACACGCCAGCCGCCATCCAGCGCCACCGGCCCCCATGTGGGATCCGAACCGGGGCACTGCTGCCCAGAGCTGGCGTCCCAAGCCAACTCTCAACCAATGTGCCACTCAGCTGGCCGTGGGATCAGCCTTTTTAAGAAATTGTGTGTAAATTGAACCATGTAGTCTTTTGGTTTGGCTTCCTTCACAAAGTGTAATGTTCACTCACGATGTAACCTGTATCAGTGGTTCGTTCCTTTTTATTGCTGAATAGTATTCTGTTGCACGGACATACCATACTTTGCTCATACTACTGGAATTGATTGTTGGGTATGATATAAACTATGGCTCACGTGTCATTTTTCTGATTTAGATATCTGATTGTCTAACAACGTTTATTGAAAAGGCTCCTTTCCTTTGTTGTAAATCAATTATCCATATATGTGGAGATCTGTTGGTCTTACACACTGATTAGAAACCATTACTACCACACTGCCTTAATTAGCTAGTGCAAAAATAAGCCTCAATACTGTTCTTTCTGAATTTTAAATCTGTGCTGTCCAACATGGCAGCATATTTAAATTTAAATTAGTAAAAATTAAATAAACTTTAAAATTCAGTTCAATAATCTCAGCAGCCAAATTTCAGGTGCGCAGTAGGCATGTAACTAATAGCCACTGTCACGGGAAGCATGGATTCAGAACATTTCATCATCGCAGAAAGGCCTCCAGCCTAGAGCAGGGATTCCCAGGCTTGTTTGTAAAGGGCTGGGTAATATATTCTAGCCTTGCAGGCTCTGTGGTCTGTATTGTACCTACTCAACTCTGCCCTTCTAATGGGAAAACAGCCGCAGACAGTATATAAACAAATGGACATGTCTAGGTTTCAGTAAAACTTGATTTGTGCAAACGGGCAGCCGGCCCATGGTTGTGGTTTGTGCTGGCTCATGATCTAGAATATTTTAGCTCTTCTTGGTGCTTTCTATTTCCATGTTCATATCAGAATTGTCTTGCTAAATTCTACCAACTTCAGCCCTCAAAGAATAGTTGCAATTTTGACCGGGATTGTATTGAATCTGTAGGTCAACGTGAGAGAATTGACATTTGTACGGTATTGATCTTTCAGTTCCTAAACATGGTGTATGTTTATTTGGGTCTTTACTTTCTCTTAATGTGTTCTGCGTGGAGGACATACATACCTTTTGTTAGAGTTATTCCTAAGAATTCGATTTTTCTGATGCTCTTACTCTGGTGGGGTTTTTTTTTCCCTTAAATGTCATTTCATGTTTTATGTTAGGTGTGGTATGTAGAGATACATTAGATATTTTGTATGTTGACTATCGCACATCCTGGCTAAACTCATTTATTCACATAATATGTCTAGTTATTTCTTTGACTTCCTATGGAAACAACCCTCCAGAGATACTAACACTTCTGTTTCTGCCTTTTTCAGTCTTTGCACTTTACTTTTCTTACCTTACTTCACTGGTAGGACCTCCTAAGCGGAGTCCTGTGAAAGTGGTGAATGGGCACCTTGCCTGGTTCTCCACGGGAACACTTCCCACAATTCCCCGAAAGACGTGAGGCCTGCTGCATCCATGGAGATGACCTTGACTCCTGTCTTTTTTCTTTCCCTGTTACTGTGGCTTTCTGCCTTTCCTAATCTGAGCTAGAGTTTCAGCAGAATGAGATTCTTCAGGTTTCAGTGGGTCCCCTTCTTAAAGCCAGGAAGGTAGCTGCATCCATGATCACAGTAGGGAGTGGTACTTCTCAGCTCTGGGGGCAGCTCCACTGGGAGAGGGAGCCGTCCAGGCCCCTGGCCTCTGCGAGTGAGCATGCCCACCGCATCTTCCAACTGATGGGTCTCCCTCCCCCTAAAGCCAGTGAATGGCATCAGAAAGATAAGGAAAGAAACAGAACCCCCAGCTTATGTCAGACCTTGGAAGTTACATAGTTATGTCGGTTTCTTTCTCTGTTCAGGTCTTGACGGTGATGAGTCTGAGTCATCTTTTATTGCTCTCAGGAACTAGGATTTTAGAGAAACTGTTGAGGTCATTGTGGCCCTGAGAGGCTGTGGGGTTTATACTAGCTTTCTGTGGGTGCCATAACAAGTGAGCACAAGCTTAGTGGCTTCAAACACCACTCACTTAGGACCTCGCAGCTCAGTGGGTCAGAAGTCCAGGCGCACAGCGGCTCCCCTGGGCCCAGCGCCCAGGGCCCACAGGCTGACGTGGAGGTGTTGGCTGGCTGAGCTCTCACCAAATGCCCCAGGGAAGATCCCGCGTCTGAGCTCAGTGGAGGTGTCGGCAGAGTGCAGTTCCCTGCAGCTGTGGGACTGAGGTTTTTGTTTCCTGAGGTGGCTCCAGCCCCCTCATCTGCGTGCTGACAGCAGCATGTTGAGTCCTTGTGCCTCAGGTCTCTGCCGTCCCCTCCTGCCACCTCTCTGACTTCTCCTTTGCTTCATTTCTCAGCCTTTAAGGGCTCGTGAGATTTTACATTGGGCCCCCCGGATAATCCAGGCTAACCCCTATTTTAAGGTCAGTGGATTAATAATCTGAATTATGTCTGCAGAATCTCTTTACTGTCTATAATAGAACGGGTCGGCAAACTGAGGCTCACGAGCCACATGCAGCTCTTTGGGTATGTTCTGTCTCAAAAGTTTGCCGACCCCTGGAAGAGCCAATCCTCACAACAATTTAAAAATTATTCGAGAACCATAAATATATTTTTACATAATCACCATTATGTGAATTATATCCTTTAAAAATTTTACTAATGAAACTATGATAGCTTTATTTTCATTTTCAATTTTACTTCAGAGCCTGTAGCTTGTGAGCCACAGTTTGCTGACCCATGGCGGCTCTTCCATCTCAAAAATTTGCCGACCCCTGATCTAGTAGAACCATCTTAACAACACAACCCTGGGTGTGGCCCCAGGGAGCACAGGTCATGGCGTCAGAATTCTGTCTGACACGGGGTTCAAAGTGTTAAGAATGTGCTCTTTCAAGTCAGATATACCCAGGTTTGAATTCTGGCTCCACCACTTCCCAAGTTCATGACCCTGGGCAAGTGACTTAACCTTTCTAAGCATTAAGCATACAGTCAGAGAAGAGCAATTTCTAATGTGTAGGTAATTTTGAGGAGGAAACGGGAGAATGTGGATAGACGCTTCGTGCAACGCCTGCACCAAGTGAGGCTTTATAAGCGTCAACTGCAGTTGTACTGCTGGTGCTGGTGCTTGGGGCTGGGATTCCTGAGGGAGCCTGCTGACAGGTACTTGGATCAAAGTACCCAGGCTCAGTGCCGTCCAATAGAACTTCTGGGACGATAGAAGTGTTCTGTGTGTGCTGTTCACTAGAGCAGCCACGTGTGGCTGTCGGGCCCTTGACAGGTGTCTGGTACACCTGAGGATTCGAAGTTTTCATTTATTGAGTTCTAATTATTTTTAATTTAAATAGCCACAGATGACTAATGGCTACCAAACTGAACCTCACAGACTAGCATGTAGCATTAGTTTTCAGTTGCATTTGCTTGTGTCACATTTAATTGTGACAAATATAGTACTGCAGAGTGATATGTCTATAGGGCAAAGAAGTCATAAGTATTAGCAGTGCTGTTTCAAATAACTTGAGGAGGAGAAAAGGACTTGGATTTTTGTTTTTTTGCTTTTTTCCCAATACACAGTCATGTGCATTCCAAAATTCCAGGTAGAAAGTAAAATGGCATAAAGCATGACTTCATAGTTTATAGAAGGAAAAAACAAGGGTGGTCAGGATTAGTTTCAGTGATGTTTTTTTAAAAACCTAATTGATGCAAAGGAATCATTAGATTTCTCTGGAAATGTTGGAGGCGGGACTGGGGACCTTCTTTTTTTCCCAGTTTGCGTTAGGCCTGTTCTTAGAAATGTGTTGTCGGGAAGTGACGGCACCAGTGTGAGTGCTCGCTGTGCCGTGTGCTCCTGTCTGTCCTGATACATTCTTATTTTATTTTATTTTTTATTTTTAGCTGAGCCATCCTGCTACCTATTGGCAGCTTAGCGGCAACTCAGCTCAGGCCGGACTCGAACCGCTGTTGCTCAGAGCTCACAGTCTTGAGCGAGCTCTTAACCATCTGAGCCACTCAGCTGGCCCTGTCCTGATACGTTCTTATTCTGCCTGCGAGACTGGGGAGCGCTCGGGGTCCTGCTTTTATACCGCACTCGTCCTGTCTCTCGCTTCACTTGTTCTTGACTGACCGTCAAAACGTCCTTATCCTACACAGCTCAGTATTTCAAAGCCCCATTTGAGCAGAGACCCCCCAAACCATCTTGTTCACATTCGACAACAGTTGCTTCCATTTAAAATAAGCAATAATTAAATCATCTTTACAAACTGGATATTTCTCTATCAACAGTGAAAATTGCATAGCTTTTGGACTCGCTTCGAGCTGTCTGACTTGTGTTTTGTTGTGGGCTTTGCAGCCAGCTTGTCTCGGTCAGCCTTCCTGTCTCAGAGATATTATGAAGACTTGGATGAAGTCAGCTCGACATCATCCATCTCCCAGTCCTTGGAGAGTGAAGACGCACGGGCGCCCTGTAAAGACGAGGATGCGGTGGTCCAGGTCGCTCGGCACGCCCCTGTGGTCCGCACACCTTCCATCCAGCCCGGTCTCCTGCCCCAGGCAACGGCTCCTTTTGCTAAATCCCACCTGCTTCCTGGTCCCCCGGGCGTGATGGGAACTTCAGGTAAGGAAACGGTGAGACAAGAAATTCTCTTTTCTCCCCTGTGAGGTTTCTAACGCATGAAGGAACAATAACGGAGTTTTATGTTATCAGAGCAATAAAGTTGTTCGTTCCAGCCCATTGCTGCTAGTGTTCCAAAAATTAGAGGACTGATTCAAAGGAGGCGTGTTCCCCTGAAAGCCGTGAGGAAGAAGAGACTGAAAGTTCACACCGCGACAGCTTTACTGTTGAGTCCAGCTCGTGTCATTTTAAGCAGGTCTTTTCAAGAGTAAACCGAGGAGGCCATTAGCCTCCGTACAAAGCAGCATCCACACGGGCTTTTCACATCCTCGCTCGTTTCAGCTTGTTACCTTTAGCCATATTCTGCCTCAGAGCTCACCAGCCACAGTGCTCACTGAAGTGACCTGTATTGTACTGTCACACCCTCAGTTCAGGCGTCAGGGCTTTGCATTGAAGTGACTTCTGACGGAGACCTAACACCGAGGGTGAGATACTGCAATGTAGAGATTTTATGAGAGACGAGCAGGAGATGTTAGCATGAAGGTCATATCTCGATCAGCATCAGGGGAGGTGACCATGTAAAGTACTTCAGCGAATAGGCGCGGGCAGGCAGATTGCACGTGGCTTCTTTGAAAGCTGTAGGCACCAGCCTGTCACTTGACGGGCGCTTTTCTGTGTTAGTGCTTAAGGGTTTTAACCTTAGCATTTTCCCTGCGGCCTGACGTGGAGAATTGGCCATTTTAGCTTCCGTGTTTTCCTCTTTGACCCATTCTCTCATTTCATTTTTCTTTTTACCTCAGTGTCTACATCTACTAGCAAAACCATTCCCCAAGGGGCCGATAGCACAATGTTCGCAACAAAAACCGTGAAGCACGGTGCACCTGGTCCTTCCCACCCCATCTCAGCTCCCCAGGCGGCCGCTGCTGCAGCCCTGAGACGACAGATGGCCAGTCAGGTGCCAGGTAAGCACTGTAGCCCCACACCTCTGCAGAGGCTGATTAGGAGCTGTCTGCGTCACAGGCCAGGATCGTAGGTGCCAGGAAACACCCGGCTCTCTTGGGTGCCCTTCAGAAGAGAAGACTGATGTGACAGCCCTGCCTGCTTTCAGGGGAAAGAGTTCTGAAAAGGAGGTGTTAGATCTGCCACATTGTGATAAGTAGGAAATGTGGGTTTCTGATGAAGTTGTTAATCGCTCCTTTTGAATGATGTCTGCTTTAAGCACCAAATTAATCTTTGCAGTTAGATCACCCAGTAACATTCAAATCGTCTCCTGGTATCTTGAGGATCTCAGCCACCCTGTGTAGGCGGGTAGCGTGCCCACTTTGCTTTTGAGTAATGTAAGGTTCAGAGGGGTGAAGGTGACCCGACCAGTAAGTAGCAGAACCCGGACTCCAACCCTGTGCTCTTTCTGTTGCAATACAGCTGCTGCTTAAGACTGCACATGCGGCCTTTACAGATAGAAACTCTCGGGGGCACTTGCATTTTGTCAGTGGTTTGTGGCTGTCCGAAAGTTTCTACGGTAGGATTTTTAGGTGTTTGGCCTCAAGGACTTCCGTTATCACTAGTTACCAATTTGTACAAGTCAGCGGCTCTCAACGGGAGGCTATTTTGCCCACCCGNTTTGGCCTCAAGGACTTCCGTTATCACTAGTTACCAATTTGTACAAGTCAGCGGCTCTCAACGGGAGGCTATTTTGCCCACCCACCCACCCTCCCAACAGTTGGCAGTGTTGGTGGTATTTAGTGGGTAGAGGCCAGGAATGCTACAAAAAAAATTGTTTTTGTTTTTCTTTCTTTTGCATATCACTTACTAAAAGCATCATTACAGTTGGCAACGATTTGTATTTTATTTTACATGAAACAATTTTCAAAGAAAAAAATAAAAGGACATCGTAACAAAGCAGTACATTTACAAAGTCTATAAACTTCAAGGCTAGTTTAGAGCTGAGGTAATGCTGACTAAGCTTTGTGGCCCAAGTAACACGAGTCCTTGAATTTACAAAAGGTACCTGATTCTCTAGCCTCTCGCTTCTGTTCTTCTTGTTTCTTTTGTTGATTCCACTGCATTACAAGACCATGAGACGATAGAACTGGAGTTCTGTTTGGCAAGAACCCTCCCAGTAGGCTAGTTATCAGAGGGACCCCTCAGGACAGAGACGCTCACACTAACGTGGAGATGGTCCGAGTGTGTGGATGTGTGTGTGCGCAGGTGTGGGAACCCCCTGCCGTCAGAAAGGGCAGCATGAGCAACATGACGTGTGTGGGAACTGGCGCCCGGACCTTCACAGCAAAACATGAACGTTAAACATGTAACTTCTTACTTCTGTTGAGCAGCACCTCCTTCCGTTAGTGCTACTCAGTTACAAATCGCTCTTAATACCAGTGACACCAAAAGAAGAAACAGCATTATGTACATTTCCTTAAAAGGACATGATCACCTCTCAACTTTCATCCCTCCTAGGGATAGTAATAAATAATGCACAGCACAATACTTAATGACCAAGATACCTTTTGACACACCTGTATAACATGACTTGGACTTTTTTTTTTTTTTGCTGCAGAAAAAAATCTTCTGCACAGGTGACCCCCACAACAAAGGGTTATCCAGCCCCACAATGTCAGTAGAGCCAAGGCCGAGACACTGCTATAAATTAAATATATATATATATATTTTTTAGATAATTAAAATTTTTTTAGTTTTATCACTGCTTAGAACACATGCCAATTTAGAGAGCTTTTATTAAGACTGAAAAGGCATGGTTTGATTTAGACAAATCAGAATTACCATTATACAGTGATAAAAGATTTCTAAGAAAAGTTGAGATGCTAAAACGCCTTATCAAGGCATCTGAAATAGATATGACGGAGCATCAACAAAATAACTTTTCAAGGTACCTTCGAACCTTCTGGAAGAACAGAATCCTTTGTGAGTATTACTTAGACTGAGCAGAATCTTGGCATTGTGCTAAACAAGCCCAAATCAAGCCGATGATTTATAAAGGTGAAATTGGCCAGGGTTTAGGACTGTTCCACTCTGAGCAGGCGGTGTGTGACCTCTATTATGACTTTGGAAGCAGAAATTCCTAAGGTGTCCTTTGCACATGAAAGATGAAATCCGTGCAGCCGTAGGCAAGATGTACAGGGTGCTTCTCCGAAGCAGGGCGTGAGACGGGCTGCCACTGACTGACCCGCCGTTCTCACCAGGCTGCGGCTTTCAGCTCTGCCAAATGTGCAGTGAGAAGAGACCCGAGAGCTTTGCACAGGCCTCCTTATAGTTAGTTACAAAGTACCAGGAAGCCTTAAGTGCACCTCTAAATCCTAACACACCCACACGAGACGTGAAATGGATAAGTAGGTGTCGGACCAGTCCCTGTTGCCGACTGTAATTCAGGCCCCTCGGCCGCTTCCGCCGTTCCGGCCAAGCTCCATTTCCCCCATTTTACTCAGTGTGTCTGTCTCACTAAGCCGTGAGCCCTGTTAGAAAAGAAAACCTCTTCGACATGTTTTTGTATTCCCAGCACCTAACAGCGTGTGGCAGTAGTAAGCCCATGTGGAGGAATGGTTGAGCGCGTGAGGGAATCCTCAGCCTGAGCACTGCTGGCCCTCCAGCCCTGCCTGCCCTTTCCCAGGATGAGCCAGCAGTGGCAGGTACCTCAGCTCTGCTCTGCAACAACTGGCTAGGGAAGCCTTTTTCCCAAACTGGTGCATTTGATTAAATTGCACGAAGCCTCGTCTCATAATATTTCTGAAAGGGGAGGCCGGGTGTTCCACTGAGCATCAGGCTGCAGAACTGCCGAGAGTAGATTCCTTTATGTGAGATTGCATTCTGCCTGAGTTTGCATCCTGGTCATTCATGTATACACGGCTGGACTTTTCAGTTCTTCCCTGCAATTAATATGCTTCTCTGTTCTCTATTAAA
The DNA here is from genome assembly GCF_001890085.2 of Hipposideros armiger. Classification (NCBI taxonomy): domain Eukaryota; kingdom Metazoa; phylum Chordata; class Mammalia; order Chiroptera; family Hipposideridae; genus Hipposideros; species Hipposideros armiger. The sequence goes on from NW_017731353.1 coordinate 4,769,758, forward strand.
ACAGCTGTAAGTACCCTGACGGAATCCACTTTGAAGACTGTCCCGCAAGTGGTAAATGTGCAGGAATTGAATAATCCTTCACCAGCCTCTGCAGCCTCTGCAGCCGTTGGGTATGTTCCTCCTTTGCGTGTGTTTAAGCCAGAATTACTCAGTAATGACGGGGGACCGCCTGCAGGGAGCAGCACTGTCACTGCCGTGGTGCATCTCTTCCCAGCAGAGCCTCAGTTATAAGGGCTGGACCGCTAATCCTGGACACCTAGTTGGGTTTTCAGGAGATTGCCCCCTTTTGGTTGTCTCCTAAACCTTTAAAGTCTGTGTTGGTGATGCAAACTCAGCAAGCTGTTTGCAGTGTGTAAGTGGTACACGTTAGGGTTAAGTCAGGTGTGGGGCTGGAGGTTTGTTTGTTTTTTTGTGGTTTTTTTAATATTCTTGGGGTTTCAGAGTAGACGCTTCACTTTTAATGCAGACAGTTGATTTTGAAAACTCATGGTGATCTTGAGATTGACAGCCTCCTCTCTCCAGGCATTTCTCTTCTTTCAAGTTTCTTTTGCCTTTTGTATGAAAAAAAAGAGAGAGAGAACCAGTCTTTCAAAAGGCAGCAGCTGTTTGGAGACTTCCAGCTTCTCTTCTGTGCTGCATTTGAGGGCTGGATCATTGCTGCCGGAGCTTGCTTTTCTCTAGTGCGGATCTCTGTTTAGAATTCAAGGCTTGGCTCCCTCCCATAGGTCTGGGCAGCACAGTTCATAGAACATGCCCGTCCTCTCGCTCTGTGATCTCTTTAGTCCAGCCCAGCCTCCCCTGTGGCACAGGGAAGAGTCAGCGGACACGTCCCCAGGTTGAATGTAGGGCCATGAGGACCGGTGTCATTCAGGGAGCTCGTGCCTGGGGCCCGTGGTTAGTCCAGCAGCAAGCAGAGCAGCCCGGACCCTGTTTTCCCGTCGCGCCTGCTCTCTAGGTCCCCCACCCCGCCCCCGTCTACTCCCTGCTCCGTTGGGGCTTCATCAGGTGGCCCCGCTTCACCAGTCCACTGGCCTTCCTTTTTTCCACATCGCTCCATTTATCAACACTGCCTATTCCAGGAATTTCTTAGTTATCTCAGGGCCATACTAACAGCCATAAACAAGCCTACCCACGTTCGTATCTCGCAGTGACCTTGAAGCTTTGGTATGCTGTTTAGACCGAGATGGCATTTGTGGTTGTTGCGAACTTCTCAAGGGAAAGAATTATGCATTTGAGTTTGGGAATTGTAGCCAGATTCCGAGTGTAGGGAAGGCAAAGGAAAGCCACTGAAAGGCAGATGTTACCTAAGGGGAAATTACAGTTAAATGGGGAGAGAAATGTGGTCTGGTGTTTCTGAGATATTTTAGCCACTAACCACGTCTGAGAAGCATCTCTTGGTGTTCACTCTACCTTTGTTCATGCTTTGTTTCCTTCAAATGGTTCACCTTGAGCTGATCTTCAATAAGGGCTTTATTAGAGGAGCAATTCGGATTTTGCCCTTTTTTTCTGACTTAAGAAAAATAGACATAAAAGTTAAAAGGAATTTGAAGGAAACGTTCTCTTCCTTTCCTTGCAGAATTGGACTCTGGTACAGTTACTTAACTCGGACGACCGGCATGGGACCTGGAGTGTTACTAAATGGAAATCGATTCTTTCTACCTCCCCCAATAAGAACGCTTCAGAGGGAAATACATTCATTATAAAATCACTGTCAGATTCTGTTAAGCAGTAGTTTCCCACGTGTATTTTAAGTTCCTTAATTTTGCATTTAACTTTTTCTGAGTAGCATCTTACAGAAGATTTATTATAAGATGAGCTTAATATTGAGCTTAATAATGAGCCGTTGGCATGTCTTGTGTTCACTGGCTCCATCCATTGTGTCACTGACTAACCGTCCTGTTTCAAGGAAGAGGGTTTATTTGGATGAAACCCCTTGACTATTCAGACTCCTGTCCCGTGCTCGCTCCCTTGGTTCATCAGTCTTATGAGCACGATACTGCCCAGGTATTGAGGACATAAAAGTAAATAATACACACCAGGTCCCGCTTTTATGACACTTACATTTTAAAAGGAAGACACCAGCTAAATGGTCAATTACACAAGCAGTTATTTAGTTGCAGTGTAGTACTTTCGATGAAGGTGTTGGAAAGCATATGATGAGGCTGGGTTGGTGAGGAAACGGGGTTTTAGCTGCAAGTTGAACAGTGGCTAGAAAGTGACAGGCAAAGAGTGCAGAGACGAGTGTTCTGGGCTTAGGGTGCAGAGTGTGTGGGGGCCCAGAGCTGGGGGAGGGCAGAGCTTGTTGGAGGCAAAGTTAGAAGAAGGCCGGTGTGACCAGAGACCTACAGGAGGTGGAGTGTGAAGAGAGGGGTCCTGAGTGAGGTGGGATTTTTGGTTCGCTTGTTTTTACCACAACACACCAGACACATCATCCCTTTATGGAATTTTGGCGCTCATTTATTCGTTTTCTTCAACACATACTTATTGAGCACTTTCTGTATGTTGCACACTGTTCTAGGTGCTGGGTATAAAGCAGTTTACAGAACAGACCAAAAAAAACAAAAACAGCCCTGCTCTAGTCACAGAGAGACAAATGATAAATGAAATTAATTAGCAAAATATATAGTATTTTAGAAGATATAGGGATGAAGGAGAAAATTAAAGTAGGGAAGGGGTTTAGGGATTATTGTCTGGGCCTGTGCTGCAGTTTTAAATAAGGCGACCAAGGAATGTGCTTCTCGTACATGGTTAATGGCTAAAATATCTCAGAAATACCAGACCATGTTTATTTCACCAATAAGCTGGATTTTCCTGTCTTATGTAATAGCCTTTCAGTAGCTCTTGACACTTGACATTTGAATAAAGCCGAAAAGGCCAGAGAGCAGGTCGCATGCATATCCTAAGGAGGAAAGCTCCAAGCGCAGGGCCTGTACTGGGAGCTTGTCTGGCAGGTTCAGGAAAGCCAGGTGGCCCTGTGGCTGGAGCAGACATCAAGCACTGGAGACGAGGTCAGGAAGTGGGGGCGGGGTGGGGGCTTATATCATGTTACACCTAGTAGGCCTGAATCAGGACCTGGCAGACCATTGATGTTTTCTGAGCAGTTGAGTGATCTCATTTGGTTTGTGTTTTGTTTTGGTTTGGTTTGGTGTTTTTTTTAAAGATTTTTTTTTTTTTTATTATTGGGGAATTGGGGGAAGGGGAACAGACAAATTGCTATTGTTTTGTTCTTCGGTCTAGTTGTGGAGGACATTGCTTCACTGGCCCAAGTTGGCACCACCATTGCGCTCTTCCTGGGCGAGGCAGATCAGTCGCTGGCTTCTGGACCGCTGCGGCTGCTGGCCACTCACACTGGCTGCTGGCTACACACGGTAG
>NW_017731353.1:4775875-4779330 GCF_001890085.2 Hipposideros armiger
ATTGATTTTAGACCACTCTTTTCTGGTACAGGCATTTGGTGCTATAAATTTCCCTCTTAAGAACTGCTTTGGCTACATTCCACGGATTTTGTATATACAGATTACATTTTCATTTTCATTCATTTCAAAATACTTTTGAATTTATCCTTTGGTTATTTTTATATACCTGTGGGTTATTTAAGTGTGTTATTTAGTTTCTAGGTAATTGGACATTTTCTAGATATATTTTTGTTATTTGTTTTAATTTAATTCCACTGTGGTCAGAGAACATGTTTTGTATAACCTGAATCCTTTAGGTTTATTGAGACTGCTTTTATGGCCCAGAACTGGATCAGCAAGGTTTTCCTCAAAGGGCCATAGAGTAAATATTTTAGGCTCGCGGAACATACGGTCTCTGTCACAACTACCTCACTGCCATTGTAGCCTGAATGCAGCCAGAGAATATATAAATGAATAGGCATCGCTGTGTTACAATACAACTTTATTCACAAAAAGAAATAGTCAGCTGGCCCTTGGTCTGTAGTTCGCTAGCCGACTTAGAATATCAGTCATCTCAGTAAATGTTGTGTGTGTGTGTACTTCAGAGGAGCATGTATTCTGTTTTTGTTGGTTGTTCTATAAAAGTAAAGGCTGTTGATAGTGTTGTTCAAGTCTTCTGCATTCTTGGTGATTTCCTATCTACTTATTCCATCAATCATTGGAGAGTGCTGTTGGTTTTTTACCTCCAGTGGATTTGCTGATTTTTCTTGCTTCATGTTGCTTATTTTCTATCAGAGTTTGCTTCATGTTGAAGTTAATTAGTTGCATAAATGTTTAGGGTTATTACATTCTATTGATGAGATGACCCAGTTATCATTACAAAATGACCCTCTTTACCCCTGATAAGATGAATTGCTCTGAAATCTACCTTCTCTTATATTATTGTAGCCAGTCCAGCTTTCTTTTTGTCGATTCTGTTGGAATTGTTTTTCTCCAAGGACCTAATTTTACTGCTCTTAGTGACTGTATGACTCCATTACTCATTTCTGAAGCATTGCTCTGGGGTTGCCGGTAAAGTAAATGTCATTTATAGGCGTGTGCAATAAATATATGTCAACATGAAGCTCTGTTACAGTGCCGTTTTCCTCTTATGGTCCTTTGATTTTTGTTTTCAGTTGTAGAACAGAGCATGTCAAATGAATTTCAGATCTCTTTCAGGTCTGTATTGCTAGAGAGTAGAATACAATCATCCAAAATACGATAATTCCAAATTTGGCTTTTCCATCCTGAACATTTTCAGCTGTTGATTTCCTTTGATTTGGTTCATGACTCTGCACAAATCTTTGAATATGTTTATTTGGTAGCGTGCTGTTCTTTTCTGTTTGCTCTTGGATCATGACGGATCCAATTTAGTCAGTTGGTTTGCTAGCTGATTGCACTGAACAGCTTTTCTCTGCAGGGCTGTGTAGGTACTGTGAGTCCTCATTTTGTGTGTTTGGGAATTTAGAATACCCAAGAGATTTATAGCATTAGCACAAGTAAATAGAACAATAATTGTACTCAGCCTGTTCCGTTCATGATTTAATTTACCATCGTGTCATAACTAAATTTTGGGTGGAAAAATTGTTCCAAAATTGGATAACTTGCTGCTTTTGTTTTTATTTCTCGTCTTTTTTTTTTTTTTTTTTTTTTTTTTTTTTGAGAAAGCATGGAAGATTTTCATTTCCCTTGTNGCAAACTTTTTTCAAATTGAGGCATAATTTACATACAATAAAATTGGTCTATTTTAGTAGAATTCTTAATGAGATTTGTTTTGATAAATGCAAATAGCCGTATACAGCCTGTGGTTTTAGCAAGAAGCTCTGGTTTTTATATTGAGAATAGATGAAAAGTGCTGGAGTGGGGAGTGGTAAAAACGGAGAACAGTTAGGAAGCTTTTTTTTTTTTATTGTGGCAAAATATACATGTGACAAAATTGACCATTTTAATCATTTTGAAGCGTACAATTCAGTGACATTTAGGACATTTAGTGTTGTGTAACCGTCGCCACTATTTATTTCCAGAGCTCTTTCATTATCCCAAACAGAAGCTGTGCCCATTAAACAGCAACTGCCCTCTTCCCCGTTGTTCCAGCCCCTATTCTACTTTCTGTGTCTCGGGACCGCATGGAAGTGGAATTGTACAGCGTTTGTCCTTTGGTGTCTGGCTTATTTCCCTGGAATTTTCAAGATTCATCTGTGTTGGAGCACATGTCAGAATTTCATTCCTCTGACGGCTGAACAATATCCCAGTGTATGCACATACCCCACTTTGCTGATCCCGTCATCCGTCGATGGACACGTGGGCGTCCCCCCCTCTTGGCTGTTGTGAATAAGGCTGCAGTGAACACTGGTGTACAAGTATCTGTTTGAGTCCCTGCTTTTAATTATTGTGGGTAGTTTTGGAGTGGAGTTGCTAGATTATGTGGTAATTCTGTTTAGCTTTTTGAGCCAAAAATAGTTCAGACTGTTTTCCAAAGAGGCTGCACCATTTTACGTTCCCAGCAGCAATGCATGAGGGTTCAATTTCTCCACCTTCTCACCAGCGTTTGTTATTGTCCATCTTTTTTATTCTAGCTATCCTAGTGGGTGTGAAATGGTCTCTTATTGTGGTTTTAATTTGCGTTTCCCTAACAGCTAATGATGCTGGGCATCTATTCATGTGCTTGTTGGCTATCTGTATCTTCTTTGGGGAAATGTCTCTTTAGACCCTTTGCCCATTTTTTAACTGGGTTATGTACCTTAATTGCTGAGGTGTAAGATTCTTTATATAGTCTAGATTCAAGCCCCTAATCAGATAAATGATTTGCAAATATGTTCTCTGATTCTTTGGGTGATTTCTTACTTTCTTGATAGTGTCCTTTGAAACAAGAGTTTTTTAATATGATGAAATTCAGTTTATTTTTTTCTTTTGTTGCTTATGGTTTAGGTGTCATATTTAAGAAACCATTGCCTAATCATAAAGGCTCATAAAGATTTATACCTATGTTTTCTTCTAAGTTTTATAGTTTTAGCTCTTACACTTAGATCTTTGATGCATTTTGAGTTAATTTTTGTAAATAATGTGACACTGTAGTCCCAGCTTCATTCTTTCACATGTGACTATCCAGTTGTCCCAACACCATTTGTTGAAAAGAATTTTTCCCCCATTGAATTGTCTTTGGTACCTTTGTCACACTGCTTGGTTTTGTTTTTGTTTTTTATTTAAAGATTTTATTGGGGATTTGGGGGGAGAGTAACAGCGTTGGGGAATCGGGGAAGGGGAACAGACAGGTGGACAAATTGCTGTTTTGTTCTTCAGTCTAGTTGTGGAGGACATCGCTTCGCTGGCCCATGTTGGTATTATTGCACTCTTCCCGGCTGAGGCAATCGGTCGCCGGTCATTGGTCCGCCGCTCACAGCGGCTCCGGTAGCTCACACCGGCTACCAGCTGCTCAC
>NW_017731353.1:4781987-4838796 GCF_001890085.2 Hipposideros armiger
CATAACTAAATTTTGGGTGGAAAAATTGTTCCAAAATTGGATAACTTGCTGCTTTTGTTTTTATTTCTCGTCTTTTTTTTTTTTTTTTGCTTTTTTTCTTTGAGAAAGCATGGAAGATTTTCATTTCCCTTGTGATTCTCATGAGCTCAAATCATCTCTCTGCCCAAGTCTGCTATGTCTGCCCAGGGATTTCTCAGTCCCAGCGATCTCACTCTTACATTCCTCTTCTCTGTTGGAGACTCAGCAGAGGTGCAAGGGAGCACTGTACCTGTGTATCTGCTTGGTAGGACATCTCAGGGGAGCAGGGATGTGTTTCTTGAGACACACACATCTCTAGCTTCTTCTGTCTTCAGTAGAAAAATAAAGGGGGTTTTGTTACATTGAAAGTAACTCCATTTTTTTCTTATCTCAGTCTAATAAAGTTTGTTTGGAAAAGTTCCTCTGTTATTCCCACAGAGAACCTGGAGGTGCTTGTAAGATTGTTGTTAATTTTTTTCTGTGAGGCATAGGCTTATTTTTGTCTTTCCTCTTCCAAGTTAATTTTTGTGATGGAGAAGTATTAAGGCCCCTAACTTTGGGGAGAGGGTTTTGAAAAATAAAACCAGATCCTAGAACTACTGCTGCTGTGTATACCGTCAGAGTAGCTCAGGACTGAGGACAGATACATTTAACAGACGGCTCCCAGGAGCCACGAATGGCGCTTTCTTCTGTGATTGCATTAAATGGGTGATTTTTTTTTTCTCACATATTAACACTTCAGTCATTAATGAAATAACAGTTTTCTGCATGCTGTGTTCAGGGTTAACAAAAGATGATGAGAGCGCCTTCTACAAATAGTGAATGAGCTTTTCATACTATAGCCAAGGTGCAGGTGGGGATGGAGTAGTGGTACGTTTCAGTCTCTTGGATGCCGACCTGGTGAGCACTGGGCTCGGAGGGCGGTTCTGTGAAAAGCTGAGATCTCATCTTTGAGTGACACCTTCGAACCATGTATGGCGGCAGATCCTGTACATCCCGTAGATCCTGTTGAACATAATTTCAGGCTGGGAAAAGAGAATCAGGAATTCCCCACATGATCTGGAACTGGAGGTGGGGTTTGGGGGTAGGTGGGGGGATGTGGGGAGAGGGGTTACTCTCCAGATAAGAAAAAGACCTACTGCTGACTAATTATAGTTTTTTTTTAGGACTGCAGGAAGAAAATAAGTGTTAAGGTTACTGCTTTGACTTTGATGTTAAAGACCCAAATTTCATTTAAAGAATTTATTCTTGGGCCGGCTGAGTGGCGTGTTGGTTAAGAACTGGCTTGGGATGCCAGAGGGCCCTGGTTCGGATCCCACATATGAGGGCCAGTGACACTGCCCTCTGCAGCTAAGATGCTGAACAGCAGCTCAACCTGGAGCTGGGCTGCCATGAGTCGCCGGCGACGGCGTAGGCTGCAGTCCCTGTTGCAGTGGGTTGCCATGGGCTACCGTGTGTAGCCGGCAGCCAGCGTGAGCTGCCGTCCAGAGGCCAGCGACTGATCTGCTTCGCCTGGGAAGAGTGCAATGATGGTGCCATCTTGGGCCAGTGAAGCAACATCCTCCACAACTAGACTGAAGAACAAAACAATAGCAACTTGTTTGTTCCCTTTCCCCTAGTTCCTCAATAAAATCTTTTTTTAAAAAAAAAGAATTTATTCTCCAATCTGAAAAATGTCCAGTGGCTTTGGTTAGGGTCCCAAAACATGTATGTTCTGCCCCAGATTGGTATTATTTATTGGATAGAAGTTTGGCGCAGGGATGAAGGTGATTTTCACTCAGCTATGCCTTTTTCTTGAGTGTATGTGTTGCCTTACAGCTTCATCCTCCACGGCCCCCCCACACCAGCCCCTGACCTAACAAGGTCACGAGGGAGTGTCTCAAAAAACTAAGACCGGTAAAATGATATCAGTAAAGCTTCCTCAAGGGAGTGTCCTAAAAAACTGGGACCCGGCAAAATAATGTCGGTTATCTCCCTTACTTTATGGCCGCAGCAACAGCTGCACCATCCTGGGGGTTGTGTGTGTGGGAGTATGTAGGCACAGCAGGTGTTGGAATACAATGGAGCTGGTTGATGGAAACTGGCCTTACAGCACTTATCACACGGACTTGAAAAACAAAGTTTCTCTTCTTTAAAGTTTCTTATTAAAAGCTATGTGTTGGCTTGATTAGGGACTCAGAGAGAAAGAGAGAGAGAACTACAGTCCCCTGGCCTCATGTCTTAACTCTGTCATTGTCTCTTGTGTTTCTTTAACCCTTCGCCATCCCCTCTGACTCCTCACTGTCTGTGCAACACGGGACATGACACGTATGCTTTGTGTTTTTCAGGTCTTCGGTGTCACACTCGACAGCCAAACCACCTCCCCCAGTGCTGACCCCGGTGGCTGCTAATAACCAAGCCAAGCAGGTAAGTTCCTGATTTTTGCTTTGTTAACAGTCATGCAGCGACTGTCTCTGTAACTAAGACAACCCTGTGTTAAGTCATCGCTTTGCTTTAAATGAACTCTTAAGTCTAACAAAGCCCTGTGAGCCCTTTCCCACATTTCATGCCCGTGTTGACATAGCTGGTCAGGACCTGGTATTATTTCATAGACCATTTGGCATTCTGCATCTAGTAATCTTGGGTCATAGTTCTAACACCTTATGTTTTTGTGGGGTATTTGGATTTTCAGTTTAATTTAACGTCATCTTAGTTAACCCATTCAGCAACCATGTGCAATACATAGATAAAACAGGTGTTCAGATATGTTCCACAAACGGAGAAGCCGAGGCTCACGTGACTGATGAAAGCACACAGTTAGGAAATGGTGAGGGTAGGTTCTCTTGCTTTCTCCTGCAGTTTGTTTTTCAGAGCTTGCCTATTCAGTGATGTTTGTGATGTGTACTTTCAGGCTTTTGTCTGATAAACATTGTCTCCTACAAAAATAGGTTATATGTCAACAGTTAAACAGTCTAAAAAAAAAAAATAGAAGATGGCTGAGAGGTAGATCAATCTATCTGAAACTTTCCCTGAGAAAACCTGGTTTCTCTGCTACTCGTACATCTGTCTCTGAGAAAAGTAACATTAAGTTGTGTTTGAGGTTGGACATCAGAACTTGCCTATTGGCGTGCTCAAACGTGGCTCCCTATTGCTTACTTTGCTGTGACTTAAAATGGCACTTAAGCATTTAGCGTTTGGTCATTCTCCTGGAAGTTGCCATTTCACCTTGGAGGACACAGGGTAAGGCATAAATCGTAATGAACAAGTGTAAAAGAACATTGAATGGCGGTGGAGAAGTTGAAGAGTTCTGCTTTTTCACCTTATTATCAATTGATTGAGAGTCAGACCCATTTCACTCATTTACTTCTTCATTCATTTGTCTACCAAATATTCCAGGGCCCTTTATGTGCCAAGCACTATGCCAGGCACTGAGAAAATAGCCACAAGCTAGACAGGCATGACCCTGCTTTCTCGGTGCTTCCAGAGTATTCCTATTTCTGTTTCCTAATACCTTACACGTGGCAAACATTAAAAAATATTGACTTAAATTGAAACTTTAAAAAAATAATTAAACTAAATTAGAGTGTTTATGCTTGCTGATTATGAACTACATTATCATTTTCCATGTTCCTTTGGAGTAAACGTTGGCCTGTGTTCTGTTACAGGGTTCGGTAATAAATTCCCTAAAGCTGCCTGGGCCCACACCAACCTCCAGCCAGTTGTCATCCAGTGATAAAGCTGCGGGTCAGTTTGCATTTTTGTTTTAGTGAAAATAAAGGTGAAAGAAATGTCCCACAATAGAGTCTGTTGTTAGATCCCAAACACAGTCGACATAGGAAATCAAGTAAAGAGAGATTCAAAAGGCCTCAGTTGATGAAGAATCTCCAGGAAATTAGTGAGCCCTTCGGCAGTTCGGCAGACTTCTGAAACTTGAGAGCAATAGTCAAAAACCTTCCTCTAAATGTTTTTCCTGAAAAGGAGCAATGGTGTTGTTTTCACCAGCCTTGCTGGGTAATCGGTTCGAGAGGGTGGGTGGGAACATTGGACTCTCTATTTCTTCCACTAAAATGAAAAACTCTTTGTTCACAATGACGATTCAAAAGCCAGTCATACAAAAAGGCAAACAATCTGTTGCAACCTAAGATTTCAGAGTAGCTGTTATGTCAATATTAAAAGATTTTATGGCTTCACATATCCCAACACTCACTCGGCATAATGACTAGCTGAAGTTAATCTTCACCGTGGCCGTGCTTTGATGAGGCCAGCCTGAAGCAGAAGCGTGCTTCTGTGTAACCTTGCTTGAACGCGGGCTCTTCCCCAGCACCCCCTTTTGCTGGCCCCTTTTTCATAGCCCGCTTAGTTTGGCATGTGCTACTTTCTGCTGGAGGGATCGTGGGCCATCTGCAGTCCTGTGTCTTCCCCACACTCCGGACTCTGGCTTTTATTTTGATTGATGTTTTCACGTTGGTCTTCAGGCTAATTCTGTTAGAGAAGCTGAACTTCACATATTAGCAGGCTGCTTTCCATAATCTCCTCAGTTACACAATCATCTGACTTTCTCTGTGACCAAAAGCTTTCTGATTGGCTGTTGGGTTTATCTTCATTAAATACCCCTTGCACTCGGAAGAAAACCATTATTGTGTAAGCCAAAGTTGTATTCTAGAATTTGGATGAATGCAGAAGCATAGGTGTTACCATGGAAGCCACACACAAGGAGGAGATAGATAGCCCTTCTTGGCGAGCATCTAAAGCTGCATGTCAGAGGGGAGATCTTAGTGGAATCGTCAGACTTTTGAATCATTTAGGATTCCGATTAAGAGATTTGTTTCCATTTCTGGCTAATATTAGAAAAATTTTTTGAAATCCTAACTTCTTTCGAGGACATACTGGAGAATTTTTGTCACTTCTGAAGTGGAGAGTCAGGGTATTCTAAGGGACTTTATTTCCTGCATATCTTATGCTGTTAGCATGACATACAAATTAGCTTCTGAGGACCATCCTTCAGTGATTGTGAAATATCTCGTTCATTGCTAGGTATTTACTTCTGTATTCACTCGCTGGATAATCAAAAGAAAAGAACCTTTCTGGGTGTAGGAAGATTTCCCTGAGAAATGCTATTTAAGAATTTCCCAAAAGTTTCTTTAAAAAAAAGTATATCTGAAACCCCTACAGAGTAGCTGTTATTTACTAATAATGGAGTACCTTCATTGTTTCTTTGATTATGAAACTATTACAGGTCCACGAAAGAGTCTGGTGTCGAGATAATGTAGAAAATGGAAGCTGCCCAATAAGTTCCATATTCCAGAGATAACCCTTTACAATTTGATATGTATCTCTTGAGGTTACAGCAGTGTTGTTTTTTAAACAAAAATAGGCATATCCTGTATATATTGATTTATAACCAACCTCTCCTTCTCTCTCCCCCCTAACAATAAATATCCTATCCATCTTTCCAGATCTGCGACAGCTCTTCCCCCCTTATTTTAATGGTGGCCTCGGACTTTATTATACAATTGTACCCTATTAAGTTTTACCAATAGTCTGCTGATTTAGATTGTGTCTGAGTTTTCAGGATTCTAAGCAACACGACATTGAATATCCTTGTACACACATTGTATTATAGTCGTTTTAAAAATAATTTTACTAATATTTACCGCATACTCGCTTAGAAAGAAGGTACTTACTTCTTTATTGTTTGGTTTGGTTTGAGGTTTTTTTTTTGTTGTTGTTGTTTTTTTAACTTTATGAGAAGGAGGGGGGGGGAGAGAGAGAGAGAGAGAGCAAGCTGGTTTGGGTTTTTTTAAATGTAGTTTTTCTCATTCCCCTACTCCCCTACTCCCTTTAAAAGTAAAGTAATAGGGGAAAGACTGAAGATAATACGCCAAGCTGTTAATACGTAGTTACAGTGAAATTGAATGTGGAGAGGATGATGCATTGCACTTTATAACTTTCTGCACTTCTCTGTATTCTAGCAATCATGTATTACCTCTGTAATTTAAAAGGGGGGGGACTATGTTAAATACATAGAATTATGTGGAAAATACAGAAATGTAGGGAGAAAGCAAATAGTCATGAAGCCACTACTCAGAGATATTTAGTTAATATAACCTATTTCTCTTTGGAGTTTTTTCCTTTAGCATATAGTACTTTTCAGTAATTATAAAGCTACTTTTACAGCTTTAAGTTTTAACTCCCCTGGAATTATTTTGATCTCTTCCTGTCGCGTCCCGCGCAGAAAAGGGCGGTGGGCAGCAAGAGGGGCGGCGCAGGTTAAAGAAACACAAGAGTTACGGGTAGGGTTCAAGCGGGGGCAGGGGGCTGCAGCCTCTCTGGGACTGAGCCCCGAATCGGGCCAACGGCGTAGCTTTTATTAAGAAACTTCAAAGAAGTGAAACTTGTTTTTTCTAAAGTCCATGTGATAAGTGCCGTAAGGCCAGTTTCCATCAACCAGCCCCACTGTATTCCAACACCTGCTGTGCCTTCATACTCCCACACACACAACCCCCAGGATGGTGCAGCTGTGTCGCGGCCATGAAAATAAGGGAGATAACTGACATCATTCCGGCCTCAGCACTCCGAGACATTCCCTTGAGGAAGCTTTACCGATATCATTCCACCGGGTCTCAGCATGCTGAGACACTCCCTCATGACCTCATTCGGTCGGGGTTGGTGTGGGGCGGGGGCGGTCGGGGATGAAGCTGTAAGGCAACATCTTCCCTGGAAAGGCGCATGTGACATGTCTCGGTTTGGAGTTACCAGTGACAGAACCAAAGGGCAAGTTCAGAGACCGTGAGCGTGACTGAGGCGGCCCGGTCCCCGTGGGTTGTCACCTGGTCCTGGGATGCACATGAGGCACACAGACCTGGAGGCATGCTCTGAGAGATTTACATACTGGAACAGTGTTTCTGTTTTTTTGTAACGTTCTTGTTTTTTTCCACAATTTCAGGACCAGGGGCAACCAAGATAGAAACAGCTGTGACTTCTACCCCATCTGCTGTTGGGCAGTTCAGCAAGCCTTTCTCATTTGCTCCATCAGGGTTAGTAATCGACTTCAATTTTGTGGCAGGTCATTAGCAGCCTCATAGATAGCTTCTCCAGCTCTTACAATCAGGAGGTGTGTTTATATGCTTATTAAATGTACGTGAGCCCAACGTCCTTACTACTGCAGTGAGACATCAGATGATAGTGATAGTAGCTTAATGTCCTAACTTAAATCTGTTTCTCCTTTTCGATGCAAGTTTATATATGTGTTAGTACATATTCATTTATTTGTTGGGTAAGCCTCATTTTCTTTGGGTAGTGGGTCTGTGTCAAATTCGGCAGTTGATCTGTTTTCTCATATTGAGATTTTCATTCTGACACTATTTGGGGGCTAGAGGTGATATTTGGATGGGCTTTGCTACACTGAGAGGACAATATACTGAACTTCTGAGAGCAGGTGCTCAATTCACCTTGGAGGGAGTCTGCCCATGCTGGAACCTATCACAGCTGCCCAAGCGTCCACTTTCCTCAGAGGTGGAGTTAGACTGTGTGGCTAAGACAAAAACCTGCCCAAAGATTTTTTGCCATTGAAGGGTTGTGTGTTCAGTCCCAGTAGAAAAGCCTCTTAAGCTCTTCAGTTTATGCTTTTATAACTGGAACCATGTAAACCATATTAAGAGAAAAGTCTCTTTTCTCTGATGTTAGTATGTTTCTTGAGCATCCTTCAGGCCTGTCACGTTAAAGAGGGTGTTGGAGTAGAATTTGAGGGAGGAAATTATATATTATTATTATTTTCTTTATTGTAAATCATTATGTTTTACATTTCTAAGGATAGTTTGGAACAGATTTTAAGGAGTAGGTCACAGGAGTTATTACATCTTTTACAAACACTGATAATCTTTACTTCTGTGAACTGATAACTCTTCTTCCCATTTTTAAAATAAGCTAAAATGGTTTGGGTCATTCGGTCAATGACTTACCTCTGTTAGACAAAATTTCTTCAAGGTTGAGACAAAGAAAGGTTTTTCTTTTAATAAGAAAATATTTAATATCATTTTAGATGGTCTTTGTCTATTCGACAAGACCAATGATGGGTTAAAAAAAATCTAAATTCTTTCATTACTTATTATATTTGATATGCTTGGTCTCTTGTATTTTAAAACTGTATCATTTTAAATTTGCTATTTGAGCTTTTATCACAGTGCATAGTCTATTCTGGTTCACACTTGTGCTGAATTTTCTTCTTTGGCTATGGTGTCTTTACTCACAGTGTAAGGAGAATGTACGGAAGGAGAGAAGTAATGATAAAAGGAGTCAGAAAAGTTCTTGACATTTTCCTAACCCAGAACTAAGAGTTGTGTCAAAACGGCAGGCACAGTGGCTTCTGTTTCATGCTCTCCTCATCTCCTCTGGTAGCATGGCGCTCCCCTGACATACTCTGATGTCGGGGTGGGTTATAAGAGGTTCTCTCTAACCCAGACTATCTCATCTCCTTCACTAGACAGACCACGTGCTCTAGCCACCATTCTCACGTGCACATTCCTAGTGCGTTTCTGCTGTTCCATTGCCTTCCTTGGACTCCTTCAACCTTGGGTCCCCGTGCAGACCTCTGCCACCCAAACCCAGCCATGCCTCCAAGGCCCTCTCCACTGCCACTCCCTCTTACCGCCCCCACAAATGACCTCTCCCTGCTTAGAAATCTTGGAGGGACTTTGCTGCTTCACAGATAGGTGCATTTATCTTCTAGATTGTAAATTCCTTGAGGGCAGATTCTGTAAATGAATTATAAAATGTGGTATTAAAAGGGCAACATTGTGCCTTAGGTTTGCTCTTTTTAACTTCTCTTCTTCCACTCCCTAGGACTGGCTTTAATTTTGGGATAATCGCACCAACACCGTCTTCCAATTTCACTGCCACACAAGGTACAGTCTCTGCATTGCGTAGCGTTACTTTTGTGTTTCCCTAAACACGGGCAGGTTCTTTTGGTACAGACGTGTCGACATTTTATTGCTGCTGAGTTTTGCATAAAGTATCTGCAGTAAATTTAGTGTTGATATTATGCATCAGAAACAGGCTGGATTTAAGAAGCTGCTGGGAAGGCCTTCTATCTACCTTTATTATTAGTAACAAGGGTTTTATTATAGGAAGCCATCTATGTCCTAGAATCACACATCCTACCCCTCACTCATTACCATTTCAGTTCTGTTTCCTTCTGGGGGTTTTGTTTTCCGCTTTATTTCACTTAGCACAATCTCTTGTGAGTTTTCCAGTATTATTGAAATCTTATATAAAAGTCATATTTAACGGCAACGTTTTTCTTTCTTCTGGATGTGCCGTAATTGGCGTAACCACCTGTTGGACATTCAGGTCGTTGCCCAGTTTTCCCTGTAGTGAGAAACACAGTGACCATCTTGTACCTGTTCATTCAACAAATACTTTTTGAGGCCTGGCCGAGTGGCTCAGTTGGTTAAGAGCTCGCTCAAGAGCACGAGCTCTGAGCAACAGGGTGGCCGGTTCCATTCCCAGCCTGAGCTGAGCTGCCACCAAGCTGCCAATGGGTGGCAGGATGGCTCAGAAAAAAAAAATTTTTTTTTGAGGGCTTTCTGTGTGCCAGCCCAAGTGGTAGAAGGCTTTTCGTAAAAAAGGGACCTCCTAAAGCCTCCTAGAAGGAGATTAGGGAGTTGAAAGCATAGCAGACTCCTAAACTCAATCTGTGCAGCACTTACAGCGTTGTCGATTTCATTCCGTTCTCTTTGGAACAGTTTTGCTTAAACATTTTTTTTAACTTCTGCCCACTTAGATGTGGCCCTCGCGGCCCACCTTCCCCCAGTCACACTCTTGAGGAAAAACAACTCAGTAATATAAATAGATTGGAGAGGAGCAATCAAAATCAGCCCAAAAATTGGAAATAAAATAAAATAGTAATAAAATACAGCAGCAGATCTATAAACATTTTCATTAATATGAAAATAGACAACAGTCCAAAACCATAAATAACTCAGTACAACACCAGTGATCCAAAGAGGTCTTTCTGGAAATTACACACAGATAGCAGTGGCTTTGCAGTGTTCCTAGGAGTTTGTGATAAGCAGACTCCTTAAAACAAAATGGAGTTAGGAAGGCCAGTAACACTTGCAGTAGGCTAAGTTTAGTTTCTAAGGAACACGTTTTAATTACCCTTACTTATTGATCAGGACTTGTGAGCGCTTTTACCTATGTTGCATTTAATCTTTGTGACAATTCAGCGAAATAGGTACTGTTGTTAATTCTATTTTCCAAATGGGGAACTTGAAGCCCAGAGAGGTAAAGTAACTTTTCCAAAACCACACAGCCAGCAAGTGGCTGAGCACCAGCTCTGGAGCCCATGGGCTTGACCACGAGATCAGACTCCCTCTGTAAAACTGCTTACTGAGGAGAACGCTAGAAAGTAGTCCTTAATTATAGGTAAAAATGATTGTCTGTGGATTGACACCCTATTTGCCCATTAAAAAAAAACAAAGGAAAAACTTGGATTTTGGACCAATTCCTGGTCTGTCAGGAGATCGATAGGCTAGCACTGTGCCAAGAATATTACTGAGGAAAGCGCGCGCAGGGGAAAACCAGTGAAGAGGCCTTTTTATGTCTCTTTTGGGATAGCATGTTAATTTCATGTAGCCTAGATATGGGGTATTTGTTGTGATACGGTCATAAAAATCGTAGTTGTCCTTTTCACCCCTGTGAGATGACTCAGACAGAGCTAATGTTCCTATGGAGAAGCAGTTATTCTGTCCTCCCTGAGGAAAACCACTGTTAGAACCAGCTCTCCCTGACTGCACCGAGAGAGGAGCAAGACAGGCTTAGAAATTGTCAGTGGAGATGCAATAGGTCATATTCTGCTAAATCCCACCCATCTCCTAATTTCTTTCTCTTCCTAGGGGCCACACCCTCTGCTAAAGAGTCAAACCAGCTGGACACATTCTCCTTCGCGGGGGGAGGCAAACCTCTGTACGAGACCCTTCCTGAAAGCTCCTCTCACTCACGAATGACACCGTCAAGCTCCAGTGGAGCTGCCACCACTTCTGCAGGCGAGTCAGCTCCATCAAGCAGCAGGCCTGTGGCACCTTCTGGAATTGCTGTCTCCACCCCTTCCAGCAAGTTGGAAACTCCGCCGTCCAAGCTGGGCGAGCTGCTATTTCCAAGCTCTCTGGCTGGCGAGACTCTGGGAAGTTTTTCAGGACTGCGGGTTCAGGCCGATGATTCCACAAAGCCAGCCAGTAAGGCTTCGTCCACAAGCCTCGCTAGTGCACAGCCAACCAAGACTTCACTCATGCCCTCGGGCTTTAATTTTACTGGCCCACCTGTGCTAGGGAAGCACACGGAGCCCCCCGTCACCCCCTCTGTGACTGCCACCACAATAGCCCCTCCAGCAGCAGCCGCCAGCACAAGCACCAGCAGCTCCACACCTGGCATCTTTGGCAGCCTGCCACCCACCAGTGCAGGCCCCCCTGGGGTACTCGGTTTTGGTGGGCTACCTCTAAGTGGTAGCAAGACGAGTTTTACATTTGGAAGCCAACAGGCTGGCAGTACAGTGCCCCTGTCTGCGCCCCCACCAGCCAGCACCGCCACGTCCCTCCCAGCATCGTTCCCCACCTTGTCATTTAGTAGCCTCCTGAGCTCCGCATCTGCTCCCACCCTGCCTGCGTCCTCTGCTAAAGGCGCAGAGGAGGCGGTAGCGCCATCTGTGCCCGAGAAGCCAGGCACCAGTGAGGTCTCGGCATCCACGGCCGCACTTCCCCAGGCTTCTCTGCAGACTCCTGACTCCGTGAAGAAAGAGCCTGCTCCTGCCCAGCCTGCAGGCAGCAGCCCCAGCACCGCCGCTTCTAGTGCCAGTCTCCCGGCACCTTCTACAGAGGCCATGCCAGCAGCCACCGTGGTCCCTGACATCAAGACAGAACCGACATCTCCTTCCACCCCTGCGGTGTCTGGGCTGACTGCTGTCACCGCAGCTGCAACCCCAAGTGCAGTCCCTGTGACCACAGAAGCATCGAGTGCCCCCACAACCTCCAGTGCTGTCCCCAGTGCCGCCCCAAGCCCCGCTACAGAGACGGCAGTGTTTGGGACTGTCACTTCGGGCTCATCCGTCTTTACTCAGCCACCTGCTGCCAGTTCTAGCTCAGCTTTCAGCCAGCTTACCAGCAGCACAGCCACTGCCCCCTCGGCCACCCCCACGTTTGGGCAGGTGGCGGCCAGCACCGCACCAAGCCTGTTTGGGCAACAGACAGGTAGCATAGCTAGCACGGCCACCGCAACGCCCCAGGTCAGCAGCTCAGGGTTCGGCAGTCCTGCTTTTGGCACCTCCTCCACAGGGGTCTTTGGGCAGACGACGTTTGGGCAGGCCCCGGCCTTTGGGCAGTCGACCAGCAGCCCCGCTGCGAGTGGCTTTTCCTTCGGTCAGCCTGGGTTCAGCTCCGGCCCCGCTTTCGGTCAGTCTGGGACCTCTTCCCCATCTTCCGGCGGAAATGTCTTTGGTGCCCCTTCGAGCACCAGCAGCCCCAGCTCGTTCTCCTTTGGACAGTCTTCTGCCAGCACGGGCGGGGGGATGTTCGGCCAGAGCAGTCCCCCTGCTTTTGGCCAGAGCCCCAGCTTTGGGCAGGGAAGTTCTATGTTCGGTGGCACCTCGGCCGCCACCACGACAGCATCATCCTCTGGGTTTAACTTTTGTCAAGCTTCAGGTAAGAATTTCTGGAAGATTTTTACCGTGTTCCCCTCTGTACTATGTGAAACATGTGCAATAAGCCTGTATTCCTTTCATAATTGAAAGAAAGGGGAAACAAAACAGGCCCCGCAAAGCCGAGAAGGGAGCTGCTAGCACTGCTGGTCCCGGGACTTGCTTCGGCTTATCCCTTAGCTCCCGTGTCATCCTCAGCATGCTGTCTACTCGGCAAGCCACCAGAGTGCCAGTTTTGTGGGCGGGTGGAGGAAAGTTGAAAGTCATGGCAAGGAGTGAATGACTCATAAATAGGAAATTCCTAATTTGGAAGGGACGTCAGAGGTTATTATGTCCCAAACCGTCCAGCCTTAAGATGACTGATCTGATGCTGTTTTGTGCTAATAGAACCAGAACCACACTCCAGGGCTCCTCACCCTAGTTCGTGGCCCGGCCAGCAGGCTCTGTTTCCTCTGACGCCATCTTGCTTGCTAGGGCAGATACTGACATTTGAAAAGTTCGGGGTTTTTTATTTTCAATGTTGTAATTAAAAAAAAACAAACACACATCTTTAAATTGTACTGTTTTTTTAAAGTAAAATTTAATTTTCCTGTTGCGTGTCCTGTTGCAGCAGCTCCTTTTCCTTCTAAAAGTTAGCCATAGACAGAACAATCTGAAAATCTTTTCTAAATCTCACTTTTTAATGGTTCTTATGAAAGGCAGTTCTCAGCAGTTCGGCCCTGGGGGGAAAAACATTGATTTCTTGGTGGGCAGGATTCCAAGTAACTGCTAATTCATTCCTTGGGTGGTAATTTATTTGAAAATGATTCATAATTTACTATAGAAAGGAAATCTTTTCCTTCCTCCCACAAATGTTTGTCAAACTCCCACTAAGTTTGGTACAAGGCCACAGTGGTGAAAGAGAGCTTTGAGATGGACCTGATGTCCTGTGAAGAGGCTGTTTGGCCAATTTGAGTGATGGGAACTGTGATAACTTGGTCTGGAGAATGGTCAGGGGAGAGGCCTTGTGAGTCTTAAGAGAGAGGAGGATATTTAAGACTCTCTAGTGCATCCTTTGTTCTGCAGTCAAAACTTGAGAGTCCCGCATACACAAGTATAATTGAACTATTTCAACATAATTGCAAACCTGAAGAAACCTTTCATACAGTAACTGTGGGCAGGTACCTGAGCAGCCTGCTCCAGCCGTGGCTGAATTCCCCTTACCTAGATCACAACAGGGGTGAAAATAGGACTCCTGCCTTCTAACTCCGTGTCCAGGGCTGCTGTTGTAACACACAGGTCTTCCTGGTTCCCCCAGACCCTGTCAGCCCAGCACCTCAACCACGTTGTGCCACGTCAAAGAAAGTTAAACTACCCTGAAAGAATCGGGTGTTTGAGAGCAGAGGAAACCAGGCAGTAGAAATAGTCGTGAAATTTACGCAGACTTCTTGGCAGCCAAAAGTCTGGGGGGGAGCTGCTCTGCAAGTGTACCATCTTTTTGGTCCTCACCCCCCTGGGGTTTCGTAGGAGACAGAATTCAGTCCTTGGGA
Organism: Hipposideros armiger; assembly: GCF_001890085.2. Taxonomy (NCBI): domain Eukaryota; kingdom Metazoa; phylum Chordata; class Mammalia; order Chiroptera; family Hipposideridae; genus Hipposideros; species Hipposideros armiger. The sequence goes on from NW_017731353.1 coordinate 4,796,202, forward strand.
CTTTGGAATTTCTACTATTTTAAAATGTTAGCAACAAATTAAAGATGTTTATTTACTTACAGTTTTCTCCGTTTCCTGTATATGAAGACAGATTTTATTATGGGTTGATTTATTGTGGGGTATCTTAGCACACCTGAATGCCGTTTAAAAAAGAAAAACAACAACAAAAAACCCCACTATGATGTTGTAAAAGACTCATCCAATTTAAACTTCTGTTTTTTTTATTTTACAGGATTTGGGTCTAGTAATACTGGTTCTTTGTTTGGTCAAGCAGCCAGTACTGGCGGAACAGTCTTTGGCCAGGTAAATATGTATGTTTGCATCCTTTCATGTCCGCATATATCAAACCATCCATGTTGTTCATATATTATATCTCTCACACATTTGTATTGTCCACCCAACCCCAGCAGACAGCCTTGTGTGATTCTCGAACTCCGCCTTCCTTAGCTCCCCTGGGGATGTAGACATCTCAGCCTCTAATACGAGAGAATCACTACAGTTTTGATCTTTTGAAAGCACTTTAAAAACACATTGCCTCTTCCCATCAATCTTCTGCCTGTTCTCTTCGGCCAGGGGTTGGCAGGCAACGGCCCATGGGCTAAATTTGCTCCTTGACCTTTTTTTTTTTTTTTTTTAAGGTTCTTGAGCTAAGAATAGTTGTTACCTTTTAAATGGTTATTTGAACAAAAAGAAGAGTATGCAATAGAAACCACAGATGACCCCTGTGCTAACTGTGTGTAGTCCAGCGACTCCTTTTAGTCACCTGGGCTATTAGAGTTTGTATGGCTGGTGCTTATATGTGCTGGGTGTGGTTTTTAAGCAGTTCATGCAGATTGACTCATGTCATCATCAGTGCTCTGTAGGTGCTGTTATTACCCTCATTTGACAGGCGAGGCCACTGAAGGCCCAGAGAGGTTCAGTTTACTGCTTTTAGGTCCTAGTAACCTCATGAGGAGTCTTTCCAAAGAAAGGGACTCTGATATATCAGAAATGATTGTAACTTTCTGAAGGTGGAACCGGTATTTGCCAGGTAGTCCATAAAGCGGTGGGCATGTTTCTTACACATCTTCAGTAGGAGATTTTCTTTATCCTCTCTCTTCTTAGAAGATGGTCCCCGCCCTAGTCGGTGCCCCTTGACAGAGAGAAATGAAACTTCTGATTTCCAGGTTCTGGTGATGGCGGGCTAGATAAATCAAACCCAGCTCCCCACTGAAAACAGCTAACAATGCCAGATGATACATAAAAACCATACCTTTAAAAGCACTGTTAAGCTAACAAGGTATTTTGCCAAGCTAAATTAAAAGGAAAATGGGAACCTGTAGAAGTGAGTGGAGCACAGAATTTCCTATTTTAATAATCCCAAAGAGCAAAGGGGCAGAAATCCCTAAGCAACATCTGCACAAAGCGAGAGATGCTCCCCACAATAAGCTGGGGCTCCAAGTTCACCTGTCTCCACGTGTGGGTTTGGCCTGATATGATCCTAGAATGGTGGTGTCTGGCAAAAGCAGACACTGAAGAAAAGTCACTTTGCTCTTGGCCTTAGATAATTTGTTTAATTAAAGTATTGTTGGCATACAGTACTATATTAGGTTCAGGTATAAACATGGCGATTCAGCATTTATCTTACAGTGTACTCACCATACCAAGTCTGGAAACTGCCTGTCCCTGCAGACTCCTCACGCTGTTATTGACTGTATCCCCTTCACCTCACAGTTTTAAGGACATTGATTCCCACACCTAAACGAAACTAAACGAAACAAGGAATTATGATCAAGAGCCAGAATAAACATCAGACATACATTTGCACAGACTTCCTAGACTGTAAAACAGGTGTTTTACATGTTTAAAAGAAATAGAAGACAAACTTGAAAATACCAGGAAAGAATAGGAAATTATAAGAAGTGTCATAGCAGCTTTGGAAAATAACTAAATAGAACTTCTAGAGACATATAATAATTAAAATGTTAAGCCAGCAGATTAGAAGACAACAGTAATATACTAGACCAGGTAGCAGCAACATTTTTCTGTGAGGAGCCTGATGGTAAATATTTTAGACTTGGAGGGCATGGTTATGATCCCATAAAGCTTTATTGACAAAAACGGATAGCGGGCTGGATTTGGCCCATGGACTATAGTTGGCTGACCCTTGAACTAGAAGGCTGGTCAGATGAAGTCATCTGGAATGCCTCATGGAGAGCAAAAAAGGTGGAAGATACAAAGGAAAGAGCGAAAATCCAACATACATTTAATCAGAAGGAGAAGAGAAAGAATGTATGGCAATATTGGAAGAGAAAAAGACAGAAATTCCCAAAACAAATAGAAAACAGTAAGCTACAGATTCAGTCAGAAGTCCAGCAGATACCAAGCAGAATGCATAAAAGGAAATTGATTCCAACACCTGTCATAGTGAAACTGCAGAAGCGCAAAGATAAAATATTAAAAGCACTTGGAGATAAAAAGACAGGTTACCTTCAAAAGATCAGTGGTTGAACTGACAGCTGACTTCTTAGTGGTAACGATGAAAGCCAGAGATAGTCTACCTACCTAGAATTTCTGAACCCAGCAAAAAATATCTTTAAAGAATGAAATCAAGACATTTTTCAGATAGATCTGAATTTATGCCTGGGAGACCTGAAGGAAATTCTAAAGGATATTCCTCAGGCAGAGGGGAAAATTGACTTCACTAAAATTACAGCTCTCTTAATTTTAGGGCAAAATAAGCCATGAAATAGGAAGATTGTAGCCTATATAACCAAAAGCATAATTATATTGAGAATATATAAGCCATACAACTCGCAAAGAGGAAAGACAACTACACCCCAGCAAAATGACTAAAATCGAAAGGGCCAATCACACCCAGTACTGGTGAGGAAGTAGTGATAGAAACGCTCCCACACTGCTAAGGGAGTGTGAATTCACATAACCGCTCTGGAAAACCGTCTGGTGGTACAAGACTGGACACACAGAATCCCTCCTGGCCCAGCAGATCGTCTGGATGTGCAACCAACAGAAACGAGTGCCTTAGTTCACAAGGTAGGGATTAGAATATTCATAGCAGTGTATTCAGAACAGCGGAAAAGGAAACAGCCCAAACGCGTATCAGCTGAAGATTGGAATAAAGTACTGGTGGTATATTTATACAGTGGGGTTACTACAAAGCAGTGAAATTCAACAGACTACTCCTGTCCGACACTAAATGGATGCGTCCCGCAGGCGTAGTGTGAAGCGAAAGAAGCCAGACACATGAGTACATATTGTTGGATTGCATTCACCCAGAGTCAGTCACAGGCAAAATGGAGCCACCAGGGTAGAGATCGGAGTAAGAGTTACTCTTAGGCCATTCAAAATGGGGTGCGAAGAAGCCTTCTAAAGCGCTGACAGTGTTAGATATCTTCAACATTCTAAACATCAAAATTCATTGAGCTCTCTACACATAAAATTTGTGGACTTAATAAAAAACACAATAGAAAGAAAATAGGCAAAAGACTTCATAAAAAAAGGATAGTGTTGGTTGCACAACATTTTGAATGTACTTAATGCCACTGAATTACACATTAAAAATGCTTAAAATGGTAAGTTTTATGTATACTTCACAATTTTTTCAAAAAGAAGAAGAAGAAAGCAAAAAAATGTATATGAAGGATAGCCAGAGGACCTGTAAACACACTCAGATGAATTAGCAATGCAAATTAAAACCACAAAGAGATGCACACCTGTGAGACAGCAAAAATTAAAAGCCCAATAATAGCAGGTGCCAGTGAATATGCAGCAGAACTCAACGTACACTCCTGGTTGGGGGCGTGAGTTGGTACAACCATCTTGGAAAATAGTTTGGCGTGATCTAGTAAAGACCAGCCATTCCACTCCTAGGTATGTTCTTCGGAGAAACTCATGCACATGTGTGCTAGGATACCAGAGTGTTCATAGTAACCGGAAACTACACACACCCAAAAGTTCATCAACCTTCCAGTGGGTAAATGGGCTTGTGTTACTGTAGTTACCCAGCTGAGAAAATGAACAACGTAACTAATGAGTCACAGGCATGATGGCAGAATGTCGAGCCAAGAGATAGAAACCTTACTGTGAAAAACCCCATATCGGTTACTTAGCCTCCCATTATCCTTCACAGAAATTACATTTGCAGTTGGAGGGGCCAGAAATTCAAACCAATATTTTTTCTGTGATGGCAGGGACCTGATCTGTTACAGTCAGTGCTCTATCCCCAGTGCTGAGGACTGTGGCTAGCTCTTGATAGACACTGTAAAAATGAACAAATTTTCAGGTAATAGGGGTGTCCACAGAAAAATCTAAGGATGCAAGGCAGATTCTGGCTAGGATATAGAATACCTCCACTCTTGTTATAACACACAAAACCAGATAGTGTGAAAAATCACACTTATTCTATAGGTATTGGAATTCCCTAATGCTATGTAACCAATTACCCCCAAACCTATAGTGTTTATTTATATTTGTTTGTTTACCTCTGGTGAGTGGCTTGGCTGTTGGTTCAGACCTTAACTGGAGCTCTTGGCTAGAACATCTGCATGTGGCTTCTCTGTGTGGCCAAGGCTTGCTCACAACATGGTGGCTGCATTCCAAGGAGGAATATTCGAGAGAGGACACCATGCAGAAGCCGCATAACCTTTTATGACCTAACCTCAAGTCACAGAGCATCATTTATGCTGCACCCTCTTATTCAAGGCAGCCACTGAGTCCGCCCAGGTCCAAGGGAGAGGGAACCAGCCTTCACCTCTTGCTGTAGAAGAGCATATGAGTTTAGAAATATTGCTGAACCATCTTTGAAAAATACAGTCTGTCACAGCGGGACTGTCAAAGTATGGCAGAAGGCCTTGTTAAATTGCTTTCCAGAGAGAGGGGCCCATCGTAGGTGAGCACAGTGGTACAGCAGCTTCTGGGGGCAAATGTCAGGTCTGGGTTTGGAAAGGTGGAAGAGAGGTCCTGCTGAAGATTGGGGAAATGTACTGGCTGGAGAAGAAGCTATTGGGGACAATAGGGGCAAGCAAAAAAAGTGACCAATAAACACGTGAAAAGATGATCAATAGCGTTAAACATTAGGAAAAGGAAAATCAAAACCGTAATGTACCATGTCACACCCCTAGAATGGCTATAATTTTAAAAAAAAAGAACAAGTATTGACAAGAATGTGGAAAAATTGGAACCCTCGTGTGTTTCTGGTTAGAAAGTAAAATGATGCAGCTGCTGTTGAAAACGGTTTGGTGGTCCCTCAGAAAGCTAAACATAGAATTGTCATATGACCCAGCAATTCCACCCCAAGTGTGTACTCCAAGGATTGAAAGCAGGGGCTCAAGCAGATACTTGTCCATCAGCGAGCATTGCAGCATTATTCACAGCGGCCAAAGATGGAAACAACCCAAGTGCCCATCAGCAGATGACTGGATAGACAAAACACGGTGTATACATGGCAGTGGAATAGTATTCAGCCTTCAAAAGAAAGTTCTCATTCATACTACACGTGGGTGAACCTTGAATATATTATGCTAATTAAAATAAGCCACACATAAAAGGACAAATATTGTACATTTCACTTATATGAAATATTTAGAATAGGCTAATTCAAAAATAATCATTTAAAAATGATTACATGAGTGGAGAATTATTGTTATGAGTATAAAATTTTTGGAATAATGAAAAAGTGCTAGAAATGGATAGTGGTGATGATTGTACACACTGTGGATGTACTTAACACCAGTGAATTACACTCTTAAAAAAGTTAAAATGGTAAGTTTTACGTATGTTTTACCACAGTAAATATAAAATAAAGGAGGCTAAGAAATTACTTTAAAAACAAAAAAAGAATAAATAAACTCACATAGAGCCAGAAATTAGATCAGCGATTACCAGGGGCCGGGGAGGTGAGGGGACGAGGGTGGGGGAGCTATTGCTGAATGGTTTCAGAAGTCTGGCTGGGGTGATGGAAAAATTTTGGAAATGGACAGTGATGATAGTTGCACAACACTGTGAATATTATTAATACTGCTGAATGGTATACCTTAAAATGGTTAAAATGGCAAGTTTTATGTCATACACATTATATCATAGTTTTTTAAGCTTAATGTAATATACCAAAAACCATTGAATTTTATACTTTAGTGAGTTATATGGTATATGAATTACATCCCAATAAAGCTGTTTTTTTTTTTAACACATTGAGTTCTGAAAGACTTGTGGGTACAACAGTAATTTGTTCAGTATAAAAATCCCTGTCCACCCCTCCCCACTTCTGCTAAGAGAAAGGAAATAAAGTCAGGACTGAAAGGCAGAAAGAACTTGCACAGCCATGCAACCTCCTTGCCTAGAACTGTTGAATCCAAAGGTAATGCTGTAGTCCAGCTGCCTCCTGGCTCTAGGCCTAAACGCTCATAAGACAAATAACCTAAACTCTAAGCAGGGAAGATGTGAGGCTAACCAGAGGCGAGTTAAATCTGTGACTCACTCCCCCTTCAGCTCAGACTTAGTGAAATCTGAAAAATGACCTCCTCACTTTAGGATGCAGATGAAGGAGAGGGCTCTCACTCTAGGAAAAACATTAGTTTTCTGCAGTCACCACACAACTGCGATTATCTTACACAAAGTTGACTATACCCCTCCCAAAAAACAATTGTGTAATATACAAAGAATCAGAAATAAAAGGGGAACTCACTATCATATTTTACAAAAACAAACTGAAAGTCTTGATCTGTATCTGAAGTTTAAATCTAGTACCTGAAATAAAAAATGATTAGACAGGTTTAACAGCAGAGTGAATACTACAGAAGAACATTGAACTTGAAGACATGTCAGCAGAAATTATCTGTAATGAAGCTCAGAGACTAAGAAAAGAAACAAACATTAGTGATCTGTGCAACAATATCAGGCAGTCCAGTGTGTTTGTAATCAGAGCCCCAGAGGAGAAGAGACAGACTGGGATAGGAAAAACAAAATATTTGAATAGGGCTGGCCGAGTGGCACGATGGTTAAGAACTGGCTTGGGATGCCAGAGGGCCCCGGTTCGGATCCCACATATGAGGGCCAGTGACACTGCCCTCTACAGCTAAGATGCTGAACAACAGCTCAACCTGGAGCTGGGCTGCCGTGAGTCGCCGGCAACGGCGTAGGCTGCAGCCCCTGTGGCACTGAGTTGCCATGGGCTATCGTAGGTAGCCAGCAGCCAGCATGAGCAGCCAGCAGCCGCAGTGAGCAGCCGTCCAGAAGCCGGTGACTGATCTGCCTCCCCCAGGAAGAGCACAATGATGGTGCCAACTTGGGCCAGTGAAGCGATGTCCTCCTCAACTAGACTGAAGAATAAAAACGACAGCAGCTTGTCTGTTCCCCTTCCCCCATTCCCCAGCACTGTTCCCATCCCCGCAATTCCCCAATAAAAATCTTTAAAAAAAAAATTTTTTTTGAATAAACAATGGCCAACCTTTTCTAAATTTGTTGAAAAACAGGAATCCACAAATCCAAGAAACTGCACATCCCAAACGGAATGAATACTAGAAAACCACATCTACACACGTCATAGTTAAGCTTCTGGAAACCACGTTAAAAGAAAAATTTTAAGCAGCTAAAGAAAAAAGACAACATACAGGGAAACGATGTATTGTGTAGGTATAGTGAGATATTAAATAGATGACAACCATAGCAAAAATATCTGCTACCTGGGAGTAGACCAGTGATTCTCAGTGGGTATCGATTTTGCCCCCCGGGAATTTCACATTCTCGATGTCTGGAGACATGTTTGGTCCTCATAAGTGGGGAATATAATGACTAATTGACAGAGGCCAGCAATCCTGCTAAAACATCCTACAGGCCTGCAAAACAATTACCCACCCCAAAATGTCAGTAATGACACTGTTAGAAACCATTAGGTAGACAAAGATTTCTTAGAACATAAAAGGCACTACCCATAAAAGAAGAAAATTGAAAAACTGGACCTCATCAAAATTACAAACTAATGCTCATCAAGAGACCTGTTATAAAAATGAAAAGGCAGCGCATAGACCGGGAGAAAATATTTATAATACATACATTAAACCAAAGGGCTTCTGTCCAGGATATATAAAGAACTCTGAATCAGAAGTAAAAAGACAGCCCAATTTTAAAAATAAGCAAAATGTTTGGACAGATACCTTGCAAAAGAGGATGTGAGAAAACTTGCTCAGCAGTGTTAGCAGAGAAATGCAAATGAAAACCACAGTGAGATAAGATTTCATACCCACTGGAATATTAAAATTTAAGAACTAACAAAACCAAACGTGGAAAAGATCTAGAGCAACTACTGTAAATCTCAATGCATTGCTGGTGGGAGCGGGAAATGGTGCAATCGCTATGGAAAACCATTAAGTTAAACTTACACTAATTTTATGGTTTAGCAATGCCAATCCTAGGTATTTACCCAAAAGAAATGAAAATACATGTCCACAAGAAGATTTCTATAAGGGTGTTCTTAGCAGCGTTGTTCATGATAGCCCCAACCAGGGAATAATCCAGATGTTCATTCACAGAAGAGTAAATGCTGGCATGCTCACACAGTGGAATACAGCTCAGCAAGAAACAGAGATGAATGACTGATGCGTGGAGCAACATGGTATCAAAAGCATATGCTGATTCTAGCCAGGTTACTTAGGCAAGAAAATGAAATAAAAGGCATCCAGATTGGAAAGGAAGAAGTAAAGCTATACCTGCAGATAACATGATCATGAAAACCCTAAGGAATCCACTAAAAAACTATTAGAGCTAATAAATGGGTTCAGCAAGTTTGCAGGACACAAGATGAATGTATAAAAATCAATTATGTGTGCCCATCTAAACAACATCAATTATATTTCCATGCCTTGCACCGAACCATCTAAAAAGGAAATTAAAACAATTCCATTTTTAATAGCATCAAAAACAATAAAATATTTAGGAATAAATTTAACAAAAGGGCAAAAACATACTCGTACTTTGAATACTATAAAAACATTGTTTAAAGAAACTCACGGGCTGGCCAAGTGGCGCGATGGTTAAGAGCTGGCTTGGGATGCCAGAGGGCCCCGGTTCGGATCCCACATATGAGGGCCAGTGACACTGCCCTCCACAGCTAAGATGCTGAACAACAGCTCAACCTGGAGCTGGGCTGCAGCCCCTGCTGCAGTGAGTTGCCATGGGCTACCGTGTGTAGCCAGCAGCCAGCGTGAGCGGCCGTCCAGAAGCCGGTGACTGATCTGCCTTGCCCAGGAAGAGCGCAATAATGGTGCCAACTTGGGCCAGTGAAGCAACGTCCTCCACAACTAGACTGAAGAACAAAAGGACAGCAACTTGTCTGTTCCCCTTCCCCCAACTCCCCAATGCTGTTCCCATCCCCCAATTCCCCAATAAAAATCTTTAAAAAAAAAAAGTTTATTTTAAACAAAAAGTCAAGATGATCCAAATAAATGGAAGGACATCCCGTGCTCATGGCTGAGAGGACTTAATGTTGTTAAAAGGGCAATACATAGCTAGTAAACTGTAGAACCAGGACTGTCCAAGTTAATCATTCCTGCAGGAATTCAGTGATGAAGAAGACAAAGGGTCGTGTTCATAGAGCTTCCGTTTGAGGGAGGGGTCAGCCTTTATTAAAACAGTTTAACTTCATATCATTTGTTTTAAATACTTAGAAGAGAACAAAGCAGGATCATTAATCAGGGAAGATGACTTAGGTTAGACAGTCAGGACATGGCTTTCTGAAGAAGGCTCGTAAATGCCTCTCTACATTTGTTTCTTTGAGTTAGGATCAAATCAGGTTCACACATTGAGATTGGCTGATAGGTCTCAAGTCTATAAAGATTACCGTTAGGGGCCGGCCCAATGGCTCAGTTGGTTAAGAGCTCGCTCAAGAGTGCGAGCTCTGAGCAACAGGGTTGCCGGTACAATTCCCAGCCCAAGCTGAGCAGCCAACAGGTGGCAGGAGGGCTCAGCTTAAAAAAAAAAAAAAATTACCATTGCGTGTCTCTTTCTCGTATTTTTCCTCATAATTCAGTTGTTGAACAGAGCAGATCATTTGTTCTGTAGAGTTCCCCATGGTCTGGTTGCTGACTGCATCCCCTTGGCATAGCTTCCAACTTGTTCCTGTGAAGTGCATGGGTCTGGAGGCTTGATGAGATCTAGATTTGATTTGTATTTGGGTTTCTTGGGCAATATTATAAGGCTGGACTTGAACACAAACTCCTTACTTAATGATATTAAGGAATTACTGTTAATTTTTTAGACATGATAATGGTATTCTGGTTATGGTTTATGCTTTATAGATTTATATTGGAAAATCAATGGAGGAAATGGTAAGATGTCTGGGATTGCTTCATACTAATAAAGGATGAGGGGAAGAAAATGGGGGCACAGCTAAACTCAACTGGCCTGGCTGTGAGTTCATTGTTGGAGCTGGGTGATAAGTATGTGGAGGATCCAGTATACCCTTCCATCTACTTTTTTTACACATTTTGAGATGTTCCGTAATTTAAAGTTTCAGAAACAGTTATTTATAGCAATTAAAATGAGTTGGATTCTTTCTAACCCACTTGTGAGGATGTAATAAGTCAATTCACTTCAGTGAAGTGTTAACCCACTTCTGTGCATTTCTACAGATGCCCATTTTTCAAATTATATTTTTAAAATTCAGTTGAACCATCTGAAATTGCTGTTTTCTGGTAGGGCGCCAATGTCCATATATTGGCAGTTTCCTGTGTTTTAGCGTGATGCACGGAAGTCAGCTAAAAAATCTGGTATTTTCCACACGCACTAGTCTTCATGGCTTCCTTCCTTTCAAAGTCAGGTTACTAGTTATCAAGCCTATGTATGCTTTTATGATTGGATTAGATTCCAAGTTTTAAAAAGCTGTTATTCATCATTAAATGGTTGGAGTAAACTGTTACTATTGTTGTATTTAAAGTTTAAGGCGGGGGAAGGAGAAAAAGTGAGAGAGACAAGCACGCACATTAAGCATATCACCCTCAGGTGAAAATTAGCTTGTCGTGTTCAAGATACAACAGACCAGTGTAACAAAACCAAATGGGGGGACGATGGAAGATAATGTCAAGAGATGGACAGGGGCCCAATCCTGCAGCGTCTTTTATGGAACTTTGAAACAGGAGTGAAGTGACCTCGCTGCCATTTTAAAGTCATTCCAGCTGCTGTTGAATACAGAGTGTCGTGTTAGCAGAGCATTACTTACATTGTAGCGTCCAGGTAACAGTGAGGGTTGGGGGCTGGGACCAGGGGCTGGCTGTGCAGCTGCAGAGGCAGGGGTCTCCGAGGTGGCCCGCTGTAGGTTTGGCTTTTATGGGGATTAAATAATTTCTTGTTTGAGTGCTTAGAAAAGTGCCTAGCGCATAGAAAGTACTCGGTCATTGATTCATTGTGGCTGCGAAAATACTGAACAGCAGCCATTTTAGGAGCCTGTCATTTCAGGTGCTGTTCTAAAGTGCACTGCGCTTCTCGGCCCACTTCATTCACTCCTTGTTTTGAGGTGGGTGGAGTATTTCCCCATTTTACAGAAGAGCGACTTCACCGCTCTGCCCCCCTCTGAAGGGGGCTCCTGAAAGGTTCCTGTACACAGCGACCCGTTTCTAAAAAACCTGTCTTATTTTACATTATCAGCCAAGGAGATCTCACACAACTAATATTAATGGTCCCTTGGATCTAGCACTGGTTTTCCTTCAAGAACCAATTTCCAAGCAGAAATCGTGTGTGGTGCTGGCTACAGCTTTGAGTCAGCATGCGCCCTGAGTTAGCAGCATCCTCTGAGCATTAAATGTGCAGACTTGGACAGAATTCAGCTGTGGTCATCATTTCAACAATGGAGCTAATTTAAGCTTATTTCTGCACTACTGGGAAAGTCATTATGAACGAAAAGTGCACAAATTGGGAGAAAAGACAGCGTAAATCACCAGCCATCAGTTGCTGATGAGTTCAGCCAAACGCTAGAGGAATCAAAATAATAGTGCTCATCACCACCTTGAAGTGTTTTCAGATTTTTTCAATGGGGGGAGCTCTTGAGGGCTTGGCTTGCTTACCCCCGGCATGGAGTCAGCCGAGACTGCAGGCAGACATTTAAAGTTCCCACCTACGGTAAGGCGTGTTTGTGGAATCGCTGGAGCGCTTCCCATTTGTAGGAAGTCCCTGTCCAGAGTCCAGCTTCCTTTGTGGCTGTCAGAGCCGCCATACCAGAGCTGGTCAGCGGTCGCTTGTGTTTCCATGTGTACCAGCTGTGAGCGCGCCTTTCCGCGGATGTGGCCTGCCATCTTACAGTGACCTCTCATCCTGTCTCACTTCCTGCCCTTTTGTTTTATAGCAGTCGTCTTCTTCCAGTGGCAGCGTGTTTGGGTCTGGGAATACTGGAAGAGGGGGAGGCTTCTTCAGCGGCCTTGGCGGGAAACCCAGCCAGGATGCAGCCAACAAAAACCCCTTCAGCTCGGCCAGCGGGGGCTTCGGATCTACAACCACCCCAAGTAAGTCAAGAGAGAGCTTCCCAACCCCTTGTCCCCCAGCACCACTGTCATCCTCGTGGTTGTCAGAGCTTCGATGACAAGTGTAGCAAGGAAAGAAAAGGCCTATAAGGGCCATTTAAAATATACCCCAAAGCAGTGTGCTCTGTTTCGATTTGGGTTTTTGGTTTTGGTTTTTTAATGAGATGTCCTATATAATGAAAGGACATCAGAGCTGCAGGGAGAGGGTTGACATGAATTAGGATTGAAGTGAATGCGAGCAGACAGGCATAAATGAGCCAGAAGAACACGCTGGGGATGCTCGGGGAAGGCGCATCTGGGTGTCCATTTGTGGAGCGCTCTTTATGCGTTGAAATTCAGCTACTGTAGAGGAGCGTCACCCAGACGTTGAGGCCTTCGTTACTTCTCTCTTACATTTTTGTCGTCTTTTCAACTGAAGCTGTATCTTTCTGATGACACTTTCTTCTCCAGCTGATGTTTTACATTCTTTGTGGACCTGTCTCTCCATGGTTGGAAATGAAAATTTGTTTAATTCTTTAAAAAATATATCTTGCTGCTGATGGAGGCTGAGCTGGGAAGCTGGGAACCCGTCATCTTCATGATAGCTTCTCTCATTTAATATGCTGTACAAGAAGCTTCTCTCATCTGTTGTTCTGTACAAGATCTTAATGGATCGAGCGCTGATGTCCCAGACAGAACAGATATTTCCTTAATATCAAGGTTCATGTAGTTAAAAGGAAAACTCTCTGAGTCTCCTGGATTCACAGATCTATTATTTTGATATCACTGCCCATCTGGTATATAAAAAGAAAGATTAGCATCCAGAGACACATACCTCTTAACTTGTGAAATTACATAATCAGACATTTTTGTTCAGCTTCCACTCTGCCTGGAGGAATTCAGGGTCCTAGAATGAAGGGGTCTCAGAAATCGAGCCTAGTAGTTTTCAAAACCTATTTCTGCACATGAGCACATAAGCAGAATCCTGACTGACAAAACGTAAAAAGGGGCCACCCGGAAGCAGGGTTCAGAGCCAGATACGCTTGGGTGGCTTCCCCGCATTTCCTCCAGCTGTCAGCACAGAGTTGCGGGGCTCCAGACACGTACTGTCAAAACACGCTCCTGCCTAGCGCTCTGCACTTCCCAGTATGGAACAAGCCCTAGTGGTCAGGGGATGTGTTTTTGCTGTTTTTTTAAGTCTCAAAACCAGAAAGTGGCAGACCTGGAATTCAGCTACGTCTTACATAACGTGGCAAACAGTACTTGGCACAGAATGGGCACTTGACAACGTGCTGGTTAGAAATGTGGGTTTATCTCATAGGTAGGTGGTCATCTGCAAGACTGTGTTACTAGCCATCGTGTTAAAACTTAGGTGTCATATCCTTGCAAAAATCCTCTTCCTCCTGATGCATCTCAAAAGCCACGGCTCTTAGCTGTCAAAGAATAGCCTTCTCTCATTGGTGGGCTGGAGCTGGCTTGTACCAGCTCCTGAGAGCCAGCCGGGCACACTGGTCCCCAACCCCGTGTACAGTGACATGAGGGAGTATTTACTGACACCATGGGAATGATTGGACAGCACTACAGTCTGGCCCCCTCTCCCCCCCAGCCTGCTCTTCACTGGCACACCATCATTTCTAATTCCTTAATTCTGTTTTAAAATAAACCCGTCTACCTTGATACCAGACACCTGCTGATCTTCATCTCCTAAACGCTGGCAGTTGTAACCCGGCAGTTACTTTTATGCTTTAAGGGAGTTTAAGTGAATCTGAAAGGGTACGGAAAGGACTCGACCTCGTTTTTATTTTTCAAAACTAAATGTATGATTTGATAGTGAAAGGGACAGGAGCCCCTGTAGCCCCTAGGACCAAGTCCAGGACCAGCGGAAGGGGCAACGGAGGAGAAAAGGAGCTAGCATCCTCTGGGGAGGGCAGTGTCCTCGCCACAGAACTAAGAGCTCCCCGCTCATCCCCTTTTCGCTGGGTGACTGCAGCATTTGCTGCTTTGAAGCACCGCCTCTTCCCTGGGCTGTGTGGCGTGATGCCCCTGGTTCTCTTACTGTCTCTTAAACGGTGTTTTCCCTGCCTCTTTTCTTCTCTTTTCCCCGTCATCGCCTGGGGTATCACAGTAGTCTCCAAACACCTCTCCCTGCATCCAGCCTCCTCTACTGTGAGCGTCTGAAAACTTTTATTTTGCCATTATTGCGACTCAAAGCCCTTTGGCATAAAATGCAAACCAACTCCTTAGGCAGAAATTCAGGGTCCTCCATAGCTGGCCCTCGCGCTTTCCTGAAACACCCAGTTCCCCCAACACATTCCCTCTGCTTCGGCCAGTCCATCTGCTTGCTGTCCTTCACACACGGACACACACCCCACCCCTCCCTGGTTCAGCGTCAAGGCTCACTGCTCCCTCTGCACACACACACACACCCCGCCCATTGAACCTGCCCAGCCTTTAAGGATGAGAGGAAGCCTCCTGCTCTGTGCAGCTGACCTGAGGGTTTCATGAGCCCAGTGACTTCTCCCAGTCTGGAATCCCACCACGCTTGTATTCTGTTCCTTCACAAGACAACAGATTGATCACCTACTGTGTACCAAATGCTCAGTGTATGTGGTTGATCACTTACAACAGTGCTTTTAGATGTGGCCGTCCTTGCTTACCTATAAGGAAATAGGTCCCGAGAAGGGATGTGGACGTACAGTGATAACAGCCATTGAGTGGCATGGCCTGGGTTTCACCTGGGCCTGCTTCCCGAGCTGTGCTCCATCATGTCGCCTCCTGAGACTTTCCTAGCCTTGCCGTGTAATGACACGCCTCCCAGGCGTGCCTTGTGACAGCCCTGTGCCCGTTCCTCGTGGCATCACACATGTTTTTGCAGATAGATATCCCACCGAGCACAAGCTGAGCAAGTAGCGGTTACTTTGTGGCAGGCCCCAAGTTGCCTGGTCCCGAAGCGGCCCCCTTCGGCACTGAGAAGTTCCCGGAACTATGCGATAACCCTTCAAGAAGGACAGATTGCGAATACCTACGTGGCGTTGGCACGCTCTGTAGCCAGAACCCCACACTCTATAAAGGTTTCTTTCCATCTCCCGCAGAGATTCCACCAGAGCTACACTGTGAACCCCTGGGGTCATTTAAGATCCGACACCTCTGGGAATTGGTGCCTGTGAGGACCTGCTGCCTCCGCGCGTCTTGTCCAGGGACAGTGGTCACTGGTCACAGCCATGCTGAGCACTTCCTGTCCGTGCAGGGGCCTGAAAGGCGTGTTTGTGTCAGCATGACCACGCCGCTTGATGAGGCTTCTAGGCTCTCAAGGCTCCCTCTGCAACTGGTTTTTAAGAATCACCTGGAAAGGAGGGCGAACCAGAGCTTCTTGAGAATCCCTTTGTCAGCACGTGTTGGATTCTTGTTCAGGACTTGAGACCTGCAGAATGACGTGGGACCTGGTCTCTGATATTATTTATTAAATTCCTATCAAGTGCGATTTAATTTAAATTGGGTCAGACCCTGGTGTTAGATGCTGCTAGTATTTTTGCCAAATAAATGAGCAAAGAGGATCCCTGTGCCAGCCAGCAGGGGGGAAGCCCAGGAGAGGCCCGTTTCACTGTCCTTGTCACCTCCAACGTGGAGGTCAGCGGACGCCTCTGCAAAGGCAGGTTTTCTTACTGGCCAGCTGCTCACAAGAGAAGAAGAGTCTGCAGCGAATACTGTTGCGTCAGCCAAACATTCTCTTATTGACCACGTTTTCAAGAACCGCAGCCCGTGTCATTTTTGGAGCCATTAGGAGCGAACTGAGAAGCACGTTGTCGGCCACAGAAACAGAAGCAGACATCATTTTTTGCCCCTTTGTTTCAGAGCCGCTTAAATATTGTAAATCCTAACACTTTTCAGTATGCTGGGCGCCTCTGAGACCGCAGATGACAGCTGTTACAACTTGAATGGCTGAATTCTCGTGATGTTCACAAAACGAAAAGGATTTCAGTGTCTGCAGCTGACCTCTGTGTTTTATGATATTGAACATGATTGGGGTATGGCAGAAGAGTCAAAGAAACAGGGCAAGATGTATTTCCTGAGGACCTACCATAGGCGCTCTACACGTACTATGTCATTTATCTTCACAGCAGCTTTGCGTGGTCACACCTGCCAGCCCCATGTGATGCATGAGGAAACTGGGACTTAGGAGGGTCAAGTTCTTGCCCAGCGTCATACTTAAGAGGTATTCTAAGCCAGGTCTGACTGCAAAACTCATGCTAGTTCCACTATAATATGCTGTGAACATCTCAAAGACAGAGGATTCTTTTTCTTTTTTAAGGTTTTCATTGAACGATACCCTAACATACAATATTACATTGGTTTCAGGGGTACACTATAGTTATTCAACATTTGTAGACCTAAAGAAGTGATCACCGTGATAAGTCCAGCGGTCGTCAAGACAAGGGGCTCTTAAAGAGAGAAAGGGTCAAGAAGCCCTAAGACTCCTCTGACCTCAGGAAGCCAGGGCCCCCATCACTGGCCCATTCACATCATTTCTCCTCTAGTTTGAATTTCTCCAAGAGGGCACCTGGCCCCTGACCGTGCCCTTGAGTGTGTTTGCTGTTTGAAATTTTGCATTGTTAGCAGTGACACTGTCAGAAAATTGCAGCCCTCCGTCCTTGAAATTCCAGTAGAGGAATGACCAAGGAGCCTGTTTTCGTGTCTAGTGTCAGATGTACTGCCATTGAAGGAATCAAGAGAAACCTCCAGCTCATCAGGAGGAGATGGGACTGGAAGAGGCTTCCACCGGGGGGAGAGGTAACCCTGTGGTACCCGAAATGAGCGTGATGAAAAGGAACTCGCTGAGTACCCCCGCCCGCTCTCAGCGCCTGACATATTCAGGGCCAAGCTCCCAAACTGCTGGCAGTAGTTTTACAGAGCAGGTGACCCTGTGGTGGTCCGAGGCTCCATCATTGGTACCTAGAAATGTGAGCTGGTCATGTCCCCGGGATAAGGCGCTCACTTCTGGGTTAGAGGTCAAGCGTTGCAACTGGAAGTATTCAGAGTTGCCTCTCACACTGGGCGGGATGGGAGACCTTGGCTGTGAGGTCAGTGGTGGACTGCCTCTGCAACAACTCGACTCTGAGAGCGAGTTCCACCCTCCCCTGCTCTCCCTCCCACCTCCTTCGCCAGGAGCACCTGACACGGGGAAGACTGGCCTTTGCAGATGTGCCCGCTTCTCACCTGGTGGCAGAGTTGGCTCTGCATTACCCGGCAGAGCGGATCATTTCGGCTTCCTGTTTCTGCCTCTGTCTTTGGGCGTCCACCCCATTTTCGGATAGTTTCTCCCTGCCTTATTGTGGGCACAAACTCATTTAATAAAAGACCCACCCATACATGGTTGCAAAACAAACATACTTCTCACCCATCCTGGTTTTTAGTAGTTAGTTTCCTTTTTTCCTTTAATCTTTGGAGTGGATTCAGTGCGTATGTGAAGGAGTGACCCACTAGATAAGCATCTAAAAGGTTAGGGGACCTTAGAGGAAATCGGACTGGAAGCCTTGCTGGCCTCTTTCACATTCTCAGAATATCCCTACCTCCTGTCAGACCAGAGGTTAGGAGCAGCATGGCTTTTCTTGTTTCGTCCGCCATTCTCTGAGCAGACCAAGCAATAGCACGCATGCCAAACTCGACCACCAAAGCAGAATGCTGGAAGCCATTACGCTTGGTTTGGATTTCCTCTAACTTTGTTTTCTCTAGTTTGACAAAATTTGAAGTTGGTCATCATGTGAGGCGATGGATGAAAACAAGCCTTATTCCTCAGAAGAAACCAGTCTGATGTGAAGCTGCTGTGTTGGCCCTCTGTTGGTGGGGGGGCCTGATATCTGTGGGAGTGCAGGTGCGTTTATGCAAAGGCGCCTCTCCGTTGCAGCCTGTTGCTGCTCCTTTATTTTGGGGCCTGTGCGGTCATGCCAGCACACCCTGAGCCTGGGTTCCAAAATGATTAAAAACTGGGCAAGACTCACACGCAAACCAGAGAAGGTGTCCGTGTCTCTTCAGCTCAGCTCTTTTGCATCCCAGACTCTGCTGTCACTCGCTTCTTCCGAAACTCCCAGCTGAGGTTTCTTCCTTCTCTGTTCTAAGACGTTAATAAGGATATTTTCTCCCTCTGATCTCCCTCACCCATCTTTCATCTCCGCAGATACCTCTAACCTGTTCGGAAACAGTGGGGCCAAGACGTTTGGGGGATTTGCCAGCTCGTCGTTTGGAGAGCAGAAACCTGCCGGCACTTTCAGTGCCGGAGGCGGGAGCGTGGCGTCCCAAGGCTTTGGGTTCTCCGCTCCAAATAAAACAGGTACTCGGGCGCTTACCGGCCGTGCTTAGTTTTATACATTATGTTCCCATGTGTGTAGATATCTGGCAGGAGAGCTCTCTAGGGCTCTTGAGGAGGGACTAGGATTGGAGTATGGATAAAGTGCCTCCCCTCGATTTATTTTTATATTTATTGAGCATCTGCTATGTTCCTAACACTTCCAGGCCTCCTGAGACACGTTAAAAACCACAGAATGCATGTAAAATGTATCCCTGAGGAGAGTCTTCTTAGGGAAGAAAGCACTGTAAATATTTAGCAGGCAATTGCACAACAACCAAAATAAGGGAACATGAGAAAGTGATAACTATATAAACAAGAAAGCACCCTGAGTCACACATTGCCTGGGTGCCCATTACCTGTCATGTTTAATTGCTTATGTCTATGTCATTTTTCCTTCTTTCTCAAATCATTTTTTTAATTGAGTATAATATACATAAATAATATTAGACATACAAATGCAAGCATCTAAATATTCACATAAGTATACAGCTTAATTAATTTCACAGTTGGAATATTACCCATGTAATCAAGAACAAAGAATATGACCAGCGCTACTTTTTATCCCAGCATTACTTTTAAAGTATACATTTATAATTTGCGTGACTTTTTATAATCATGAGTTACATTTATGATTAAACTTTTTAAAGAACAATGGATGTTTGGACACAAACATACTTCCTTTCACCACACTGTCTCTCTATCCTATTTCTATCTCTGAGATCTACAGAGGGTCGTCTTCCTGCCCCCTTTGCATGGAAAATTGTGTGAAAGGATTTGTTTTTAGAAATGGGGGAGGGGAGGTTGTGCTGAGGAAGCAGTTCTTTAAAGCGAATTCCTCTACTCTTCAAATGAACTGGACATGAGCATCACTGCTTTATTTTGCCCCAACCTTCCCTGCAGTGAATGATTTAAAACCGAAAGGGCTACAAAGCTCCCGTTCCTAGTTAACAAGGCAAATACGATTAGACTAGAGAACTTAGTTCATTAATCATCAAGACTTAATATATTTTTTTAAGGAAACTGATAATGTTTTCTTCGACTCATGTTTTTCTTCTGTGTTGTTCCTTCCCCTGGGATCAGATCCCAGTGGATTTGAGCATCTGACGCTTTTACTTTTTTAGTCTTAGAGACAGTGTGTCCTCCCACCTTGGAGGATATTTTGCCGATTTGATTATTTGCCCCATGAAACCACCTAGATTGAGGACTCTGAGAAAGCTACCTGGCAAATGCATCAGGTGAATGAACTAGTCACTAAAAGGGCAGAGGTGAGGGTGGGGGCAAGCCTGCCCTTCCTGTTCTTCCAGAACCTTCTCTCTGCTGCAGAGTTGTGTCAGTTCCCAAAGCTCCTCCTCTAGAAAGTGGTGCCTCAGAGCGTAAGGAAAGGCTGCTTGAATAAAGGAGTTAGCCTTCCTGCCCAGGCAGCACAAAAGCCTAAGGCGTCAGGATTCCCACTTTTTGCTCTCAGAGGGACTTTAGATGGATGGCTTGGATGGGTTTTTGAAAAATGCCAAGTGTCCATCCTCCCTCAGTACAACTGCATTAGAAAAGAATCCTGCTGGAGGTGATTTGAGGAGCAGAGAGGCGGGACAGGCTGGCAGTGACCTTGCTGCCATCCCCAGTCCCTTGGGCTCACCCCACGGCTCTGTTGCTGGAGCTGCTGGATTTAGTGGCAGTGGAGGAAGGAGGAGTGGCACATAGTGCTTAGGTGACAGGTGGTCTTTTGAGTCACTCAGACCTTGTTCTAACCCCAGCTCTACCGTTGACCAGTTAGCTAAACGTAGACAAGTGACATGTTCTCCACGCCTCAGTTTCCTCACCTGTGATGTAGGGATCCCAGGTTTATTGGGGGTTAAAGCAAGCAGCTGGACAGCACCTGGCACCATAGTTGGCATGGGAAGGGCCCTCAGTAAGTCAGAGATTTTATTATCATTGATTATTAGTAAATTTCTGTTTCTTCCGGAGAAGAAAACCATGAAAATATGGCATCTTAACAAAATCAAACCCCTCCTGACATCAGGCGTAAGTTGCCTGTCTCCAAAAATAAGACCAGAACGACCAGTCTCCTTTTTCACTTAACTGTGGCCCAGGTTTGTTGTTTGGGGGCACTGTGTGTATGTGTGCACATGTGTGTGTGCATGTGTGTGTGCACATGCGTGTGTGTATGTGTGTGTGTTTAATCTCCTCCCCTCCCCTCTCTAGTTCACTTTGTGTCATTGTGACATCTCATTTTTCACTCACTTTCCACCAAGTCTGAATAATATGGAGTACAAGGCACTAGATAGAGCCCTGTGTGTCTAGGAAGAAAGTGTAACTAGATCTGTGATCGGTCTTAAATAATTCATCTGCAAGGGTTTTTTAGCACTTTTTTTTTCCAGTCTGTTATATTTGTAACCCAACAGTCTCCATTATCATGGCTTGGAATTTCACTCAAGGTTTTAAAATACAGAATGTTAACCCAAACATGAGCCTTAGCAGAAAGTATCTTCTCAGTTGTGCCACCACTACCAATGGTAAATAAGCAAATGACTGAATCGTAAAATAATAGTTCACTAAAGAATTCAGCTGACAGCTCTTTCCTGGTTCAGGTGGCGGGAGCTTGAGGTGGGATTATGCATCTAATGAGAGGGCCTGGTTGACCCCTCTCTGAAAGGGACGAGAACAGCGTCCCTGCCCCCTTGGGCTGATCACCTTGCTTGCGCCCAGGCCACCTTCATTCCCTTTCGAGTGTAGCTCCTAGGCCAATACTCATTTTAAGAAATACTCCCCCTTAGGGCACATTTCTTGTACTGTTTCGTTCCTTTCCTTTCAGCAGACATAAGGGTCTCTGCCGATAGCCTAGAATGATTTAAACAGTATCTCTGGGTTTGGGAACCCCTCTCAGGAGCAGAAGGGACAGTCAGGGAAGGAGGTCTGACTTCCCACCTGGTGGGCATCTCAGCCAATCAGAGGAGGTTGCCTCGGCACACCTGACCCTTTTCTGTGCGATGGCTGCCCCGTGTTCACGTGTTCACGTGAGCAGCTGGGCAGGGAGCCTGCAGAGGGAGTCTCTGACTCTGATGGCTCTCCTCACAGCTGATTGGTGGTTTTATAATATTTATACAGCTGCCTTCCTCCAGAGAAGAAATTCGGTGTGCTTTTTTTATTGAGGAGGAGTAGTTCCTAACTGCAGAAAGCTTTTTTCCCCCCTGCCACCTGCCCCCCCGAGAAAGCATTTAAAAAAAATTCTTCTGGACAAAGAGAGAGAATGAAAGACTTGTGGTGAAAGATGTGAGAGCCATTAGCTTTAAATAAATTAAAAGCACGTGGATGAGCGCCAGCGCCTTGTGGCTTCATCTCTGCTGTAACCCAGTCAGACTCTCCCTGCGAGGGGACTTGGAGCTCCTGAGTTGTCGTGTGGGTTTCCATACAGCTCGGGATGAGGAATCAAATCTGTCTGTCATCTTTGACAGTCAGAGCAGGATTGGAGTTTTTGAGAATGACTTTAGAATGAGGAATCTGAAAACAGAGCAGAGGGGCTGAGAAGGGACCTGAAATGCACCACGTTGGTTCCTGGTAGCGACCTGACTTGATAAGACTTGGAGCCAACAAGTCCAGCTCACCTCTGGGGGGGTGGGACTGGGGACCTCACAAACAACCAGGGGCCTGCGGGATTCTTAGAATTCCAAGGCGCTCCCCAAGTGGACCCCAGCCCTCTTTGCTAGAAGTGGGGGGAGGTGGTTTGGTGGTTGTGGGTTGCTTTGGTTTGGTTTTAATTATTTTGCTGATAGAACAAGTGTTGCCCTTAGTTCTTTGTATCTGGAATTCTAACATGTTTTCCCTTTTTTCCTCCCTCTTGATTCGGTTTCTCACTGCTGACTGTCTTCTCTTCCTGTCTCCTTCTTTCTCCTTGTTTGTTTGCCTCTGTTTTGCTCAGGTGGCTTCGGTGCTGCTCCAGTGTTTGGCAGCCCTCCTACTTTTGGGGGATCCCCTGGGTTTGGAGGGGTGCCAGCATTCGGTTCAGCCCCAGCCTTTACAAGCCCTCTGGGCTCGACGGGAGGCAAAGTGTTCGGAGAGGGTACTGCGGCTGCCAGCGCAGGAGGATTCGGGTAAGCCTCCCGGGAAGGGGGCCTGGGGAACCCAGAAGCTCAGGCCAGCCAAAAGCACTGGGACCACCACTCCTGTTTTGTAAAGGAAGTTCTTGCATTTTCTCTACTCCTGACTGAGCCAAAGGCCCCTCCATTGAAATCAGCCAACAAGTTGCTCCTGGATTCCTGTTCTCCCTGGGGAAGGAAGGCTCATTTCTTCCAGGCCAGACTCCACGAAGTACATGCGGGGACCCCAGCTGCATGGCTGTCCCCTGTTTGTAGAATACTGGCTGGCAGACCCCTATTCTGGTGGAGCTAAACGGTTGGTTAAAGGGATAACAATAGTCCTGCCATGGCTGCTTTGTAGCCACGCTCGCCCCTTGTGTGGGACGTTCCGAAAGAAGAGCACAGCTCTCCCCAGACCCTTTCCTTTCGGGATTGTTGTGCATTAGACCATCCTCCGTGAGCACACAGCTCCTGTGTCACCTGCTCCACTCCTGAGCCCCAGCGTGGGTGTTCCGTCCACAGTCCCCGGGCTGGCGTCCGTGCCGGGCACTAACGAGCCCCTGCACGTTTAAGAGTCTCGATGACCGTCACGCAGCGTTCAAAGCTGCTCCTGCGGCCTTGTGCACATCTTCACTTGAAAATGCATTTTAGGCATTGGCTCCTAAGGTCCCCAGAAAGTCAGTCTGGTAGCCAAAACCCCACGGAGAAAGTAGCTTTCCCCACACCACCAAGTCCCAATAAAATACATGTGGTCATGACTACAAAGCGCCTCATCCCAAGAGGGGATTGGGGTCTGAAATGCATTTCTAATAGATCTCGCCCTCAGCCCTGGCTCAGGACATGGAAAGCTAAAGATCGGGGGAGTGCGGGGGGTGGGGGGGACATTGTGTTGGGGGAATTGTCAGGGTTCTGAGATGAGTCTCGGTGAGTTGATACCACCTTTATCTTGAAAATACACTTACGTTCCTGTTTATATCTGTTTCCCCCATGAAAGAACCTATTGCGGAAATGTTGGCAAGTTCCAAGGAACACGAGCAAGTTGGTGTCTTGCTTCTTGGATTTCCCATAGAAACTCATGGTTCTTTAAGTTCCCCCAGGAAACCCCAAGAGTTAAAGTTGAGGGAAATTTGGGACTGACTGACGCCAGTGTCCTCAGCAGGTCTCGAAGGACACCGACCTCTCCAGTGACCACCTAGCACAGAGTATTGCAGAGTTGCTGGGAGGTTTTTTGGTTGACTGGGAATCTTGAGGTTTTATTTATTTGAAACCAGCTATTTTCTTTTTTTTTTTTTTTTTAAGATTTTTATTGGGGAATTGGGGGGATGGGAACAGTGCTGGGGAATTGGGGAAAGGGGAACAGACAAGTTGCTGTCGTTTTGTTCTTCAGTCTAGTTGTGGAGGACATTGCTTCACTGGCCCAAGTTGGCACCATCATTGCGCTCTTCCCGGGCGAGGCAGATCAGTCGCCAGCTTCTGGACGGCCGCTCACTGCGGCTGCTGGCCGCTCGCCACACACGGTAGCCCATGGCAATCCACTGCCACAGGCACTGCAGCCCACGCCGTCGCCAGCGACTCAGGGCAGCCCAGCTCCAGGTTGAGCTGTTGTTCAGCATCTTAGCTGTGGAGGGCAGTGTCACTGGCCCTCATATGTGGGATCCGAACCGGGGCCCTCTGGCATCCCAAGCGAGTTCTTAACCATCGCGCCACTCGGCCGGCCCCCAGCTATTTTATTTACTAGCAGCAAAGTATCGTGTTCTGCCTCGGAAGGGCTCTGCCACGGGACTCCTGACTGGCTGCTTAGGTCCAGTTTGGTGAACAGGGCTGACGAGGACCAGCTCCGGACTAAAATCTCCAAAGGAGCCCATCATCACCCCCTTTGGTCGGGTCCCTGTTCTCTGAGCCCACAGACATCTGAGGAGTTCCCGCTGGTGTTTGGGAGCGGCCCGA
The DNA here is from genome assembly GCF_001890085.2 of Hipposideros armiger. Lineage (NCBI taxonomy): Eukaryota > Metazoa > Chordata > Mammalia > Chiroptera > Hipposideridae > Hipposideros > Hipposideros armiger. The sequence continues at coordinate 4,821,044 of NW_017731353.1, forward strand.
GGCGGGAGTAGGACGAGAGCAGGGCCGCCAGGGCCATTCCGGAAACGGGGCAGTGAGAACAGGCCTGCGCTGGTCTGCGTGGAGAGGGCGCCTCATAGTGCGAGAAGTAGATCGGATCCGACCCAGAGGGGCTGCAGATAGATGCGTGGGGCGAGGGTTGTCAATAATGAGAAATGCAAAATGATGGACTAAACCTGAAGAATTACTGAAGACAGAAAGAGCAAACAGCGTAGTGCTGCGTAATTTCCAGGTGACCTGGAATTTCCAGACTGGACAAAAAGTAACACTGGACAAGCTGGATTTCATATTGTCCTGTTATCTTTCCTCCCAAGGTGGAGGCGAAGGTTTGCTGTGGGCTCTGGCCCCATCTTTCCGAGAGACTGGCTTAAGCCAAGCACGTCACCTCGATTCCCGTGTGTTGTGCCTCCTGAGATGGAGGCGGCTGGCTCGAGGCTTTCGGGCAGCAGGGTGACACGCCGGCCCGCTAACCACAGTCTGGTTTCTCAGGTTTGGGAGCAGCAGCAGCACCACCTCCTTTGGCACCCTCGCAGGTCAGAACGCGCCGACTTTCGGATCTCTGTCCCAGCAGACTTCCGGTTTCGGGACGCAGAGCGGAGGGTTCTCTGGCTTTGGATCGAGCACAGGAGGTAAGCAGCCAGACAGTGGTCCCTCCGCCTTTTCTCCCTCCCCCTGCCCCCCTCCCACACCAGAGAAATGAGTGCTGCTCACCTGGCTATTCAGTTTAGTGTTTTAAAAGCTGAAAGTGCTTGAAAGACAAAATGCTCTTTTTAGGTTTTAATTAGACTTGTGCCATTGTGCCATTTGTTACCAGATAAAGAAATGACCGACTTGATTTTCTCTCAAGATCGGAGAACCTAAAACAATAATCATCTTACTAGATGTTGGTTTGAAAATCCAAGCCAGCAGACTGACAAATAAGATGTAAAGCCCTCAGAAGCTGTTGCGTTTGGTTACCGCTCTCCTCAGACAGCGGAGTGTGGATGTTCTGGTTCTGTTTCTATCTTTGCACCACACTCGTGAGGCAGAGAAGTTAGGCGTCGTTACTGGTGCACAGATGAAGACACAGAAACCCCAAGGGGCCAGTGAGCAGCAGAGCCCGGCCTAGGACCCAGGGGACCTGCTTCTCTGGCCTCGAGAGGAAGAGGAAGCAAGTGGGTGGGGGAGTGGAAAAAACACTTTTTCCTAGTAAAATGGAGCTGTGTGTCATGGTGTAGCTAAGTGACAGGGGCCGTGCGAGCGACCCTCTACCCACACCCGGCAGGGGGAGGAGGGACCCGAAGGCCACCTTCCTGCCCAGCCTGCAGGCGGCAGGGGATAGACGGGGGAGGGCTGGGCCCTGAGCCTTTCAGGTGTGTGTGTGTTAATACACCCTTTTCCTCTCTTCCAGGATTCAGCTTTGGATCATCCAACTCGTAAGTATCTGTCTCCAGTTTTGAGTCATTAAATAAGGATGGAAGAGTGTGTGGTATGTGAAAGTATCGGCCTGCTAATTCTTGCTCTAGTTGTACATTTTCCTGTTAAAAGCTTGTGCTGGAAGCACGAGGGTTCGGCGGTCAGTTTGGGGTTTTGTGGACTTGCCGATCTTGGCAGGATTGTGGCCGGAGGTGCCAGGCCTAGCGCCCTCCGCGGCCACGCACAAGGGGGGGGACGTCCCGGTGAGCAGAGACCAGAAGGCAGCATTGGAGAGGTTCCCTCCCTCTTTCCCTGTTGGTGTCTCAGAAGCTTCGTGCCCCGGGCCCATTACCAAGTCTCACTGTGATCCTCACTGTGCTGCTGTGTAGAATTGCATGACAATCAAAATTCAGAGTCTGGACGTTGACCACAGGCAGCTGCGTGAGCCCCGAGGCCCGCCCTCGGTCAGAGCAGGAGCTGATCTGCCTCTCCCGGCGCTTCCTTGCAGGTCTGTCCAGGGCTTTGGTGGCTGGAGAAGCTGAGTGGGTGTCCGTGTCCCTTTCGGTTCCTGTGACCAACTGCCTTCTCAGCGCCTCTTCACTGAGAAACCCTGATGCCGCCCTTTAAAGTGGATGTTCTCGTTGAGACACCCCCAGAAAGAAATAGCAGAAACCAGAGCTCTAGAGATGCTTTCTGTTTTATACTTCGTGTTGGTTGTCCCCTCCCCACCCCCCACCCCTGCTATTAAACTGTTTGATTTGTTTCCATACACAATGTGCGTGCGTTTTTTCAGCTAAGGAGAGAGGTTTCCTCATTTCTGTGGCTGAGAGACCTGGGCAGCCTTCCGTTGGCCGGCAGTGTGTGACTTCAGGTGGCCCCAAAAGTGACGAGCATGGGTATCAGTGAACGAGGACACAGGGCAGGAGCTTCCCCGTCTTCTCAGGCTCAGGGCTCCCCACAGAGGGACAAGGTCAAGTGCTGGCCAGTCACCTTTTTGAGGCTGTACCTTGGTACCTCCTTTTTGTGACCTTTTTGCTGTTGGATATCAGGACGCGCAAAGTGCCAGCTTTTTGATTGGTTGGAAGGGAGAAACTCGCTTGCTCAGGTGTCAGCAGAGTTCCAGGAGAGGTAGAGAGGTGGTGGCACCTTAGAATGAAGGTAGCTGTGAGGCAAACCTGGAAACCAGACCATTGAGTGATGGGGACGGGTGTGCCGCCCTGGACAGACCCGTGAACTTGTCTTCTCGTTCAGCTCTCAGGCGCTGTGTGTTTTATAGCTCAGCTCTTCTGCGCTACAGAGGAGGTGGGCAGCTGATGGAGAAGACATCCTTTATCTCCAGTAGGTGACAGTGACATTGGTCACCATGCCTGGCCCGCTGTCTGTTAACCTCGGTGCAGATAACCCTTGGGTAGACCCAGGAGTTGAGACGTTGCATCTGCCAGCACCACGACGGAGTGTCTGCGAGGACGGCCTGGAGAGCAGGACTTGAGTCTTACGTGCCAGGGATGCTGTGTTTTGGACCTGGGCGTGCTTTGTTTCTCGGGCCTGTGACGTGACAGTAGCTGACGAGCAAGGGCTGCCTCACGTCCAAAGTAGGTGCAAGAATTTGTTCCTCTTCCCGGCCCAGACTCTGCCAGTGCTTCGGCCTGGTTTACGAGCAGGGAGGGTCGCAAAGGGACAGTTGTTTAGAGCTTTACATGTTGGGAAGCTGTCTTTTGAAATGTTTTAATAAAAGTTTCCCGGGTGACTTAATTTGTCACGTTACAGCCAATGTGGCCATGCTGGTTCTGTCGGCTTGTCAGGGTCCCCCGTGCCACAGCCTGGTCTGCTGGTCCCCCACTCTGCCAGGACCCCACACTCACAAAGCCCCAGTTTTGCGGGTTCCAATTCGGTTGGGCTGAAACTGGGCCTGGGCACCTGCAGCGTTGAGCTCAGTGATTTCTTCCGCTCATCAGGAGACGAGCCTCGTAGGACAGCACTGCTAGGTGCCGGGAACCCCAAACCAGAATTAGTGCATGGGCGTCTCTGGTGACTTAGCTGCTCTCTGGTTTATGAGACAGGAGTTGGGTGTCTGTCAGACTTCTATTAATTAGGGCATCTGCCTCTTTCCAAGAGATTGGACTTCGATGTTTTAACATGTACCTTTTTTTGATCCTTGCGGAATTGAAGAGCCTGTCCTCACCTGTTCTCACATGAGGCCCCCTCAGCCATGGGGCACAGACAGTCCCCAAGACACCCACACAGGTAGGCACGAAGTTTGTTCCTCCCATATGTGAGCTCCTTAGTTTGTACACGGGGGCCATCTTGAGACAGAGGAACTCAAATTTGGATGGGAAAAGCTCGTGACAGAGGACCTCGCTTCAAAGAGACCACTGTGGCTAGGTAACTTCTGCCTTGGCATGGCATCCTGTCGACCAGCACCCAGACTGAGCCAGTCTCCTGCCTGTCTGTTTCCCCCGGAGGCGGTTTTATAAATAGAATCTGGTTTGGCCTAAACCCTTGACCTCAAATTCTCTGTGTTGCTCCTCCATGGAGGTGGCATGTGACATCTGTCCATAAGGCCATATCAGCTGTGCTCGGCCAGATAACACCCCCACCACTCACTGCTGATGCGTGAGCCCCTCTGAGTTCCTTTTTTGGGGTCGATTACACTGGTAGGTGGTGGGGGTCATCTCAGCATGCATCCCCTGAAACCCAACCTCCCAGGATGCCGGGTAGGGAATGCACGGTGGCTCCAGCCTGCCCAGGGAGGAGACAGCCGGGCGTGGGCCTTTCCCGGTAGGGGCGGGCGGAGGGCTGGGTGAGAGTGGGGATGGTGTCCAGTGAGAGGAAGGGACCACAGCTGCTCAGTGGGCCCAGGAGGCCGCCCCACCCAGCTCTCAGAGAGTCGGCTGCAGTGGCGGGAGGCAGTCACAGTTGGCTTCATTTATTTCTGCTTGTGTAACTCAGGAAAGGCAGGAAGGAAAGGGGGAAGGCGGCTTAATGAGTTGTGTTTTGGTTGGCTTTTCCAGATGTAAATGTCGTGTGCTCATACCTGGTGCTTCAGATGGCAGCATGGGGTTGGAGCCGTGAATCAGGTTCTCAGGGACAGGAGGAACCCCCATGACAAAATGGGCATGTGTACAAGTCCCCTTTCAGGCTGACATACCTGAGCAAGGGTCCCCCAGTGCCGTCCCGCCCTCTGGCAGCCTCCAGAGGCGTTTCTAGGTCAGGCACTCCGGATAGGGCGTGGACCGTGCGGGCTGCCGCTGACCGTGACCCTCACCCTCACCAGCTCTGAGACCGGAACCAGGCACTTGGCCTCCTTGTGTCAGGAGGGCTTTTCCCTCAGTGGTAAATGGAGATTTGAATGCCAATCTTGGGGGCTGCTCGTGAGAATTAAATGAGGTGATCGGTGTACGTAGAGTACTGGTACAATGCAGGCTCTCACTTCATGGAGACTGTTCTCGCCTTACAAGACCTCGCCCTACATGCGGGGTAAACAGTCCTTGGGGGCACCTTCCACCCACCTGTGGGACCCCTTATGAAGCACAGGGCCACACGGCCCTCACTCGACGAAGTGCTGACGCATGAGTGCCCGGTTGTGCGAGCTCGGCGGGGCCGCAATGCGCATTTGACAAGCGCTGCCGGTGATTCCAACCCAGATGGTCCGTGGACCACATTTTGAGAAACCATTTAACCACAATAACTATAAATACCTCTTTCCCCACCCCCCGCACCCTGGGAGCATCTGAAAGAGAGCCTGTCTCCTCCCATGGACATGTTTGTTTTGCCACGAATCCAGGGGTAGGGATCTTCCTGAAATTGTTAGTGACGGACACCGAGTTTAAATTTCAGCCACTCTTTGGGCACCTGATCAAAAAAATATATGAAAGCACAGGTGGGCTGTCACCTCCTGCCTATCCACTTTTGCATGCCGCCTCTGTGAGGCCCCCCTCGCCCTCCCCCCCGCGCAGCTTCACAGGTGGGAGGACAGGACCTACCTGGCCCTCATCCTGTGTCTCCCGGTGTGGCTCGCTCCTGCTCTCCCGTCACCGAGTAGTCCTGTGTGACAACTTACTATAGGACGAGGGGCAGTGTCCCTGTGTCCTCCCAAGCTTGACTCCGGGCCTTTTCTCCAGTTTCATCAACTCGCGGGTTCTCGTGCAGCTTCTCACGAGCCCCTGGCCAGCGCGGCTACGCGTTGCTGGCTGTTAGGCTCTGCGTCCCTTTAGGCGTCGCCTGCTGGGTGGGACTCAGGGCAGGGTGCTCTCCATCCTGCTCTCTTCCCCCTGATGTGTCTGTTTGTCACTCACGTGTGGACAAAGGCAATTGGACTCTGACACTGTTTTAGTCCCCAAACTCCTTCCTGCACATTGTTTCCTGTGAGACGTTCATACTGAGCCAAAACAAAACGGCCCCACGGTCACCTAAGTTGGGGAAAGAAATGGACAGAACAAATGTAATAGCTCTTTTTATCAAAGGACTCTCTTGAGCCTTTAATATTCACATTTGCTTTGTAAATCAATAAACTGACATAGTCTGCCATTACCAGATCTTCTTAACCTTGGAACCTTTCCGCTGGAGCCGGAGTCCTGGAACTCATCCTGCGAACGCTCCTCATTGCTGCAGGACGAAAGCTTAGCTTACCTCTGGGAGGCTGCTTCTAACGCACGCTCCCCCGTTTGTGCAGTCAGCCCACAACCCACGCACTTCAAACCCGTGTAAGGGTCAACTGTGCTTTCGGTCCTCAGTGGGGAATCCGCGTATTTAAAGGCCTGACTTCAGTTACACATGGGTGGTCTGCACCCCTGACCCCCACCCCCTGCGCGTTGTTCAGGCGTCAAGTGTATTCAGTTTTAACAGTAGTGATCATTCATCGAGCGCTTCCAGTGTGCCAGGTGCTGTCTATCCTAAGTGCTACTGGGACATTTTCCCATTTAACCTACGAGCTATTCGATACTAGAACCCACGTCTTCCAGATGAGAACGTGAGGCTGAGAAAGGAAGCAGTTTACTGAGCTTCGAGCCAGGTAGTGAGGGAGCCACCGGGAACCGGGGCTGTGCCTCCTGCCCTGTCCTGTGCCACAGCACCCCCTCCACCCCCCACCGTCTGCTAGGCCCGGGCCAGCCGCCATTCCCCAAGGTGGTCATTCATTTTCAAAGAAATGCTTGGACACTTGTGCCAGCGACACTGCCAAGCCCCTTATCACGCTGTGTCCTGTCTGCCCTGTGAAAATGAGCCGGCATTGCACATGGGCCACGGCAGGCGTCCTGCCTATTGTGTAGTTACTTGACCCGTCCCGCTGGCTCCACCCTTGTGCGCGGTCATTGTCTGTCTAAACCACCACCCCGGGGAGGGCCGGGGCAGAGGCTGAGTCTCCTTAGCCCGTGTTAGCACACACCGTGCACAAATGGGGGCTTGCTCACCGCCTTCTGATGGTGATCAGATCCTGGAGGGAGCAGCTGGCCCCGCGCCCTGCAGCTGTCTAATCCTCCTTCCTCTGCTGCCTCTTCCGGGGTCTGGCTTTGAGGTTTTCCAGAGTCCCCCAGGAGGTCAGGCCACAGACCCAGTGACTGAGGCGGCAGTTGCTCCATTGTTCAGCCCCTCTCTGCTTATAAATAGAACCCCATCCATTCCACAGCCCTGGCCGGAGATTCTCCGCATTGTTTTCAGCCCTAGATCACCAGCTGCGAAGAAAGAGTCTGTGTGGGAGAGGGCGGCAGGCAGGGGCCCACAGCAGCTCGTGGCGGTGGAGCAGGCCCACCTCTCCTCTCACGACATCCCTCCAGCACTGTTCCTGCCGACCTCTCCTGGGTACCAGGAGTCCTGGACTGGGAGGAAAGCCCCCGAGGCTGGTTCTCACAGCCACGCCCGGCTCGGCCTTCCACTGGGAATCCTTGCCGTGGCCTGCCGGTCACATCAGTCCCTCTTGCCTCACTCTCCAGGCCTCTCTGCACTGGCTCTGTGCCTCCAATGGCCCGTTCTCCCCCTGCCCACCTCTGGCCTTCCATCCTCGGCTGCAGTGCCCCGTGCTAGACCTGCTCACTCACAGGTCTCAGTTTCAATAACTCCACGTTCCGGGACACCTTCCCCGGGCGGCCAGCCCTGCTCAGACCCAGCAGCTCCCACTTCGTGTTCTCCTGTCCAACTGCACTGCTAGTCAGAGGCATAAATTATTTGTGTGGTTGGTTGGTTGATTTGTTTATCTAGTCTGTCCCCCGCCCGCTAAACAGCTCCATGAGGGCAGGGACCATGCCGGCCTTGTCTGTCCTGCCTGACAGCACCAGGACACTGAGAGTCAAGAACTGGGATAAATGCTACCCCGGATTGGCTTCTCAAAAAGAAGCCAGCACTTCCTCAAAAGCCAGACCCCAGCAGGAGAGGACAAAGGGGGTGGGGGCAGGGACAGGGCCACACAGCAAGGCCAGTGTCAGAGCCAGGCCCAGGGACTGGCTCTAGTGCCCGCTGCTCGAGCTGAGCAGAGCCCCCACAGCCGTCACTGCAGCCCAGGGAGGTGCTAGCTTGGGGCCGGAGCAGCTGTCAGTGGCACACAGTGGGTGACAGAGAGCAGAAGCTGGACACAGACCTGGGGACGAGCCTCTGATGCTTCCCCACTGGAACAAGTGTCATGTGGCCCAAGCTCAAATAGGGCAGATGCCACATACCTCACAGGGCAAGTATGCACAGGGTGCAGGATGGTGCCAGCCATAGTCCCCGGCCATCCACAGGTGGCTTCTGTGGCTTCACAGTGAAACCAGGAACTGTAGCCACCCAGCCCAAGGAGACAAGCTCCGGTGCCCCCCTGCCCTGGGTACACGCCCACAGTATTTTCGTCCAATCCCAGAGCGGAACAGCAGTGCTCGCTTCAGGACCAGGACACCCAAAAGAGGGATAGGGCCTCGCTGAAAGATTTCTTGCCTTTGTCTCCCCCTCAGCCTCACCCTGGCCCAGGAGGGTGCAGAGCGAGCCCCCAGGAAAGGGTCACCCGGACCCCCGTCCGTCTATAGGTTTCCTTCCCTGCAGGCGAGAACAGTCCACACCCCACTAGAGCCCCTCGGAGCCCCACCCCTTGCTAATCCTACTATTCCTGAGCTCTCCAGTTGGCCAAGGGGGTCTGGGGCGGGGTGGGGGGGCAGAGTACAGGAGGAGCAGGAAGGGTTGGCGTGCTGAATCCTGAGTCACTGGCTGCAGCTGACAGAAGGGCTGTATGTGCTGATGAAACAGCTTAATTGTCACCAGCCAACATTTTCAGAAGCATTTAGAATTCTAGAGTCTTGGGATGTTTGCTTTTAAATCAGTTTCATTCTCTGTGTTTTAGGGAACAAGATTTGCCCTGGTGTAGGGAAATGAAACTATTATAATTATGTTAGCATGTTCTGCATATGGTGATTTGACAGTGCAGCCTGAATTCCTCCCGCAGACGCTGCTGCCCAGGGCCCATGGGGGCCGAGCGCCTCCGTTGCCAAGTGCTGGCGATTACTGTGAGCTGAGTTCAGGTCTGGACCCTCTTCCCCACTCAGGCTTCAGGCATCTGACCTGGCCAGCTCCTGACTCTCGTCTATATGGTCTTTTTTCATTTTGAGCCATTCTGGAAACGAATAAATATCATCACTGAGACATTCAAGCCAAGTGTGGCTGTCAGCATCACAGATGGCGGGACCAGTGTCATCATCCAAAAGCGTTTATCGATGTGCCCGATTTCCTGCGTGTGGCTCCCTGGCTGTTCCAGCCACACACCTGTCACCCAGCCTTTTTCTCACCGAGAGTGTTGCTGGCCGTAGGATGTGTGTTCCCTTCCATGGCCCTGGCACACAGCACAGCTGGCGCATGCGGGAATCCCACATTTTAGGGCTAAAGATTATCCTTTCCAATTTCCCCCTTGAACATAGAAGGGAATTGAGACCCAAAAAGGGGAAGAAAGTGACTCAATCCCATACATTGTTTATTGGTTAACACTGGGTATGCCTGGACTTGAAGCCTATCCTAGCTGTGTGGTTTCAGGCAGGTCACTTAACCTCTCTGAGCCCTAGTTCCATCATCTATAAAAAGAGGGAATGGTAATACATTCATCTAGATTTGTTGAGGATTAAATGAGATGTTGTATATAAAGCTGGTATTATTATAATCATTTATTACAGTGAGGGCACAATGTTAAGTTCCCCGTTCCTGGCCCACTTCCCTTTTACTGCACAGAATGACCCTTGCACTTATTAGTATATAGCTATAAGTGAGCAGCTAAAACGAGTTTGTTGCAAGACCTGAGACGCTTGCTCTATTATCTGTTTATATTCCCAAACAAATGAGATGGCTGCCCAGAGGTAAAATCTTTCTCAGAGCATTGTGACGTAAAAAGATACACGTATATGATGTGTCAGCTTGTGCAATAAGTGTTTACTGGTTAAGGAAAATATCCACAGTCAAACTTGTGGTAAATATTTTATCTCCACATATTCAACCACGCCATAAAAATCAATAATTAAATAGAAGTGGCACCAAAATAGTAAGACTATAGAAGACGTGAACAACACTATCAACCAACTTGGAACTAGTTGGCATTTGCAGAACACTCCACCCAACACAGTAGAATATATGTCCTTTTCAAGTGTACACAAATACCAAGATAGACCGCATTGTGAGTCACAAAACAAGTCTCAGTAAATTTGAAAGCAGTCAAGTCTTAAACAAAATATGTTCCCTGACCACAGCCGAATTAAATTAGAAATCAATAACAGATATCTGGGGAATCCCCAAATATTTGGAAGCTAAATAACATTTTTATATAACCCATGATTCAAAGAAGATATTTAAAAAGAAATTGGAAAATATTTTTAATTGAAAAATGAAAACAACCAACCACAGCTTGTGAGGCTAAAGCTGTACATAGAGGGAAATTTATAGCACGAAAATGCCTATATTTGAAAAAGAAGAAGGCTGTCTAAGAAACTAGAAACAGAACGGGCCAGCCGAGTGGCACATTGGTTAAGAGTTCGCTTGGGACGCCAGCTCTGAGCAGCAGGGCCCCAGTTTGGATCCCACATGAGGGTCAGTGACGCTGCGCCCTCTACAGCTAAGATGGTGAACAACAGCTTGACCTGGAGCTGGGCAGCCGAGAGTGGCTGGCAACGGCGTAGGCTGCAGTGGGGCTGCAGTGGGCTCCCATAAGCTGCTGTGAGTGGCCGGCAGCGGGCGTGAGCTTTCGTGAGCTGCCTTAAGCAGCCGTCCAATGGCCAGCAAGCGACTTCCTAATCCGGGAAAAGCGCAATGATCATACCAACATGGGACAGTGAAGCGACGTCCTCCACAACTAGACTGAAGAACCAAAGGACAGCAACTTGTCTGTTCCCCTTCCCCAATTCCCCAATGCCGTTCCCCTCCCCCAATTCCCCAATAAAAAAATCTTGGGGGAAAAAAAACTCCTTAAAAAAAAGAAAACTAGAGAAAGAAAAGTAATGAAGCTCAAGATAGGCAGAAGAAAGGAATAGCGATCAGAGCAAAAATTAGCAAAATAGAAAACAAGATGAAAAGGAAATCAATGAAGCCAAGAACTGGTTCTTTGAAAAAAATCAATTAAATTGATAAACTTCTAGCCACACTGATCAGGGAAGAAAAGACGACACACATTACCAATGTCATGAATGAGAAAGGTAACATCACTAAGATTCTTCAGATATTAAAAGGACAGTTGGCATATTATGAGTATCTTTATGCCAATAGATTCAACAGCTGAGATGAAATAGACAAATTCCTTGAAAAAGACCAACTATCAAAACTCATGAAGAAATAGATAACCCAAATAGCCTTATAGCTATTGAAGTCATTTGTCATCTAAAACTTTCTCATAGAGAAAATTCAAGGTCCAAATGGCTTCCCCAGTGAATTCTACCACATTTTTAAGGAAGAACTAATACCAATTATACACAGACTCTTCCAGAAAATTGAAAGAATGTTTTCACCCCAGATCAGGAACAAGGCAAGAATGTCCGTTCTCACTGCTTCAGCCCAACATCGTACAGGAAGAACTAGCCGATGTGCTGAGGCAAGAAAAGCAAAGGCATCCAGATTAGAAAGGGAGAAGTTACAATTTGTTCACAGATAACATGATCATCTATATAGAAAATTCTATGAAGTCTATTGAAAAAAATCCAAACTAAAACTAGTAAGTGACTTTTTAGCAAGGTTGCAGGATATATGCTTAATATACGAAAAAAATATTTCTACATACTAGCAATGAATAATCAGAAATTGAAATTTTAAAAGCCAATACCATTTACAGTAGCATCGAATATATAAATTACTTAGGTATAAGCCTGACAAAAGATGTACAAGACCTGTACCCTGAAAACTACAGAGTATTGCTGACTGACATTAAAAATTAAAGAACACCTAAGTAAATGGAGGACTGTCTTCATCAATCAGAGACTGTCAAGACTCGATATTGTTAAGATGCCATTTCTCTCGAAATTGATGTATAGATTCAATGCCATCCCATGAAAATCCCAGCAGGCTTTTGTTTTGTTTTTAGAGCGAGAGGGAAGGGGCTGGAGTGAAGTTACCCTGAGAAACACACAGGCTGCAAACAGCGCTCTCCGAGGCGGCCTTTCTTTCTCACCCCACACATACCTCACCTGAGCAGGGATTGGACAGGTGCTGATTGGAGTGCTCCTGGGTCCCTCAGCCTGTGAGGGGCCCGGGAGTAGGAAGTGACACCACATGTATTGTTTTTTACCTTCCCCGTCTCAGCTGAAATTGGGACAAAAAAGAAAACCATTTAACAATTGCTGACAAGGTCAGTAGCAGCTAACACCTACTGGGCTCCTGGCCCTGTGCCAGGCCCTGTGCCAAGGGCTGTGTTGCTGAGCCATTGGGTCCTGTCCTGTGAGAAGAGCACCACAGTCCCACCTGGCAACGAGGAGACGGAGGCTCAGGGGCTTGCCAGTATTAATAGCTCAGATTTCCTGAGCACTTACTATGCCGGGTACTGTGCTGGGTGGGTGCTTTGTGTCCATTGACCTTTGAATGCCCACCCGAATCCTGTGAGGTAAGCAGCCATTTTTATCCCCATTCTATGTTTGAGGATAGGAAGACCTGAGAGCAAAGGTCACCTGCTCAAGTCACACAGCCAGGGTGGGGTGCAGCAGCCATGCAAACCAGGTGAGCTCAGCATGACCCTCTCCTGCCTCCCACCCAGCTGTGTCAGCAGGAACAGGAAATGCAACCCAGGGAAGCCCGGAGGACAGCTGACGTGCAGGGACTTCCGCATGTGGACTCTGTGGTTGTCTCCTCCACAGCGTCTTGTCTTGGTCATTCATAAGTGATGGGCGCCTGCCTTCTAAAGAGCTGCTCCCGCTGGTTCACAGCTAATCAGGGTCGAGAGAGGCGTCCACAGGTGCTCTCCCCCAGAGAAGGTGGTAAGGGCCCCAAACTGAGGCACCGGCTGTGTCTCGCTCCCTTTTGTCCTCACCCCACCCCCGCCCCAAGTCAGCATGGAGCCCAGCACCCGCTTCGCTTGTTGCTCTAAAATAACATTTGAAATCCTTAACCAGGCATCCAAGTGCTGTCTCCCCAGTCAGTTCGTCAGCGCTGCTTCCTCTCTAGAACACCCGTCCTCTCCCCTTTCCCATGAGGCTCAGGCACTCCGGCCCATTCTCCAAGTCTCCACTAAAGGGCCCCCTCAGGGAAGCCTTCCCGACCCTCCAGACCAGGCGGGGCCCATCATAGTCCTCTTCACAGCCCTCTGCAGAGGTCATCGCGTTAGTTCTGGGTAACATTTCACTGGTCCTCTTCGGTTCAGTGTGCTGCGAGCTGCCGCTTCTCCAACACCCCGCAAAGGACCTCACGCATAGGAGATGACTAAAAGTACACTGGGTGACACAGAAGTGCTGATGCTTGCTACAACATGGGTGAACCCGGAAAACACTGCTGGGTGGAGGAAGCCAGACACAGACCACACCTCATATGACCCCACTCACAGACTGTCCAGAGTGGGGACCTCTATAGAGATAGAAGGCAGATTAGTGGTTGCTTAGGGCTGGGGTGGGGGTGGGGGTGGGGGGTTGATAGCTAACAGGTACCAACCCTTTTGTTTGAGATGATGAAAATATCCCCAAATTGGTGATGACTGCACAACTCGGTGAATTTACTAAAAACCCTTGAATCGTATACCCTAAATGGGTGAATTGTATGGTACGTGAACTATTCTCTCAAAGCTGTGAAAAAAAACTGAATACACTCGTCTGGCTAGCTGGCTGGTGCTCTATGCATTTTTTGATGCTGAGAATCCTAGATAACCAAGTCCTGTCGTCTGGATGTCGCAGCGACTTTTAGCCTTGTTGAAAGAGAGACAAGTCTTTGGTCTCTACTAGAAACACCAGCCCAGTGCCATTCTCAGGCAGCCCGGGTGCATTTCCACCCTCAGCACAACCTCTACGCTTTGCCGGCTCCAGCTGGAGGACCGGCCAGGTGTGCGTGTCCTGGCTTGCCGATTAGGAAAACCACAGCATGCGAGGTCAGGCGGCCAGCCCGACCTCACTCAGCAAGGCAAGTGGCCGCCAAGAATAGCACAGGGCCTCCGACTGCGTCTTACTTGCTGTAAACACCCGGCCGCACCACCCTCCACCTGTCTGATTGGAAAACGGACGATAAAAAAATGAACCAGGGCAGTGGCACTTAAACCTAAACTGGGCTCAGGCTGATGGAGGAACTAATCCTGTCTGTGCGTTTCTGTCTGCAGGGACAAGCCGGGCGGGCCCTGCCCAGGCGGGAGCTGGGCTGGCTACTGCCAGGACCCAGGGCAGCTGCGTGGGTTGCCTCCCTGGCCACAGGCACTGGGACAGAGCTCAATCGCTCAGATGTGTTTTCTCGCCGTTCTTAATTTCCGTCGTCCAGTGCCAGCGGGGCTGCTGATGACGCGTACTCAGCATCACACTACGGGCCTTCTGCGCCACCTTAAGCAAAGAGCCGTTACGGGCAGAGAATCGGGGTGTGGAAGAGCCGGGCGGTGTAGCTGAAAAAGTAGTGACAGAGTGGGGTCAAAAGATGGCTGTTTGAAACCACCCACTCTGCAGCTTCCCAGCTGAGTGACCTTTAGTTTAGCAAGTCCCTCGACCCTTTCTGAGGGCCAGTTTCCTCACCTGTAAAGGAAACACCAGTCGATGTGATCAGTGGTGACAGGAAAGGGCCTTGGCAATGCCAGGCGCTCACTGTGTGGATGTGCGTCTGTACAAAAGGAGTCGTGTGCTAACGATCTGGGTGGATCACCGTTGAATACTACATGTGCTCAGTGGCCTGTTGCTCCCGACAATATTTGCCTTAATCGAATGCCGGGACCCCAGCCAGCTGGGAAACAGTTTCTGTGAGGCCGCCCAGGCAGGATAGATGACAACCAAGAGACAGATTAAGCCAGAGGTGACAGAGAACACCTGAGCTGCTAGAAATGGCCAGAGGCCTGAGAGCGCCACCAGCCATCACCTTTCTGCCCTTCCCAGTAAGCTGTCTCCTTGGACCAAATGGGGTTTCCTTATGGCCTCAGATGCTAACCTACAGTGAGCGTGTTCAGAGCAGAGGTTGGGCTCTACCCAGAGTGACTTCAGAGGCGGTGGTCAGGATCATGGTGCTCCTGCGTCGGCCAGATGTCTTGAGGCAGGTGGGCCTGGCCCAGCCGGACAGCCAGCTCTCCCAGGTCCGGGCTCCTGTGACAGCTGGCTCGAGACCAGTGTCTGTGTTTCATCACAGTCTGGGACTTCTAAATTTAACCTGCTGTCAGCTTGAGAGGCTGGAGGGCTTCCACTGTGACTAAATGCCACTTGGAATCCACTTGACTCATAACCACCCTCCCTGCACATGTCCCCCCCAAATGCAGGCCGCCGTCTGAGCGTCCCCGCTCTGCTGCCTGCCTGCATGAAGGTTAGAATGCCTGAGCGACCTGGGCCTTATCCCGCTAGGATCCGGTTCAGCTTCCTCCTGCCGTTGGCTGGGCCTGCACTCGTTCTCTGTTCGCCCTTGTACAGGCACATAAACGTACACACACACACCCCGTGGTGTCTCACGGGCAGAACTCAGGAGCCGACTCCACAACCACAAGCCAGACCACGACAGTGAACCGTACCACCCAGAAGCCATCTGGGTGGAGGAGGCCAGCGGAGTCTATTACGCCATTTCCTCTGCGGTGTCTCAGACCCAGGAGACAGGATGCAGAGCGCCGTTGGGTTGCTGCAACGTGGAAAACCCAGAGAAGAAACCAAATCCCCGATGCCCACAGCGAACGGGGGCCCCTTGTGCTCCATGGCAATGCCGAGAAGCCACCGCCCACCCTGGCAGACAAGCCTGTGGTCTGCCGCTGACCGGGCAGCCCCTCCTCGAAGGGATCGAGCCAGGCTCTCTGTGGGCAGCGGGAAAACTGACTGCACACAACTGCAAACTTCCGGGGAGTGGTGTGGGTGGATGAGAAAGGCATTTCCTGCCCAGGGAACCCAGGATGGAGGGAGCCAAAGGCCTAGGGCCTTGTAGTCACCGATACTTCCTGGGCATTGAACAGACACTCCACCGTGACACGCTGAGGCTCAGAGCACACAGTACTGTGAGTTTGGGCTCGGGGGCAGGGGTTCGAATCCTGGGTCTGCCTCTTCCCAGATGCACGGCCTCGGGCAGCTTCTCAGCCTCCTGCTCTCCCTCAGTTTCCTCATCTGTGAAATGGCACCCGGGTTGTTGTGAGGATTCAGGGAGTTAACACCTGGAAACCAAGTAGAGCAGTGTGTTCTCACCACATCAGCTAGGAGGCAGCTACCCGCTTTCCATACAAGGTAAGAGGGGCTCAGCGTCTCGCCCAAACTCACACAAATGGCCTTGAACCCATGGTCCGTGTTCAGAGCCCACAGCCACTCCAGGACCTCCAGGCTCCCCCACCCCCCATCCTTTCGTAAGAATGTCTGATCAGAAGACAGCATTAACTATCAGTGCTCCGACCCCACACAGCCCCCTTTCATCAGCCACTAGCGGAGGGCAGGGCACAGAGCCATCTGCTAGACTGACAGTGTCCTAGCAGCTGCCTCCTCACGAATGCAGGTCTGCAGGTCCTGCGTAAAAGTCTAATCTGAACGTTAACCCTGTTTGCCAAAAAGCCAAGCTGCCCCCACCCCCATGCCTGCCACCCCTCCTCCACACAGGGCACCAGCCAGGAGCACTTTGGGTGGGGACTGAGGTCCCAGGGCTGAGAAGGCATCAGCAGAGGCCTGCCTCCTCCCAGGTCCCTCCTGGGCCCTTAGCACCAGAACCCCCCCGGTCCCAAAAACATTCACTCCCACGGCCAGAAACATGGCGCCGTCAGCCGCAACATGAACCGCCAGTTCAGAAACATCCAAGTCCTAGCCAGGCCTGCTTTAAAATTACATTTTATTTCTCTGTGAATATTTTTGTTTTTGTTTTTAAAGGTTCATTTTACATTTTCTTCAAGAGTCTTGTGCCTCCTGGTAAGTACACTGGTTTGTTTTCACAGTACTCTCCATGACCACGGACGGTCCTTATTGCTGGGGGAGTGTGTCCACACCGGGGGAGGGGGACACCGAGGAATCGGGGACCCAGGCGCAAAGCCTGGGGTGGGTCTGTGCTCCTGACACGAGACAGGCGGCCAAGGGGCCAGACCCAAGCCAAGTCCAGCATCCTGGGCTGGACCCACAGCCTCTCCAGGTCTTCAGAAAGGCAGGATGGGCAGAGAGAAGGGGCCCAGGGTCGGGGGAGCGGGGGCCAGGCATGCTGTAGGCCCAGGGGAAGTGGGGGGGCAGCCGGAAAGTGGGCACAGTGCTGACCCCTGCCGAGAGGGCTTGCTCATACCCAGAAAGTACGAGTTTGGAGGACTCTGCCCCCAAACAGCTCAGGACCACCCCTACTGCTCTTCCCGGCTCCGACCTCTACCCAGGAAGAGCCCCTTAGCTACGACCCAGCCCAGAAGCAGAACTCCAGCTTCCTGCCCCGTCGTCCAGGGCCCGTTCTCCTTTTTAGTGCAAGAAAGACCTGAGAGCAGAGAAGGGCCACTCCATCAGGAGGCCAGGTCCTGTCCAGGCAGCCCGACGACGCATCACCCCTTCCCCTCCCCAGCCCCGCCCCACAGCTGGAGCTGGGACCCCACCCCCTCACTCAGGGCGGTGGGCTCTGTACACACCAAGGGGAACCGGCAGTGTCCAGGGCCTGACGGGTTCCCCAAGCACCACGCCGGTGGCCGGCGGCACAAAGCTGTTTCCAGTTCATTTCCAGGATGGCTGCATGCCGCCCGTCAGGAGCGGGGCCTGGGAGATGGCCTGGACTTTAAGCACCCCATGAATAAATACAATATCATGTGCGTAAGGAGCAGAGCAAGGATCAGGCGA
>NW_017731353.1:4838871-4891901 GCF_001890085.2 Hipposideros armiger
CCCCGTGTTGTCACTGGGACTCCTACAAGTGGCTCATGTGCGGCAGAAAGGGATTGTTTTCCTTACCTGTTTTCTGTGCTTGATTATTATTGGTTTGAATGTGGGGCCTGGGTGATGTAGCTGTGGGTTTGGCAAGCTTGGAGGAAGGGGGCTTGAGAGGGGGGTCCCCACAGCTCCTGCGAGCAGCCTTCAAGGCAGAAGTTGGTAAGAAAGCTTGGCATCACTCAGAACCCAGTCCAGGGCTCCAGAGGGCCTGGGACCGGAGGGAGGGTGGCCCTCAAGGACTGGCCACACTGTCCCAGAGCAGCCTCCAGAATGGCTCTCAGGCCTCTCACCCTGGGGTCCTAGGCCCTGGTTTACTTCCTCGAGGACAGGCAGCATGGGGGTGCCTGCCACCTGCCTCCCCAGATCCAAGACACACACCCCACCCCCCACCCCCACCCCGTCTCTGGGTGTCGCCTCCTAGCTTCCCCCACCTCCAGCACTGGTGCTCAGGGCCCATCTGCAGCCCTCCCCCAGGGTGCCTGGGAGGGGCATCCCCTGAGGAGCCTGGAGGGAAAGGGGTGCCTTTCTTTTTACCTTTGGACTAAAACTGGGTCAAAGGGACTTGCCCCCCAGTGTTTGGGACCAGTGTGGATGGAAAAGGAAAAGCCGCACACTTAGATGTGCCGGCAGACAGGCCGTGAACGGGTGCTGCCTGAGATGCCACAATTCCCTGGCTCCACCTGTAGCTCACAGGACCCTCCCTGTCTCCCAGACCCACCCCGGCAAGTTAAGGCTGCTGGGAAGAGGCGAGAGGCAGCCCCTGCAGATGTACCCCCAGCCAGAGCTCTCAGCCCTTCTCTGCAGGTAGGGGGAGGGGCGGGCATTCTACCTGGGGCTGAGATGCAGCATCTGTCTGTGGTTTCATTTCTGCCAAAACGAAAGAGGGAGCAGCTGGTTTCAGATCTAAATCTGTGCCCCTGCCCCTCTCCCAAGACACCCGGGAGGGAAGATGGAAGGGAGGGTGGGATGAGGGGCTCAGCGAATCTTTCTCTCATCCCTGACCCGACTGCTCCCTCACCTCTGGCAGAAGATGAAAAGTCCAGTAGAAAAGAGGTCCCGCTTTCTTTTGTCTGTTTCGGGTTTGTTTTGTTTTTTTCCTTTAAGTTCAGCTTAAGGCAGAGGTTTGGCAAAGCAAGTCTACATAAGGCCGCGTGACGCAGGAGGAGGGGCAGCTGCCATGCGAGGCCCGGCCCTCAGGCACGGGCACGGGTCAGTCTCATATCAGCTGCTCCTCCTCCAAGCCCTGAACCTCTAAAGAGGCTTTAAAAAAAAAAAAAAAAGACTGAAAAAGCAGTTGTGTCAGGGAGTCTGTTGCAAGTGAATGACTGAAATTGTGAGAAAAAGGAGAGGAATGAAGACCCAAGGTGACACTGCAGGGTGCGTGTGGGACTGGTTCTGTCCTGGCTGGGTCTCCCCGCCTCCTCACAAGAAAGCAGGTTCCGAGAGGGCCGGGGCGGCCAGCCTGGGGGGCATTTGCACAGTGAGACCGCCCGACCCTGGGAGAAGGTAGAATGGTTGTATTTTGCTGAATGACTGGCCTCCACATGGGGTGTGCTCGAGCGGTATCGTTATCTGAGTCTGGCCTCGCGGGCGCCCCTGCTGCTACCGGTGCTTGGGCGGAATGACCACCAGCGGCTGCCCGTACTTGGGCCGCCACATGAGGACCTGAGCATCGTTGGCATTGGGCTTCACCAGGGCATTGGGCGGTATCGGCTCATTCTTGCTGAGGATCTTGGGCTGGTCCTGGAGGACGGGCTCCCGCAGCCGCGCACGTTGGCCCAGGGGCCGGCTGGGGTTCACCTCTATGCTGAGCTGCATGCGCCAGTGCAGCGTCTGCAAAATGACCATGTCATTGGTGGAGATGTTCGTGGCCACCAGCCATGTGGTGAAGCTCTGGTCCCGGTAGATGTTTGTCAGCTTGGCCACATTGCTCTCGCTGACGGGCACGGCCCACGTGACGCTCGGGTAGAAGTTGTCATTCATACTGATGCTGAACTTGGAGTCTCTCTTGGTGGGACCCACAATAGTGCACGTCTCCGTGGTGTTGCCGTACCAGGGGTAGTTCACCCCGTCCGAGTCGCTGATGGCCTCTATCTTGCCCTCCTGGAGGTCCGGCAGCTCCCAGCTGGACCTGAGGACAGGAAGGCCAGTTTACTCAGCCAGCCACCCACAAGGCTTTTCAGTGTCCCCTCTGTCCATGGGGCTTACC
This sequence comes from Hipposideros armiger, assembly GCF_001890085.2. NCBI lineage: Eukaryota > Metazoa > Chordata > Mammalia > Chiroptera > Hipposideridae > Hipposideros > Hipposideros armiger. The sequence continues at coordinate 4,841,126 of NW_017731353.1, forward strand.
TCCCAGGGGGCCAGACAGTAAACAGACATCTAACACCATGGCAGGTGAACTGGGCTCCCCCATATATAGCCCCCCTCAAAACCCATCCCGTTCTCTCACGTCACCTCACACCACAGGTGCCTGGGCTGGATCCCAGCTGGGCTTCAGGAAGCCCTAGCTGCCCCCGCCCTGGAGGGGACCCGTCACATGCAGGGTCCCAATGGGGGTGAACGGTAATAGGCCTGACATGCCCTGTGCCCAGCAGCTGGCAGATGGCCACATGTGACCCTGGTTAGGCAAGAGGCCATGGGCTCTGAGGCTGGGGTCACACAGCATGTCACGATGGGCCTGGATGGAAATACAGGGAGGCCCGGCCTCTCTGGCCCACATGTGTCCCCAGGTGGCAATGAGTGTCTGTCTCTCGATTGAGATGCCAACAGGAGGCTTCAGAGCCCAGTGGCTATAGGGACAGCACATCTGGGATGACTCCTGCCCCCCTCCACCCCAGTGACCAGTGTGTGACCTGGGGCAAAACCTGCCTCCTCTGAGCTTCAGTGCCCTCACCTGTGAAAGGGGGTGCATTTGGCTTCTCCCTCCCAGCACTGGGACCTGGGGAGTAGGGACCAGCACCCCGGAGCCCACCGCTTAGGGCCTGGCGCCTCACCTCCGTGTCTCCTCCACCACACAGAGGTCTGGGCTCCCCGGCGGTCGGTCCGCCAGGCTGCAGCCAGCACCTGGGGCTCCCGGATGGCCCTTCCTCCCTGACACCCGCCCTCCCCACTTCTGTCTGATCATGACGTCTAGAAGAGGAAGCACCGTGCAGCCGGAATTGCCCCCGCTGGTTAGCACGTCTTTGGAGCAGTAGAACCAAGAAAACCTAACCATCTCACAGCACCGCACTCAGTCCCTACCGCGGGGCCGCCGTCGCGATGCCTCCCACGCTTTGCTGCAGCGCTGAACCCAAACTTCACTTCCAGCGGCTGGAGGCCCAGGTGGCTCAGCCTCCCTGGGGCAGAAGCAGACAGCGGGCTGTCCAGAGCTCCAATGTAGGAACCCCAGGCCTTGCTGCAAGTCAGCTGCCCCCTCACCGGGGTGAGACCCAGAGCAAGGTGCCAGGCCTCCCTCGATCCAACTCGGCATATATATTCCTCCTGGGGTCACCAGAAGATGAGGACAGGAACGTGCCAGTGCAGGGCAGGGCACAGAGCACATGCCAGCAGTTGGCAGCTGCTAGCACCACAGTCGTCACTATTGTCGCTATAATGATAACTCAGAGAAGGACACCAGCCTGTCTCGAGTTGCTCTGAAGACACACGCTCCCATGTGTCTGGGGGCACAGCAGTGTCTGGGGAGCCCACCCCCTGGAGACTCATCAGCTACCAGGTCCACCCCACTGGACAGATAAGGAAAGGGGAGCTGGGGATCAGGGGCATTTCCCAAGGTGACCTGGCCAAGCAGGGGGGCTGGGGCCTGGGCAGCGTGACTTCATCCAGTGCCAGTTCCACCCGTAATGCCGCTGCTCAGGACGCTGGGCGCTCGGAATTCTGCACACCAGCGGTGTTCTCCAGGTTCTCCTCCACAGGATGCACCCTGTCCATGCAGCCGCAGGCAGTGCCCGCAAGGGGGCAACAACCCGTGTCTGTGGACGCATGAACGGACAGACACCATTGGTCCCGCCACACCACGGAGTGCTGTGCAGCCCTGAAAAGGCAGGCGATCCTGACACCTGCTACAACATGGATGGACGTGAGGACATCACACTGAGTGAAGTAAGCCAGTCACAAAGGACAAACACTGCATGATCCCACTCCTATGAGGTTCCTACAGTAGACCAATCCACAGAGACAGGAAGTAGATGGTGGGTGCGGGGCCTGGGGGAGGGGATGGGGAATTAGTGTTCAATGGGGACAGAGCTTCACTTTGGGAAGATGCGCAAATTCTAAAGACGGATGGCGGGGATGGTCACACAACAATGTGAATGTACTTAATGCCCCTGAACTTAAGAATGGTTAAAATGGCAAGTTTTATGTATGTCTTATCACAATAAAAAAAATGCATTCCTCTACGGAAATGCATCATTTAATGTCACCAGTTAGCAAAATCGGGGCCACTGATAGGAGGAACAATTAGGGGCATGATTTCGCCAATTTTTGTTTATTTCATCTGCGTTTCCTGTTTATTTTTGTTTATTTCCTTTGTGTTTTCTGTTTGTTTCATTGCAAAGCCCCCACATTAGGCTAACCCCTGCCTCGTAGGCCATCTCCTGCCCAGGGCCGTGAGCTCAGCAAACGTGGAGGGAATGTGGGCCGCACCTGGACTGACCTCCCGTTCCCAAAGTGCCCGCCAGTCTCTGAGATCTCAGGGCTCCTCCAGACCACCCCACCCACAGCAGCCGTGGCCAGGGGGCCAACAGTAGTTAGTGAGCCTGCTGATCCAGCTCCCCGCCTGGGGGGGCCCATGGGCTGAAGCAGGGCGTCAGGGTCCCTGTCCTGAGTCCCTCAGAGCGTGCGCCAGCAGCGCCTGTTTCGGGAGGCACTCTGTCCTCTCATGGTGGTTACGCTTGCTTGCAAATGTTTTTTTTAAAGGCAGAAAGCAAACCTGCAAAAGGAACTTTGTTCTTCCTTGATCCCCTTTCACTTCCTGAAAGCTGGCTTGTCTGGGAAGTGGGGCTTAGTACCAGGATGACCTCTCTCTCTCTGTCTCTCTCTCTCTCTCTCTCTCTCTCTCTCTCTCTGCCTCTGACCCCAAGCTCCAGGCTTCCTTTCCTACCCCAGCCCCCAAATGCCCAGGTCCTGGCTTGGTCACAGACAGATGACCATCCTCATGAGCTGGCGGACGGCCATGTCTCATGTGAGGTATTAGTCAGAACCAGGGGCAAGGGCGTCTTTTCAAATCATCACAGGCCAGCATGGTCTGCCTCTGGTCCTCGTGGTCCCAGTGTCCCCATCGAGGAGGCAGAAGGGAGCGTGGTTAAGAGCACAGCATCTGGGGGGACAGGCCATCCCTGGATCCAGTCTCAGCCTGGCTTCTGGCTCTGATCAAGTCACAACTCTGAGGTTCATTTTCTCATCAGTTAACTGTGGATAACCCTACCCACCTTGGGAGGTTTTGTGATGATTAAATGCGTTGATGTATGCTGTCTGGTACACAGTACACAGCAATATGTGGAAACTGTTGGAACCATTTGAGGAAGGCTTCGGCAGCTAGTCTTTGCAAGTCCTGATTTGATCTGAAGCCGTTTTTACCTTACTTAACGGTTTCAGGCTCTATATGCACTGAAAGAACTGGATTCCATACAGTGACTCATCCTTTAAGATTTCCTGTTTGTTCTGGAATGACCTTGGACTTCAAGGCAGACTCCCCGGCCCTGCACACTGAGTCTGTTTGTTTGCACAGAGGGGACAACACAACCTGTGATTTGCAGATGCCACGGAAAGGGGTAAGCAAGGCTCCCAGCACCTGCCTGCATGCAGGTGCTTAACCAACGGACCCACTTGGAGGTGGGGGACTTTGTGACAAAGTGGAAACACGCCTGTCCCGGCCCCAAGCTCACAGACTGGGGTCCCACCTGCCCCAGCCGCCTGGTCTCCAGACCCCAGGCTGTGTTGTCCGTCCTCGGACAGGCAAGTAGAAGCACAGGTCTCCCTCGTGACCCCCTCTACCTGCTCGCTGGCCTCCGCTGGTCTTCAGGGCGCGACCCGTTACAGTCAGTGCAAAGTGAAAACCCGAGGTGACAGCAGAGCGTTGAACTACATGAGGGCCCTTCTGAGCACTTCCACTGGCCACTTGTCACACTCCTGCCCACATCCTCGGAGGTGTGGGAGCCCAAAGGACGGCAGGCAAGTCCACACCAGAAGCTGGACCTCAGAACACTTTCTGGGGCCCCCCTGCATCCTGTCTGAAAGGGACTCAGCCTCCTTCAGAGCCCCAGTTCCTGCTGCCATCTCCTTTCATCATCCAAACAAGAGTTTGCAGAGCACCTGTCACTGACGCTGGCCACATAGCCGTGAAAGAGACGCAGACGCACCGCCCTGGTCAGCAGCGATGGCAGAGGGCCCCGCACCCTCCCTGATTCTCTCTCACCTCGAGACTGTCCCCCCTTCTCCTTGACTTCACCCCAGCCCGGGTCCCTCACCCTTTCCCGGTTTCCCAGCCTCCACTCCAGCTTCCTGTAGTGTTCTCACAGAAGCCTGAGTGATCTTTTAAAACCACAAATCTGATGGCGCTGTTGTGCCCTCTGTGAAACCTGCCATGACTCCCCGTAGCCCTTAGAACTGGATGCAGTTGGAGCCTGGGTCCTGCATGCGCGCACATATACACACCCTCCGCAGGCTGCAGCCGCTCCCAGTTCCTCTCAGGGGCCCTGACCCCACCCCCATCCCACCTCAGGGCCTCCTGCCAGGGGCAGCGTCCCCCTCCTCCTGTCCTAATCAGCAGTGCTCACGGCTCAGCTCACACCCCCAAGGAAGCCCACACCAGGCCGGGTGCCCACCGCATTTGATGCCACTCGGTCCTCATCCTGCTGCTTCCTGGCACATGCACGGGATGATTAAATAATCATCCAACCATTTATGACCATCTCTAGAGGGCAGGGGCCAGACCTCCAGGCCTTACCCTGGTGTCTGGCCTAGAATCAGGCACAGTAAACGGTCAGTGACTGGGCAGCCTGCCCGATCTCCCCTTCAGGGCTGGAGCCCTCCAGGGGGGGTCTCAGTAACGAGTTTAGGTCTGCTCAGTGGACCCTCGCCCAAAGCTGCCTCTGTGCACCTTCTCGCCTGGCGCTGCTGCCGCTGGAATTGCCCCTCCCAGCCTGGGTGTCCCTGCAGCAGCGGTGGTCCTGTTCCCGGAGCACATCAGCCATGCCAGGCCCCCTACATATGCACATCCACCCCAGCTGCCCTGGGGATAGGGCTGAGGGCATGTTCCACAGAGGCCTGGCCCAAGGTCACACAGCCAGAATCTGCCGGGCCAGGACCCACAACCTGAGCAAGCTCTGAGCTGTCCCCCAACAGACTCTTGCCCAACTCTCTCTCTAGGGGTGGTCACCCTGTGGCTCCAGGCCCAGCCACCAGTCCAAGCTGGCCCAATGCAGAGGGTGAAGGACACCAGGGGTGCCCGAGGTCCAGCGGTGTGCCTGGCAGGGAGTACACCTTCCCTGGCTGCACGGAGCCCTGGGCTGTGCCCAGCGGGGCTGGTGAGCCTGGGTCTGGGCTCTCTCCTGGGCACGGACAGCCCATCGCACCCCCAGAGGCTCCCGCTCCAGGTGAGTGTTGGAGCCAGGGCCCTCCTGAGTTCTGGACCTGGAAACCAGACTGTCCATCCCAGCACACCTGCCCTCAGAGCAGTTACCCAACTTCCTGTCTCTTTCTTCACCTTGGTCCCTACTACATCTTCTGTAATTTTTTTTCCTTAAAATTAAGCACTTTTTTTTAAAGCTCAACTAAATTTAGTTTTTCCTAAGGAACATCTTTGAAATAACAGGTTGATAAATATATATACACACACACCAGGGATGGCAAAAAAATGTATATACATTTTAACAGATGTTATCGATGCTCAAGCAGTAGTTCGCCATAATCAGAAGCTTCTGAACACTGATGGGAACCACTCTGAGCACCTCTTGTAATTGCAGAAGTCACACGTGACTTGTATTCATCTTTTGTGATCAGCATATACTGAGTACTACAATTAATACAGTTTTTTCCTTTAAAATATGTATACATTTTTTGGCACCCTCTGCATACAGTTTCTAATATACATTGAAATAAATACATTGCTTTAAATTAAAATTACACTTAAGCTTAGACGAGTCCACCCAAACACCATTTCATGTCCCACAAGTGGCACCCGGGGGGCTCTGAGAAGAGCCTTCGCAGTTAAGGACTTGAGGGCAGAGGGCCAGGGCTGCCCGGGACTCGTGTGCCCAGTACCGGCTTCAGTGCCCTCGGATGGGCCAGACGGGCACTTAGGGATTATGTCACCTGTTCCTCCACGTCACAGTTTTGTACAATTTGCAAAAAGTTCAAATTCTGTAAAGTTTTGCAATTTTACAGAAACTGAGGCCCCTCCTAACCAGACTGGGACCCCGTTTTCTGATTTCTGCCTCGCTGGGCCACCCACCAGCTGGCCCCTTCCCACCAAACGGGCCACCAGGCACCTGCTCTCCCAGGGAGGAATTGGGATGTCCCCTCCCTCCCTGCCTGCTCCTAGGTTCCCCCAAACAACAAACTCCACTCCTGCTGGATCTGACCCCCCTCTTCCACACACCTCACCCCTCTTCACCCAGGCCACAGCCCGGGCTCCTGGGGCCTGACCTGAGGGGGGAAAGACCGACGGTGCCCGTTCAAATTTTAGTTCTTAGTTATAAAAGCTGTGCTTTTTGTTTTTGTCTTTGTTTTTAAAGCAGGCGATAGAGAAGTGTAAGAAGTGAGAAACGAAAGCCGGCTCTTCCGCGCCCACCCTCCCCTCCCCTCGCTGAGGTTACCCACCACACTACACTCCGGTAAACATCCTTCTAGACCGCTCCCTCTGCACATATGCACAGTACACGTCCCCATTTTCAGTGTTTTCTTTTTAACTAAAATGGGTTCCTACCCTACATAGTTTATTTTTTTTAATGCAACATATAATCTAATCATTTCCCCACGTGGGAGCAGCGAGAACCCCACATCACATCGTCATTAGCAGCCTCCTCAGATTCTGCACTACAGACAGACCATAATTTCACCCCCTGCTGAAGGAGGCTTGAGTTGTCTGGGGCTTTCTGAAGTTAGGAACCATGCTGGGGTCTCCACCCATGTCCTGGCATCCCTTCACACATGCGTCAGTTCATCTGTTCAGTCTACCCACGACCTGCCACGCGCCCGGCCAGACCTCAAAGTTTCGAGTAGAATGATGGCATCAAAGGGCGTGTATATTTTAAACTGTAATAGATATAGCCAAACTCACTTCCCAGAAGCTGCCTAAACTGTACCCCCACCAACAGCCTATGAGGCTGTCTACCTGCCCCGCCCCCCACCACACCAGCTGGGCATCACTGAGCTGCTTCATTTTACCTAGAGCCGGTCAGCATCTCTGTCTTTAATTTGGCATTTCCCTGATCACTACAGCTTTATCAGGTGCCTCCTCGCACGTCTCTGGGAGCAGCCAGCTTTTGTTTTTGGCACGCGGAAGGTGAGGGTTGGGGCGATCACTTGGCTAGGGCCAGTCCAGGGGGAGTTCTCTTTGGGCCGGGCAGTCCCCCACCACTTCCTCTCACCCCAAAGCCTGGAAACAAGGACTTCCCTCTCCCACCCACGCCGCCCTCGCCTCTGCCAGGGCCCAGCAGATGGGGGAGGCCGCCTTCCGGTTGAAGAAAGGAAGCTGCGTCCTCGATTGTTCTGTGTGGGGCCCGCGGCGAAGGCCCGGGCTGCAGGAAAAGGCCACGTGGTCACCAGGGCCATTCCTCCTGGCCTGTCCCCAGGCCCGCTGGAGCAGAGCACGGCTCCTTTGGGCGAGTGGATCAGGCCTCAGAGGCTGTTTCCTCATCATCAGATGAAGTCCTTGGGCACTGAGAGTGGAGAGGGAGCCAGGCAGCTCTGCACACGCCCCCAGCTCCAGCATCTCCCCACCTGAGGCCTCGGATCCTCGACCCCTGCCCACCCTTTCCCACCAGCCTCATCATCCTGTGACAGCAGATGTCACTGCATCTTCTGGCTGGAAAGACCCCCGAAGTCTCACCGTCCAAGGCTCTCACACTGATCAAGAGTACGTGAAGCCCAACCCAGGAGAAGAGACAGTAGCAGCGACAACTATAATATGGCAAATCTTTATGCTGACTCTGCTGGGTTTTGTGTAATTAATAATGAATCATTAGTGGTTATGATACCGATGGCTGCCACGTACGAGTCTTAGGGTGCACCAAGCACATGCTAGGTTCTCGTCCTGCCTCACCTCGTCTAATCCTCACAGCAACCCTGTGAGGGAAAAGGACTGTCCTCCCATTTCATAGACGGGAACAGTGAGGCTCAGAAAGATTAGGCGACTGGCCCAAGGTCACAGCAGCAGTGTATGGCGGAGCTGGGATTCACACCCTGCTGGACAAGGGCAGGGGAGGTGGCACTCAACCCAGACAGACCCTCTCATCTTCCTCCACCCCCAAGTCTGCCCTTTGGCAGAAACCTGAGCTTGACCTGGGCCTTGGTCTTGGCCGTGGGCCAGATCCTGTGGGGGCTCCAGAGAAGGGCGAACTAGGGACAACGTGAAGCATCTCCCACACGGCGAGAAATTGTGACTTGTCACTTAGAAGGCTGAGCCAGCTGGCAGGTGGTGGTTGCGGAATTGCGGGGGATGGGGTTGTGGAGGCAGGTGTCTCCAACAGTTTTCGGGGGGCGGGGAGTGGCTTTTAAAGCAATGTGGGTTGGACTCAAAATCATATAGAATCCTCTCAAGCTGGCACAGAGAAACTCACCATTTTATAGCTGTCTGTAAGAGTTGGATACTATTGTTCCACTTAAAATATTTCAAACCCGGAATGTCATTCTAAAAAGTTCTCCCGGATTAGAGATTAATTTCAAGCAGGGATAACGTTTGGGGGTATTATGGGTTTCAGTTAAGTAGTTGGAATTAATATTTTGAATACGAGCCCATTTGTAAAGAACGGAAGCCCTAACATTTACCACCTGGCTGTTCCCCTCCTTGGGCCACTGAAGCCCAGGGTGTGGGTTTCATTTTAATGATTCCAATTGTCTGGGACTAGTCCAGCGGCTCTCCATTCATGTCACGGCACTTCAAAATCTAAACAAAAGTAGTTTGGGGTGAAGAAGATGGGAAGGGCCTTTTATATCACATTCATTTACATTCATCTTCTCTTACGTTCTAGGCTTTTCCTAAACAAGCCCTTCTCGCTTCCGGGGGGGCACCGGTTGAAATAGCACTCTGCCCACGGACGAGAGGAACCGTCTCGAGGAAGTGTCTCGAGGAACTGCTGTGCTACGGTAATTCAGCTTCTTAATACGATGTGGCTGATTAATAGCAAGTCAGGCAGCTTCCAACTCGGCATTTCAGCCACAGAGTCGTCACCTACACCTGTCCCGTCACCGACTCCTCACACAGCCTATGGAGCGTTCTGTCTTTGTCCCCAGTGGCAGATGACAAAACCGCACCTCCAAGGGGTGACTTTCCAAGGCCCCAGAGCCAGCGCTGGTCAGTAATTCTGCCCCCAGGGCCTAAGCCCATTGAGGACCACTCCACACTGCCCCTCCCAGGGACCCTGAAACTTGGCCCTTTCTCGGGTGCTGGTCCCCTCCCAACCAGGATTATAGACCCAGGAGAATGAGACGTGGGACATTGAGGGTCCTGCGCCCATAGGGGTGTCCCAGGAAAGGGAGGGAGCAAAGGGAAACAGATAGAAGGAAACTGGCCTCCAGCCACTTGAAAATGCCAATCATTCATGACTTGCACTATTTAAAATTTTTTAAAGTCAGGGAGTGGCCCTGTGTAAAAGAGGAAGACCTGGGCTGGGGAGAAAATTCAATACAAGGAGTAATTTACATTTGTCCGAGTTCTGTAGTCTCAGCCACAATTCTCAGCTCATTACGCGCCCCATCGCTGACTCCCGTCTGACAAGGATAACCACGGCAATAACCATTAAAGGTGAAAGCCGCTTCCATTAAGTGTCGTACCCTGGGCCTGGCGTAGTGCCGACTGCTTGACAAACGTCTCCCATAATTCTCGCAGTAAGGCATGGCGCAAAGACTACGACTGGCCCCAGTTTGCAGATGAGGAAACCAAGGGTCAGAGTGGCTCAGGTCACACCGTGGAAAGTGGCAGAGCCTGGACTCCCTCCCAGGTCTGCTTGACTGCAGTCTAGGTGTGCCCTGGGTTCCTCTAACCAGGAACCAAGGACTGGCACACAAACGGAAAGGTCACCTCAGGTCCCCTGACTCAGCCTGCCTCCAGCAATAGTGCCTGGACGTACTCAGAGCCACCAAATGGAGCACCAGGCCTTGAAGGCTGTAACCCCTGTCTGTGCACAGATGGAGAGGCTGAACCCCCAGCCGGGCCTGTCCCCGCCCCACCGCCTGCCGCGTCCATCTCATCGGAACGCAGTCCCATTCACGCTCCACGGCGTTCTTCCTCCTGGCGCTCACACTTTCCCAAGTTCTAACGGACACCCTCCGCCCCCCCTGCCTACCCTGTCCCTTCTAGGGATGAAAACTGACTTAGCCCAAAACCCCTAGGAAAGCCTTTGTGTCTTCCCAGTTGTCCCAGATGCCTTGCAAAGCCTGAGAAGGCTTCGAGCTTAAGGCTTCTTAGGAAAGCAAGGTCCACACCAAATAACTAACATTCATGTTTCCCTTCTGGAATGGAAAGTCAGCCCCCTGCCTGGGTTAGCAGCCACTTTGGGGAGTTCAAGGGCTTGGGCCCAGGCGTGGAAATCAGGTTGGCCGAGGAGCCGCTGAGGGTCTCGATAGGCCCCCCACACACCTCTTTGGGGCAATCATGGTTACACCCTCGTTTTACGTTGTACTGTGACCTCCCTGTTCCCCTATAACTTCAGAGTCACTAAGTGGAAAAGCTATAAGATTTGGTGTCCCCACAACCCCTCCATTCCTTCCTTACCCCCGCCGATATCAGGTGGCCCAGAATGTTCCTAAATCAGTGAAAAGTTCCAACTCCTGGGGAAATTCTGTTCCTCACTTGCAGACCCGTGAGGGTGGACGTTAAGAGAGGCTACAGGACACTGTCTACAGCCAGTCATGGGGGTCAAATTGGGGGGCTGCCTTCAGGGCCTGCCTAGCTCTCTCAGAAAGGTCCTTGTGCCCCAGAAATGGCTACTTTCACCACCCTCTCTTAGGGTGGTCCTTCAAGTTAAGTCACTTGCCCTTCCGCCTACCACTGCTCCTTCCACACCCAGGAAGACCATCTCTGGGATCAGGGAACGTGTCAGAAAAGAAGACCCGGGGTCCCAGTGTCCTGCACCGAGATCTACGTTATCCTGGGAACATTCTGGAGACCAGGCTGGAGAGAAGAGGCCAGTGGGCTCCTCTCAGTTGTGAGGGCCCTGCCAGAGCCTCTGGACCCTGACACTTGATGTCTATGAAAGTGGCCACCTGCCTCGGAGAAAAAAAAAACAGTACACCACAAAGCAAAGCAGGTTTCTATGACAAGCTGTCCTCTCAAACAAAACACCGTTTGGAATAGTAAAGCGTTCCCCAGGTTGTGCTGTGCACCTGAAAACCCCGGAGACACAAGTTCAGACCCAACCGCAAAGCACTGTGCAAATAACTCCGGAGGCTTCAGAGGCCCGGGTGACTTCCCAGAGTGTCTGCCACATGGGGTCAAGAAGGCCTGAGCCGGGGGTGGGGGTGGGGGCAAGCCTTGGTCTCTCCGGTGACCCAGACAGCATGCTTGCTTTGCCAAAGAGGCACCTGGTAGAATATTGTTCTGCTTTCTCAGCACCTTGCAAGGAAGGACAAAGGAAGCCCAGGGGCCAGAGGCAGTGGGAGGGAAGGTCCTAGAGCCATGACCCCAATCTGAATCAACTGGCAAACTCTCCAGGAGGCCATCTGGCCAAAGAGGGCTCAGAGGCACTTCCATTCATGCCTCAAGCTTTCCTGTGCCCCTGGTGAGGCCCCGCTCTAAACCCTCCAAGCTCCGCACCCCGAGCAGCGCCCCCAAAGCTTGCCCCCAATGAGTACTCACATGCCCTGCTCCCCATACTGGTTGTAGAACTCCATGTGGCTGCACGCCTGGATCCAGCCAACTATCCAGGTCTCCTTCTTGGGGATGGGCGGCATGACCACCTGGGCAGAGGCACGGAAATGGGGTGTCCGGTAGCGGAGCACCACGCTGGAGGACTCATCGATGCTGGTGGGGATGGGGTCGATAGAGGCTTTCACATCAATCACCGTGATACCTTCCCTGAAGACTCTGGTTTTGCCCCCGATGCTCTGAATACAGCCCATGGCACACAGTACCGCTATGATCTCCAGGGAAGGCCAGCAGTCCCAGAGAAAACTGGGCATTGAAAGGATGGAGGCTGCCGGACCCAGTGCAGACAGTGCTGCTTTCCAATCTCAAATCTCAAGACCGATATCCATAGGATAGAAAATTCACCGAGTAGGGGGCGTTTGCATGTCACTACCTCGGGCCTGTTTATAAATAAGGATTTTGCTGCATTTCAAGAGCCCTGGGTGCACTCTTCTTCTGCTGGCAGTGGACAAAAATCACCGATATTCTTTGGGTTAAAAAAAGAAAAGTTTGGACGTTAATGGATAATCACGTTGTTCAGACATCCAGCCCTTCCGTGCCTCACAAGTGGGGAATGCAGATCAGAGACGCTCCCTGAAGTCTTCCACTGAAGAAGGTGAATGCCGGCAGACACATAAATAAGGAAGGCTCTGTCCCCAACACGGCGCCGCCACCCTCGCTGCAGAAGACCGACTTCCTGCCCTCCTGCCTTCCGCACGCGCTCGGGACACACGCACGACGGGGCTGAATCAATGGAAGGGTCGTTTCTACTCGGTCGGCGGAGGTCCGGGCGCCCTCCGGGGCGAGCGCCGACCCGCGGCTTCCTGGAGGCGAGAGCCGGTGCAACACGAGACCCCGTCGGAGCCCACAGGCGGGCGCGGGCCGCCGCCCCCACGCGGGCGCGCCGCGTCCCCTCGTCGCTGTCTCCGCCTGCCGCCGTGCGGGACCCCGTGGTTGCGCCGGAGCCGCCGCCTAGTTCGCCGCGGGCGCAGAGGACCTGGTGGGAAGGGACAGGGCGTCAAGGCCCACGTCAAAGTTGAGCCGAACTTTGCCACGGGGGGCGCAGGCTGCGGAGCTGACGGCGCAGCTCTGGGCGGTCTCCCGGGAGGCGGCGCCCCCGCCCCGTCAGGGGCAGCGGCACAACCGCGCGCACCAGCGAATAATCGCCGCCCCTGACATCTCCGCTGACACCCTCTGGCCCAGGGGCGGGGTGAGGGGACGACAGGCTGGCACTGCAGTGGGCCGCGTGGACTTGCCGGCCCTGGCACCGCGCCCACCGCCTCGCTGCCGGCGCCCCTGCCCCAGCTGGGTCCCTCCGACCCACTGGGGGCGCAGTGCCAGCCCCGCAGGCTGATCTGATCGGGCGCGCGCCCTTTCCCAGGCAGGGATCCCCGACCCTCGGAGGGCGCAGTGCCCTAGCCCAGCCGCATCGGGCAGCTCTGTCCCCACAACCCCCTTGCCAGCCCGGAGCGGCCCCGAGTCCCCGCGCGTCGGGCGCGCTCGCCGCGGCCGAGGAACTTTGGCGCGCACGCCCCCACCCGGACGGCGCCAACGACTCACCTGCCCCTCGGGCCAATCCGGGTGCCCCGGCCGCCGCCCTCCGGCCGCCCCTGACCCCTCCGCGGGCAAGTCCTCGGGGCGCCCCCACTCCCTTCCCCGGGCAGTGTCCTTCGGCTCTACTGGGGTCTGGGGCCGGCGTGGGCGCCCCCGGCCCCCACGTCCTCCTAGCTCGGAGCTGCTGGGGGTGGCCGGGGGCGGAGGGCTGAGGCTCGGGGCTCTCTCGCCCCCACCCCGCGCGCCTCCTTTATTTTATGATCATTGTGAGCGTGCTGTCGCCGCTCAGCCCCGCCGCCGCGCCGCAGCCGCCTGGCGCGCCCCGCGCTGCCTCGCTCTGCTGCAGCATCGGAAAGGCAACCAGGTCAAACTTTGCAGAAACTCAGCCCCTGCGCCGGCCTGGCCCCGCGTCTGCCCGCAGCAGCCGGCCGGAGCGCAGCGCACGCAGGCACCGCCGCCCGCTCGCCGGCCCCGCGGGGATGCAGGTCCGCAGGCGGCGGCGGCGGCGGCGGCGGGCGCCGCCTCCTCCTCACCGCCCGCCCAGCTCTCCACCCTCGCTCCCTGCACGCCGCCCGCCCTGCCCCTGGTGAGCCTCTCCCCCTCTCCCCCCTCTCTCCCTCTCTCCCTCTCTCCCTGTCTCCCTCTCTCCCTCTCTCTCCCTCTCTCTCTCTCTCTCTCTCTTTCTCTCTCTCTCTCACTCTGTCTCTGCAGCTGCTGGGAAAGCTGAGCCTCTCCTTGCATAAACGACATTTCCTTTTTGGCAAGCCCGGGGAACTCTGGGTAGTGTAGTCCGGCTTGTCTTGGGTCCAGGTGGGCTACTCCCTGTGCCCTTTGAACTCGCATGTTTTCCGGGGCTCAGGGCACTCGGAGAAGGGCCGCACTGCCCTGATATTCCTGGCCTCGGGCGGGCCGTGGCTGTGAAAACAGTACCAGGGCTCTGGGAGGCTCCGGGGCTGGGAAGGTCTGGGTGGATGAGAAGTTTCTGGAAAGGGTCCCTGTATGGCTCCCTCCATACTGGGCTTCTTGGCACCCTGACAGGTGGTCAGGCCTGTTGGACCCTAACTGTGACTAGCGCTGTACAGTTTCATTTCAGCCACCACTGGCCACCCCTGTGTAGGAGGCCTCTTTTGTGTATTTCACAGAGCAGGCATCCAAAGCTGGGAGATTGGGAGACTTGCCTAAGGCCCCACCCTGGCAGGTGTCCCAAGTGAGACTGGTGTTCTGAGTACAGAGGTTCAAAGGGGGTTGGAACCTGGACAGTGGGGGGGGGGAGTGACAGCTGTGAACCTCTCTAAGCACCCTCAAGCTGTTAGCCCCACCCTCACCTTGCAACTACCCCTAGGGAAAGGCCAGGTGGTTTGTGACATCACAAAACCTTGCAGCCACATTGTCCTCCCCCCATGACTCTGCCTTCCAAAGGTGCTCACAGCAGGGCACAGGGCAGGTGGTGCCAGCCACTCCCAGTGAGTGCCCGTGAGGGCAAGGACCAGAAGCGCGGGGGCTCTTATTAAGGTCTCTGGTCATATTAAGGTCTCTTATTGGAGAAACGATCAGCCAGGCCGAGTGATCCATCGCATGTTGGCACCAGCTCAGGCCACAGGAAGTATCCGATTAAGATGGCCACTGCCTCGTACCCAGCCACGCCCCTGCCTTCTCCCTGCTCACTGCCATGGACTCTCACGCAGCCTCATGAGGGAGGGGTCATCCCTTTCCGCTGCAGCTAGTAGGCAGCTGATTCCTAGTCCCGCTGACTGAGGCAGGGTGGCCCTCATAATCTGCTTACTGCTAGATGGTAGGTCCCCAGGCAGCACAGGTCTCTTAAGGACCCCGTGTAAGTTTCCATTTCCTGGAAGAAGCTTTCCGTTGCCTCGTCACCCACAGGGGACTCCCTGCCCTGTGTTCCTGGCTCCCACAAAACACTGTGCTCCCTGGGAAGCACACGACGGCCATCCATACCTCCTTGGTCATCAGATAATTATTATGTTATTGAGTTCATATGTAGGTGAGATATTAACTTTTAGGGTGCCCATCTCATCTCCCAACACCATCCCCCCCAGTGTCTAGAACAGAGCAGACCTCATTGGCCAGGATGCCCCCTTGACGCCAGGGACACTGTCCTGGTGACAAGAACATAAGTGCCCTGTGAACATGTGCTGAGCTGCACATCTTTCTCATTTGATGTGAAAAGGACAGAGGCCAGAGCCCTACGCTGCTCACTAAGTGGCCACGCCCCTGAAGATGATTTCCTGGAGATGTGTCCACTGGATGCCTGTTGGAAGTGACGTTACTCCCCCTGGCCCTAGGCTTGGCCTAGTTTTGTGTTAATATAAAGTACCCACTGTATGTTAGGTGCTGCATGGGCGAGGATTGTGTTCTTTGTCCTTCACCTTGACCTCGGGAGGTGGGCTGTACAGAGAGACCCAGGGTTTGGGGGGCAGTGGCTTTTCTGAGTCTGGATCCCCACCCAGATCTGAAGCCCACTCATCTCCCCCTCCAGGCACAGCACCCTTGCTGGCTGGGACCAGCCCCTCCAAGCCGGGATGGAACTGACAGTAGAAAGCCCTGTCTCTGGTAAGTATCACTGCAAGAGGGTGAGGGCACTTACTAACTAGGAGACGCCTGTCCCTTAACCTTGGCCCCAGCGCTGCCTCCTTTCATTTCATCCACTACGTGGTGCTTTGTCTTGGGCTAGTTTGGGGGCTGGATCTGCAGGGAGAGGACCCAGGCAGCATCTGTGGTTCTGTTTGCCTGGCTCTGAACTTCAGACTGGCTTCCCCAGAGCCAGCCCTGACAGATAGGGGGGTCTGAAAGGGCTCAGCTCACACGTGCATCCCCTGTCCCAGCTCCTGATTGGCCCTCCGAGGTTCTGGCTGCTCCCCCAAACCCCCTGCCTCCCCATGCAGCCCTTCTTCCTGCTCAGCATTTTCTGGAGCTCTGTGGGTGCTGGGCACAGACCCACGGCTGTCTCAGCATATGTGGAAGGCCCGGGATCCATCCACACGAGTGTGAAATGCTGGCGTCTGCAGAACAGAGGAAGGGGACATCTGCTTGAGACGTGCCCAATGCCACGGGGACGCTCACAATGCCCCCCTGGACCCGTTCCCCTCCCCCAGTCCACAGTCTCCCCAGGCTCCTCTGCCATGATGTCACCAGTGTATGGGAAAGAGAGGGGTCAGGGTGCACAGTCCCACCCCTTCCCAGAGATGAACTCCTTGCTGTGGCAACTTGGGACTCAAAGTGTTGTCGGTGGGCGGACAAGGTCACTCAACTCCTGGCGATTTTTTCCCCATCGTTGACTGGACACCTGTGCTGTGCTGAGTGCTCAGAAGACACTGGGGAACCCAGCCAGGGCCAGGACAGATGACAGGCGTGGTCGCCATGGCACTTACCTCCCTGTGGGCCAGAAAGACGTCAGGGGATAACTCCAGGAATGATGAATAGAGGTATTAATTAACATAAATAATAAATAGGTACAAATTTATACTCAAAATAGATATGAGTAAGTATCGATTGCTACAAACCAGGATGCATCTAAGTTGTCTTGATGTGCATGTGTCCAGTATTGAGCCTGAGGAGGTAAAGGATGCACTTTGCAGAGGTGTGAGGGGTGTGATGGTACTTGTGTGTGAGTGAGTGTATTAGAGGTCAGAGTGAGTAGATGTGTGTGTGTGTAAATGCATTGTGATGGTGTGAGTGTGTGTGTTTCTGTGTGTGAGGGTATATGTGACAGTTGTGTGTAACTGTAGAGTGTGTCCACGTAAGTGTATGTGTCCACGAGTGTGTGTGTGTGTGTGTTTGTGTGTCCATGTGGGAGTGTGTAGGAGGTGTGTAATGGTGTGAGTGACCATAAGCGGTGTGGGTATAGATGAGTGAGTGTGTATTTTATGTGTGACAGTTTGTGCGTTGTGTGCGAGTATATGGGAGTGTGTGTGAGTGCATAAGGGTGTGTTTGAGTGTGTTCTAGTTATGTGAAGGTATGTCTGTATGAGCGTGCGGGGGGGTGTGAATGTGCATGATGGTGTGTCCATGAGGGTGTGTATGAGCATGTGTGTCTGTGGGTAAGGGTGAGTTTGTGTTCATGTGCATATGTGGATATGTGTGTGTGTGATGGTGAGTGTAGGTGAGCATGTTTGTGGGTGTGAGTAGGTGTGATATATGAGTAAGTGAGTGTGCATGTCTGTCTGTGCATGTGGATGTGTTGGTGTTATTTTTAGACTGAGGGAGCGTGTCTTTAAGGAGTCTGGGGTGGAGATTCCCGTGGCTAAATCAGGTCAGTAGTGGCGGGTGAGGGGTTGTTTGTCCCAGCCTGGTTCACAGGCGGTCCCTGCCTGAGACCCCTGGCCTAGAGCCCTCTGCACGACTTCTGTCCCTCTGGCCTGCTTCTGGGTAGAAGCCTCCAGAGCTACAGCTCTGAGCACAATCGTCTCTTCCTGGACAACCTCTTGAACCCACAATTGCACAATCATCCCCCCAGAGGAGGAGCTGAGGCCCAGCGGCGCCCCAAGTTCAGGCAACAGTCGCTGAAGTGTGCATGGATGGAGCCCCGCTCACCTGACTGCCCCTCCGCGCTCCCACCCCACCCAGCATCATGGGGGCGAGTCCCGCGTGGGACACGGGAGGACGCTGTCGCCGTGCCTACCAGGCTTCTCCGGCCAGGACTCAAGCCCCTGCGGCCCCCACCCGCCCTGCAGCAGCCTGGAAGGACGGAGGCGGGTGGACAGGCTGGGTGCGGCCAGGATCGGGTGCGGCACTGGGAGTTCTCCAAGGTGCTAAAATAAACCCAGCGAAGGATCAGGTTTCCCAACCGAAATAACCCAGGAGCGGCCTTAGAAATGCGAACTGAGAAAGCGATCCGGGGAGGGAGGCCAGGGGTGGGGAGGTGGTGATGAAAAACCCTTTCCACGGGGCTCCCTCCCCATCCTGGCAGGGGACCCCCAGCTGTCCCTCCCTCCTATCCCCTCCAGCTGTGCGGCTCCCCAGGCCATCTGCCCAGAGCGGAGCTTCTCACCCATTCCCCTCCCCTTCCGTTCTGGAGTCATTGTCCCAAATAACCAGCCTCCTCTTGGCCCTTGGTCTTTGATGGCAAGGTTTGTAGTAGATTAGAGCCCAGAATCCAGAATCAATCAGCCATTCATTCCATATATATTTATTGAGTGCCTACTGTGTGCCAGGCACTGCCTGGGCCTCTGGGCCCATAAGTGAACAAATAGACAGCATTCCCTGCCCATGGGCTAATGACGCTCTGCTAGGAGGACACAAGCCATGAACACAGAATACACGAGTGTAGGGTGTGTTAGAAAGGGTAGTTTAAGGATAACGGAAAGAGCAGAAGAGGGTCAGGGGTATTGGGGTGGGGTTTGAGTCCCGGGGCGCCTCACTGGCTCACTGGATTGCCTGGATAGAGTCCCTTCTGGAATCCCTTCACCTCTGAGCCTCAGTGTTCGCATCTGTGCAATGGGGAGTCAAAGCCAGTCTATGAAGTTGCTGTGATAGTTAAGGGACACGCATTTAGCACTGAGTCTGGCCCAGAGCAACTGTTAAGTGCAAGTGAATGATCAGTATACTTAGCAGTAATAGAAAATCTATCTTAGACATTTAAAGATAACAACTAAGTGTCTATAACGTACAAACTGCTCTAGGTCCCACGAAGCTGCCAGAAAACCTTTTCTGCTCTCGAGAGAGAGGCAGTGTAGCCAAGTGGTTAGGCTCAAGGGCTTTGGGCCGAGACCCGAGTCTCACTCCTGGTCTGCTTTTTACCAGTTGTGGGCCCTGGCAAGTCACTTCACTCCCACCACGGCCCTCCCTAGCGATAGACTATGCTAGAGCGGGAAGGCTATGTGGACCAGGGGCCAGGCGGGGCAATGGTTCCAGGGAGGACAGGTGGTCTGCAGGCATAGCGCCACCTCTGGGTAATCTTTGCCCTTCCCACTGGTCCTTGCATGGAGCCTGGCAAACAGCAAGCCTCCCAAAGTGTTCCATGAGTGGGCGAGTGAAAGAGTGAGTGACAGATGACTGACAAACAGGTGGGGCGTGAAGAAGCTTGGGACACGTGGCCAGGAAGACAGCCGCAGCCCCAGAGTTAGAGGGCGTCCCAGCACTGGCCTTCACCAGCTGTGTGGCCTCACAGGTGATGTCACCACTCTAGCCTGCTCTTCTCTAACATGGGAGAAGGGTGGTTGGACTTTCCCTGTCAGCTGGAAGTATCTACAGTCCTGCCATGTTCTCCCGGGTCTGGGCACTGTGCTAAGGCAGCTCCAGCTGGCCCATCAGATCTCAGGGGACGCACCTGAGCACCCAGTTTTTTTGGCACTTGCCACTTGAGCCACTTATTCATAGTCTGCTTTAGTGCACAGGGATGTATGTGTGAGGACAGCCATGCGAGAATAGTTTTGCGTAGTCACAAAATGGAAACAATCTACGTGTCCAATAACAGGATTACTTCTATAAACTATGGCCTATCCATGTGACAGAATGACAAACAGCCATTGAAAAATGATGGGCTGTAACAGAAATATGGCCAGGTTTATAGTTGTTAAATGAAAAGGGTAGGTTATTTTTTTGAAGGGCATATAATGTAACATATATATATTTTTTATATAATGTAACATATATATATATTTTATATAATGTAACATATATATATTATATAATGTAACATATATATATATATATATTAAATTGGGGACTTGGGGGAGGGGACCAATGTTGGGGAATTGGGGATGGGGACCAGCCAAGTTGTTATTCTTCAATCTTGGAGGGTGCCAGTCACCACCTGGCTGCCCATCAGCAGCTCGTGGCTCCTAAGCTCAATGTGCTGTGTTCAATCTTAGTTGCGGGTGGGCATAGCCACCATCCCATGCGAGAGTTGAATCCGGCAGCCTTGTTGTTAAGAGCGTGCGCTGTGTCCACTGAGCCATATGGACAGCAGCTCAGCTCAAGGTGCTGAGTTCAGTCTTAGTTGTGAGTGGGCGTAGCCCACCATCGAACAGGCAGTCTTGTTGTTAGTAGCACGTGCTCTCACCAGCTGAGCCATCCTGCCACCTGTTGGCAGCTCAGCTGCAGTTCAGCTCGGGTACAGTGTCACTGGCCCATGTGGGAATCGAACCGGCA
This sequence comes from Hipposideros armiger, assembly GCF_001890085.2. Taxonomy (NCBI): domain Eukaryota; kingdom Metazoa; phylum Chordata; class Mammalia; order Chiroptera; family Hipposideridae; genus Hipposideros; species Hipposideros armiger. The sequence goes on from NW_017731353.1 coordinate 4,861,502, forward strand.
GCCCTGTTGCTCAGAGCTCGTGCTCTTAAGCTAACTCTTAACCAACTGAGCCACTCGGCTGGCCCTGTAATATATTTTTAAATGCATATTTGTGTGTGTGTGTGTGTATCATATACATAGATACAGTTTGTTTAGTATATATATGTCTGGTTATTAAAGTAATACTTGGTGGTTGTAAAATATTTCAGTAATTGGAGATGAGACAAGGGAGAATTCCTTTATAATCTGACTACCTAGTGTTCACAGAGGTAGTCTCCAGATAGTAGGATTACACCTATATCACCTGTACTTACTGAATTTATTGAAGCAAACGTGCAACCATTTTGATAATAAGAAAAAATAAGGCTATTGGTAAAATTACACTGTTTTATAAAATGACTAATATTTAATGAGTGTGTATCCTATCTCCCCAGCTAGACTGCAGGAAAAGATCAATGAAAGTATAGATTCAATGAATGAATGAATTCTAAGACTCTTGAGAAGAGCGACTGTGTGGCCTGTGGCAGGCACTCATAAAGGGATGGCACCTGCTTCTCAGCTGCCTGAGAATGTGAACAGGGTCGCCTCACCTTACAGAGAGAGGCCAAGATGCTGACACAGGCCTCTGGGTATTAATAGCTCCTGTCTGGGCTGGGCTCCTCTGCCCCTCGTGGGGTCAGCCCAGGTCCTGGGCCCCATCCAGGAAGAGTGGGGTGAGTGCCCTGGTGGGCAGCTGAGAGAGCACATCCAAGTCCTGGTGGTCTCAGGGATCTGAGTCCAGAGGCCCTCGCGTCCCACACCAGGGACTTCTTGGGTATCGGACGCCCCCTCTTTGGGGCTGGAAGCCTTCAGGCTCTGAGCCTCAGCTTCCTCGTCTGTAAAATGGGGATGATATCATGCCTTCACAGGAAGGTTGGTTGTGTGGTGTCAGTAAGAGAGCACATAGAGAGCTCAGTGCACTCTGCACTGCCTGCCACCCGTGTGCTCTGCATACATGTTCACGTGCATGTGTCCAGGTCCAGGATAAAGCGGGCACAGGTCATCATGCTACAGCCAACAGGGAGGGATGTGACATAGCCTGGGACATCCTCCTCTGTGGCTGCGTCTAAATGGAACACTCTGGAAAAGGAATGCCACAGAGTCTACAAGGAAACACAGACTGAAGGCTCCTGGAGTCTGGCTTCATGCCAGCCAGGGATGGGGTGGGTCTGGACCTTGGGGGTTGGTCCTTCCAAAGGGAAAGAGGACTGTGCCTCGTTTGCTAAACAGAATCCGTTCCTAACCCCCAGTGTTGAAGGCTCACTGTGTGGCAGGCACCCTGCTCTCAGAGACCTCACAACAGCCCTTGGAATAGTAACACTGTTATTTCCCTGTTACAGGTGGAAAAACCCAGACCCAGAGAGGTCAAAGGACTTGCTCAAAGTCTCACAGCTAGCTGGTGGCCAGAGCCCCGGGTCATCCCTCATCTGCCTGACTCTGGAGCCCATGGGCTGGTTCCCTGTGGCCAGAGAGCACTCACCCCCACCTCAGGCAGCTTCCTGTCCTTGGGATGCTCTGCACCTGGTCCCCAAAAGGCTGTGGGGCAGGCCTGGGCTTCATGAGCAAGCTCAGTGATTGGAAGGGAGTCACGGCCTCCTCCCAGTTGGGTAGACAGGCCTTGGCTGCCCTGAGCCATGAGACGGGGGCATTCACTGCTGACTCTTCTGGTCACCCGAAACCAGTGAGCCCTAAAAGGGCTGTGGAGACTTTCCCGCAGTCACCCGGGTGGGTGTAGGAAGGCCTGACTCAAACTCAGAATCCTCCTTGAGTGGGTCCTCTGAGTTTGCCCTCTCTAGGTTTCCAGTCCCTTTTGCCCGCTTTGCTCCATTCACAAGCCCCCTGGGCCTCTCAGCCCTCACAGGATAGGCTGTCCCCTGCCCGGGACAGCCCGGGAGCCCTGGTTCTATTCCTGCAACACGTCTGCACACTTGCAATCACTTACATGTGTCATTCATTTAATCCTCACTGATCTGTGAGCTTCCCGGGGACAAGGATGGAGCCTTTCATTTGCTGCAGTGTGCCAGGCACCTAGCATGGTGCCAGGTGCTCGGTAACTATTTACGGGTTGCCTGAAGTTGCTCTAGTGTCCGTCCTTCACGAAACTCAGAGCAATGGAGGCAACCTCCAAGGGGCAGATCCATTACCAACTGATGAATTGTGCCTGCCGCTAATGGAAATCAAACGCTATACATTGCCATTTGATTGGACTGTGATGCACTGAAGCCAAATTCAAGACTGATTTAAAAAAAATAAAAACCAACCTGCCAGCTTAATGAAATGCTGTTGCAGAGAGGAGGGGCTGGGCCTGGCCCCAGCAGACCCAAGATGATGCTTTCAGTCATCGATGTCATTCACTCCACCTGGAGCCAGGAGAGGCCTGTCCAGTCCACGGGACCAAGTCCAAGCTGCCCAAGCCAGTGGGGTCGGCAGGCCTGGCCCACAGGGGCCTGGACTACTCAGAGGGAAGCTGGTAAAAGCAGGGCTTAGTCCAGAGCCCACATTTGTGGCCTCTGGCCGGGGACACAGCTGAGGCTAGAGCAGCAGGAGGACTACATTTCCCAGAGTCCCCCACAGCCTGGGAGCGAGCCATTGGAAGATTTAAATAGCCCAGGCCCGAGGCAGCGGCCGCAGCTGTGGACCCGACCGCCTTCCCCGTGGCTCCATTGGCGCTGGCCCACAGTGGTGGGCTCGATTGGCTGCCTAGCTGGCATTGACGTCCCTTGGAGCCTGGTGGCAGCCGGAGGTAAACAGCCATGTGCAATCTTCCACTCTATATTTAACAGCTGCTGCGGAGAAGGCAGGGACGCAGAGAGCAGTGGCAGCTCCGGGGACAGCTCTTGTCTTGGGGAGAAGGCCCTCGCAGCCGGGCTGGCACCAGCCCTCACAGTGTCAGCGTCACCATGCCAGCCTCCCAGAACCGGGCCCGTGCCCGGGACCGCAACGTCCTCAACCGGGCCGAGTTCCTGTCCCTGAACCAGCCCCCCAAGGGGGTCCCGGAGCCCCGCAGCTCCAACAGGAAGGCCTCAGGACCCTCGGTGCAGCCCCCACCCCCTGGCGACGGGGCCCGCGAGCGACGCCAGTCTCAGCAGCTGCCCGAAGAGGACTGCATGCAGCTGAACCCGTCCTTCAAGGGTATCGCCTTCAACTCCCTGCTAGCCATTGACATCTGCATGTCCAAGCGGCTGGGGGTGTGTGCAGGCCGGGCCGCATCTTGGGCCAGCGCCCGCTCCATGGTCAAGCTCATTGGCATCACGGGCCACGGCATCCCCTGGATCGGGGGCACCATCCTCTGTCTGGTAAAGAGCAGCACGCTGGCTGGCCAGGAGGTGCTTATGAACCTGCTGCTGGGTAAGTGTACCGGTGTCTGCCACCCACCCCGCCAGGACCAGCGGGGCCCTTGAAGCCGACTGGAATGAGCTAATGAGATTAGGCAGGAAGGGTGTCCCAGAAATGGGCAAGCTTCCGGCTTGGGAAAGAGAGAGCCAGGGATGCGCAGAAGAGGGCCCCCAGCAAAGAGGGGGTTCCTCAAGAATGTGGAGGCCCAGCAGGAACCTCTAAGGAAGGGCCCTGCTCCCCAGAGGCACCTTTGGGGTGGGGGGTGTGGGAGGCTTGGGCCTCAAGGGGGATGATCAGGGGTCTGGTGGGGACCCTGGAGAGGGAAGTAACTCCCATCCACAGGTTGGGGTCCTTGAGTTTCTACACTGCTTGCAGTCAGCACTTATGGTCTGTCCCCATACCCCTCTGCTTGGTTCGGGGACCCTGTAAGCTGCCTAGGATTCTCCCACAGTGCCTGGAGGTGCAGGGGGTCCAGTCTGGGGCTCCCACATACTTGTGGCNGATCTCAGGGGACGCACCTGAGCACCCAGTTTTTTTGGCACTTGCCACTTGAGCCACTTATTCATAGTCTGCTTTAGTGCACAGGGATGTATGTGTGAGGACAGCCATGCGAGAATAGTTTTGCGTAGTCACAAAATGGAAACAATCTACGTGTCCAATAACAGGATTACTTCTATAAACTATGGCCTATCCATGTGACAGAATGACAAACAGCCATTGAAAAATGATGGGCTGTAACAGAAATATGGCCAGGTTTATAGTTGTTAAATGAAAAGGGTAGGTTATTTTTTTGAAGGGCATATAATGTAACATATATATATATATATATATATATATATATTAAATTGGGGACTTGGGGGAGGGGACCAATGTTGAGGAATTGGGGATGGGGACCAGCCAAGTTGTTATTCTTCAATCTTGGAGGGTGCCAGTCACCACCTGGCTGCCCATCAGCAGCTCGTGGCTCCTAAGCTCAATGTGCTGTGTTCAATCTTAGTTGCGGGTGGGCATAGCCACCATCCCATGCGAGAGTTGAATCCGGCAGCCTTGTTGTTAAGAGCGTGCGCTGTGTCCACTGAGCCATATGGACAGCAGCTCAGCTCAAGGTGCTGAGTTCAGTCTTAGTTGTGAGTGGGCATAGCCCACCATCGAACAGGCAGTCTTGTTGTTAGTAGCACGTGCTCTCACCAGCTGAGCCATCCTGCCACCTGTTGGCAGCTCAGCTGCAGTTCAGCTCGGGTACAGTGTCACTGGCCCATGTGGGAATCGAACCGGCAGCCCTGTTGCTCAGAGCTCGTGCTCTTAAGCTAACTCTTAACCAACTGAGCCACTCGGCTGGCCCTGTAATATATTTTTAAATGCATATTTGTGTGTGTGTGTGTGTGTGTGTGTGTATCATATACATAGATACAGTTTGTTTAGTATATATATGTCTGGTTATTAAAGTAATACTTGGTGGTTGTAAAATATTTCAGTAATTGGAGATGAGACAAGGGAGAATTCCTTTATAATCTGACTACCTAGTGTTCACAGAGGTAGTCTCCAGATAGTAGGATTACACCTATATCACCTGTACTTACTGAATTTATTGAAGCAAACGTGCAACCATTTTGATAATAAGAAAAAATAAGGCTATTGGTAAAATTACACTGTTTTATAAAATGACTAATATTTAATGAGTGTGTATCCTATCTCCCCAGCTAGACTGCAGGAAAAGATCAATGAAAGTATAGATTCAATGAATGAATGAATTCTAAGACTCTTGAGAAGAGCGACTGTGTGGCCTGTGGCAGGCACTCATAGAGGGATGGCACCTGCTTCTCAGCTGCCTGAGAATGTGAACAGGGTCGCCTCACCTTACAGAGAGAGGCCAAGATGCTGACACAGGCCTCTGGGTATTAATAGCTCCTGTCTGGGCTGGGCTCCTCTGGCCCTCGTGGGGTCAGCCCAGGTCCTGGGCCCCATCCAGGAAGAGTGGGGTGAGTGCCCTGGTGGGCAGCTGAGAGAGCACATCCAAGTCCTGGTGGTCTCAGGGATCTGAGTCCAGAGGCCCTCGCGTCCCACACCAGGGACTTCTTGGGTATCGGACGCCCCCTCTTTGGGGCTGGAAGCCTTCAGGCTCTGAGCCTCAGCTTCCTCGTCTGTAAAATGGGGATGATATCATGCCTTCACAGGAAGGTTGGTTGTGTGGTGTCAGTAAGAGAGCACATAGAGAGCTCAGTGCACTCTGCACTGCCTGCCACCCGTGTGCTCTGCATACATGTTCACGTGCATGTGTCCAGGTCCAGGATAAAGCGGGCACAGGTCATCATGCTACAGCCAACAGGGAGGGATGTGACATAGCCTGGGACATCCTCCTCTGTGGCTGCGTCTAAATGGAACACTCTGGAAAAGGAATGCCACAGAGTCTACAAGGAAACACAGACTGAAGGCTCCTGGAGTCTGGCTTCATGCCAGCCAGGGATGGGGTGGGTCTGGACCTTGGGGGTTGGTCCTTCCAAAGGGAAAGAGGACTGTGCCTCGTTTGCTAAACAGAACCCGTTCCTAACCCCCAGTGTTGAAGGCTCACTGTGTGGCAGGCACCCTGCTCTCAGAGACCTCACAACAGCCCTTGGAATAGTAACACTGTTATTTCCCTGTTACAGGTGGAAAAACCCAGACCCAGAGAGGTCAAAGGACTTGCTCAAAGTCTCACAGCTAGCTGGTGGCCAGAGCCCCGGGTCATCCCTCATCTGCCTGACTCTGGAGCCCATGGGCTGGTTCCCTGTGGCCAGAGAGCACTCACCCCCACCTCAGGCAGCTTCCTGTCCTTGGGATGCTCTGCACCTGGTCCCCAGAAGGCTGTGGGGCAGGCCTGGGCTTCATGAGCAGGCTCAGTGATTGGAAGGGAGTCACGGCCTCCTCCCAGTTGGGTAGACAGGCCTTGGCTGCCCTGAGCCATGAGACGGGGGCATTCACTGCTGACTCTTCTGGTCACCCGAAACCAGTGAGCCCTAAAAGGGCTGTGGAGACTTTCCCGCAGTCACCCGGGTGGGTGTAGGAAGGCCTGACTCAAACTCAGAATCCTCCTTGAGTGGGTCCTCTGAGTTTGCCCTCTCTAGGTTTCCAGTCCCTTTTGCCCGCTTTGCTCCATTCACAAGCCCCCTGGGCCTCTCAGCCCTCACAGGATAGGCTGTCCCCTGCCCGGGACAGCCCGGGAGCCCTGGTTCTATTCCTGCAACACGTCTGCACACTTGCAATCACTTACATGTGTCATTCATTTAATCCTCACTGATCTGTGAGCTTCCCGGGGACAAGGATGGAGCCTTTCATTTGCTGCAGTGTGCCAGGCACCTAGCATGGTGCCAGGTGCTCGGTAACTATTTACGGGTTGCCTGAAGTTGCTCTAGTGTCCGTCCTTCACGAAACTCAGAGCAATGGAGGCAACCTCCAAGGGGCAGATCCATTACCAACTGATGAATTGTGCCTGCCGCTAATGGAAATCAAACGCTATACATTGCCATTTGATTGGACTGTGATGCACTGAAGCCAAATTCAAGACTGATTTAAAAAAAATAAAAACCAACCTGCCAGCTTAATGAAATGCTGTTGCAGAGAGGAGGGGCTGGGCCTGGCCCCAGCAGACCCAAGATGATGCTTTCAGTCATCGATGTCATTCACTCCACCTGGAGCCAGGAGAGGCCTGTCCAGTCCACGGGACCAAGTCCAAGCTGCCCAAGCCAGTGGGGTCGGCAGGCCTGGCCCACAGGGGCCTGGACTACTCAGAGGGAAGCTGGTAAAAGCAGGGCTTAGTCCAGAGCCCACATTTGTGGCCTCTGGCCGGGGACACAGCTGAGGCTAGAGCAGCAGGAGGACTACATTTCCCAGAGTCCCCCACAGCCTGGGAGCGAGCCATTGGAAGATTTAAATAGCCCAGGCCCGAGGCAGCGGCCGCAGCTGTGGACCCGACCGCCTTCCCCGTGGCTCCATTGGCGCTGGCCCACAGTGGTGGGCTCGATTGGCTGCCTAGCTGGCATTGACGTCCCTTGGAGCCTGGTGGCAGCCGGAGGTAAACAGCCATGTGCAATCTTCCACTCTATATTTAACAGCTGCTGCGGAGAAGGCAGGGACGCAGAGAGCAGTGGCAGCTCCGGGGACAGCTCTTGTCTTGGGGAGAAGGCCCTCGCAGCCGGGCTGGCACCAGCCCTCACAGTGTCAGCGTCACCATGCCAGCCTCCCAGAACCGGGCCCGTGCCCGGGACCGCAACGTCCTCAACCGGGCCGAGTTCCTGTCCCTGAACCAGCCCCCCAAGGGGGTCCCGGAGCCCCGCAGCTCCAACAGGAAGGCCTCAGGACCCTCGGTGCAGCCCCCACCCCCTGGCGACGGGGCCCGCGAGCGACGCCAGTCTCAGCAGCTGCCCGAAGAGGACTGCATGCAGCTGAACCCGTCCTTCAAGGGTATCGCCTTCAACTCCCTGCTAGCCATTGACATCTGCATGTCCAAGCGGCTGGGGGTGTGTGCAGGCCGGGCCGCATCTTGGGCCAGCGCCCGCTCCATGGTCAAGCTCATTGGCATCACGGGCCACGGCATCCCCTGGATCGGGGGCACCATCCTCTGTCTGGTAAAGAGCAGCACGCTGGCTGGCCAGGAGGTGCTTATGAACCTGCTGCTGGGTAAGTGTACCGGTGTCTGCCACCCACCCCGCCAGGACCAGCGGGGCCCTTGAAGCCGACTGGAATGAGCTAATGAGATTAGGCAGGAAGGGTGTCCCAGAAATGGGCAAGCTTCCGGCTTGGGAAAGAGAGAGCCAGGGATGCGCAGAAGAGGGCCCCCAGCAAAGGGGGGGTTCCTCAAGAATGTGGAGGCCCAGCAGGAACCTCTAAGGAAGGGCCCTGCTCCCCAGAGGCACCTTTGGGGTGGGGGGTGTGGGAGGCTTGGGCCTCAAGGGGGATGATCAGGGGTCTGGTGGGGACCCTGGAGAGGGAAGTAACTCCCATCCACAGGTTGGGGTCCTTGAGTTTCTACACTGCTTGCAGTCAGCACTTATGGTCTGTCCCCATACCCCTCTGCTTGGTTCGGGGACCCTGTAAGCTGCCTAGGATTCTCCCACAGTGCCTGGAGGTGCAGGGGGTCCAGTCTGGGGCTCCCACATACTTGTGGCCTCCTGAACTTCATACCTGCTGCTTCCCTAGGTGAGTTGCTGGAGGAGAGGGCCTGCTGAGCTGGTCTTTGGTTTGTTTTTCCAAAGTCTTTGCCACCAGTTCTTTCAGTTCAGCACTGCCCTGTGCCAGGCGCCACGTGCAACCCATGTGGAAGATGGGCCCTCCCCTCCACCCAGAAGGTGATGCCCAGCCCCCGGCTAGCCACCCCCCAGGCACTCCAGTTCCCCAAGGTGCCTGGGGAATTTCTCATCCCACCCTCCCTGCTGGGCCCATGTCCATTCTCTCACCCTTCCCAGCACGACCACCATTTGGGCTTCATGTGGGCGGGGATCTCTGGCTAAGCAAACACTGACAAGGGGTCCCAGTTTCAAAAGGGGTATGAGTTGGATCCCAGAGAACTGTGTCCCAGAGGAAGTTATGAAAACGTGTGTCTCTCTGCTCTCATCTCAGAGTCTGGGGCTGGACGCTCTGTGGGTGGGACGTGGGGAGGAGGAAACAGTCAGGTGCTTTGTGCAGGAGAGGGCGGGCCTGGTACCATCAACATTCTCTTGTTCTTAGTACTAAATTATTTACATCACATGTTATTTATCCCAAATAAACAGTCCTGCGTGACTAGTGCTATTATCCTTCCCACTTTACAGATTAGGAAACTGAGGCTCCTATAAGTAAAGCCACCTGGCCAACGGTTGAGAGCGGGAGATTTGCACCAGGTCTGCCTGACGTCCAGGCCTGTGCTCTTCCCAGGAGCCTTGCCATGGGCTTGGGAGGGAGGGGACGAGCAAGGTGGCCTAGGCACCATGAGGGGGCTCCTGGGGGCAGAACCCTGCTCTCCTTACCGAGGCTTCCCCAGCACCCACTGCAGTCTCACATGGCGCATGGCTCAAGAAAACGTGTTGGGGGTTAGGTGGCCTGGTGTCAAAGGACAGGGGTGGGAGAGCTTCCTCGAGCCCGCTCTGCGGACCCCTCTGATGGTGGGGGTGGTGAAGCTGTATTCGTAATTTGTTCAGTGTTTGCTGTGTGCCCGGTTTTGCATAAGCCACACCATCACTTCTTATCCTTACCACAACCCCACAGGGGAGAAGCTGTTATTCTCCATTTAAAGAGGAGGAGACGGAGGCGGAGGCAGAGGGACGGGCCAGGATTAGAACTGGGAGCGACTGTAGCTTGTTAGGAGACGGTGCTGGCTCATTCCAGGAACCTGCTGCTGTGGGCGCAGAGGTGTTGCCTTCAAAGAACAAGAGTCAAGATGCCTCCCTTGAGTATGAATGACAGTTGCTTTTAAGTTTTTTAAAACATCATTTACTGAGCTTCATTACATACCAAATGCTATGCTATGAATGTCCCATATTTCATGATTTAAAAATCTTTTTCATGACCTTATAAGGTAAATATTAACATACCCACTTTACAGATGTGTTAACTGAGGCTCAGGTGGGTCAAGGGACTTGCCTACCCCTCACGATTGGAAGTGGTAGGTCGGGGACCCAAACCCAAGTCCTGCAGACTGCAAACCCCTCACCGTCCCCCTCACCATCAGTCTGCAGGTTGGGCGTCCCCCCATCTGTTCTAAAGTGTGTGCAGTGAGGAGGCGAAGGGTCTGGGAGGAGGTTTTCCGTCTGCCAGCACCTTTGCAGGTGCATCCAGGTACTGAGACCACGGAGAGATAAGGGCCTGGAGCAAAGCAGCCACTCAAAACTGGCCGCTCAGAGCAGGCAGGCTGGTCTGTGGGCCCAGGTCGCTGTGTGGAACCTCGGACCCAGCCCCTGGGCTTATGGGCGGAGACTGCAACAGATAACCAAAGCCAGTCGTCACCCCATGGCCCTGGTCCAGCCCTCCAAGAGGGGCTGCCACACTGTCCTCTGCCTGGAAGGGGAAAGCAGACCCTCCGCTGAGCACAGGCTGCAGGGTTCTGTTGTCCATTAGTCTCCTGCAGGGCCTTTCAACCCCAGAGCACAGCCTCTGAGGGCAGACTGGGCAGGGTCCCCGCCTGACCCCGACTCGCTCTGTGAACTTGGTCAAGCTCAGGGCCATGGTGAGGACTCAAGGGGAGCTGGTGAAGCACTTGGCACAGTTGGGTGGCATGGCCCAGAGGGGTGAGGGAGCCCTATCCAGCCTGCCTGCTCACTCCAACACCAGGGCACCCAGCACACCCCTGGGAGAAGTCTCTACTGGGTGCAGAGGTCGTGACCTGCACACTTGGGACCTGGGAGCTCCAGGCGAGGGGCCTGGAACAAGCCCCAGCTGGGCTAGGAAGTTCTCTGCACTGCCCCCTGTGCCACCTCCCCTAGGGCATGCTGCCCAGACTCTGGAACCCTCAAAGCCAGGAAGGGTCTTAGCAGCTGGCAAAAGCCTGGACTCCAGAATCGGCCAGACCTGGGTGCGAGTCCCAGCCCTGCTGTGGGAACCCGGGCAAGTGGCTTTGTCTCTCTGAGCCTCGTTTTCCTCATCTGCTAAATGAGTTGCCAGGACACTTCACTGAAGAATTACACATAAAGTGCTTGGCACATGCGAATGCCACTTAATTATTGTATAGCAGTGATTGTCACCATCATTATCACCATAACCATTATCCAAAGAAGTCTCAGGTCCAGACTCCCTCCAGGTCCCCTCCAAGCTCTGGACCTGTGAGTTGTCCTGATTCCGCCTTTGTCCCTCTCCTGCAGCACCTGGCTTGATTACCCCAAAGGGAGCCAGGTTACAGGTGACCCAGGCCCATCCTGGTTTCCTCATGGACATGTCCTTGGTGGAAAATGGCCTCTGTGTCTTAACTGCCATGATCTGTGAAAGCATCTTTATTGAGATCTTCCTAATGCTGATAACTATACATTCTTTTCCTCTCATATTTGTATGTGGTAAAGTAGACATAACATGCAATTCGCCATTTTAACCATCGCTAGGTGTACAGTTCAGGGGCATTAAGTGCAATCGCACTACTGTGCAGCCATCCCCACCGCCCATCCAGGACTTCCTCATCTTCCCAAAGTGAAACTCTGTCCCCACTAAACACTCACTCCCCGTCCCCTCCCCAGTCCCTGGTAACCACCGTTCTACTTTCTGTCTCTATGAATTTGTCTACTGTAGGGACCTCATATGAGTGGAATCATACAGTATTTGTCCTTTTGTATCTGGCTTCTTTCACTCGGCGTAATGTCCTCATGGTCCATCCATGTGGTAGCAGGTGTCAGGATTTCCTTCCTTTTAAAGCTGAATAGTATTCCATGGTGTGGATGGACCACGTTTTGTTTATCCATCATCTGTCAGCGGACACTTGGGTTGCTTCTGCCTTTTGGCCATTGTGAATGATGCTGCTGTGAACATGGGAGTGCCGACATCTTTTTGAGGCTGCTTTTTCTTCTTTTAGGTGTGTACTCAGAATTGGAATTGGTGGATCGAATGATAATTCTATGTTTAGTTTTTTGAGGAACCCCCATACTGTTTTCCATAGCAGCGGGGCCATTTTCCATTCCCACCACCAGGGCACAAGGGTTCCAGTGTCTCCACATCTTCACCTACACTTGCTATTTTCTGTTTTTTTGCACAATACCGTCCCAATGGGTGGGAACATGGTATCATGGTTTTGATTTGCATGCCCCTAATGATTAGTGATGTTGAGAACCTTTTCATTATACATTCCTATGGTAAGGAAAATACAAACATTACAAGACTAGATGATGAAAAAAGTGAGCACCCTCCCAAACTCCTCCCTGGGAATCACCTTCATTACAGCTTGGGTCGCGAGCCTCTGGGCTTTTCTCTGGGCGCATGCTAACATACGGCATGTGTCAAAATTCCTGCAGTGTTTTGCTCAGCTTGACCTCGACCTGCTGCGCCCTTCACCTCCCTTTTGGAATCACGGTCTCGGCCCCTCATGTCCCTGCATACTTGAGGGGTTCAGAACCCAGAACTGGCTTTCTCAGTCTTGCAGCACCCCACCCTACCCCCCAGCTACCTGGCAGCATCCCTCTCCCCTCAAACCCCCCTTCCTGCTGGCAGACGCCCCATATAATCTCTTCTGTGGGCTGTCCCACCCCCACCACCAGCCCCTGCTCCTGGGGACAGCCTAGGGGACAACCCTCCACGAGGCCTGTCCCTAACTGAGGGATATTTAAGCTGATCCCAACTTCACTTTCAGGAACACGCCTGCTAGAGATGACACCTGCCCGCTCTGCAGAGGCAGGACATTCCGTCGCCCTTTCCCCAGCTTCGCTTCTCATCATCTCAGTGGGGCTCAGCAAGCCGAATAGTCGGTCCCTCCCGCAGGGGAGTTTTTGGTGGCCCCCTGACAGGTCAGGTCCCTTCTGCAGTGTCCTGGCAGCTGCCATGCAGCTAACACGGAAACGAAAGCAGCAGGTGTGCAGTGGGAGGGAGGCATTGTCCCTGCTCCGGAGCCTGCCCCTCAGCTGGGGGAGCAGACCCTGCGGTCGGACTTCCATGCCCACGATTTTTATGTCCTCGCACCCCGATAGTCTTCAGAGACACTCCGATAGTCTTCAGAGACAGACAGAGCCAGCTTTAGTATTTGGACTCTTCAGGTAAAAAAACAGAAACCAGCTAAGTTATGGGATTCACTCAGAGTCACTCAGGCTAGGGGAGATAGAGACAGACCAGGACCCTCATGTCAGCACCAAAGCCAGCGGGCAGCGGCTCTGGCTGAAGGAGGGGCTGCCCTGGTCAGGAGAGAGGCCGGGCGTGTGCACACGCGCACACACATGCACGTGCACGTGCACTCGCACACTGCTCACACCAAAAAAGCAGATGTCCCAGAGCCAAAAGACAAGTGTTCCTGCCCCCACCCCCACCCCGCCCAGGACCTCCCTTCCGCCCACCCTCCCTGCTCTGTGGGCCCCCCAGGAGCCGTGTTTGTATGTGTGTGCTAAAATGCACATAACATAAAATTTGCCATCTTAACCATTTTTAAGTGTACAGTCCAGTGGCATTAAATACATTCACACTGCTGTGCAGCCATCCCCACCATCCATCTCCAGGACTTCCTCGTCTTCCCAAACTGACACTCTGTCCCCATTAAACACGACTCCTCATCCCCTCCCCCAGCCCCCCCTCGCCACCCCATAACCTCTAATCTACTTCCTGTCTCTGTCAATTCTCTTATTCTAGGCATCTCATATAAATGAAGCCGTGCAATGTTTGTTTTTTGCAAAACTAACTTTTAAAAAATGTGTATAAATAATGTGTCTTCATGGTAAGAAAAAATTTTAAATGCAGAATTACAGAAAGGCAATAAAAATCACCCTCCATCTTCCCACCCAGCGAGAAGCACAGTTAACATTTAGTGTGGTGCCTTCCAGACGTTTTTTCTCTGCATATGAACACATTTACATCTTATTTTACAAAAATGGCATCCTACTGTGAATCCTGTTTGGCAATTGGCCTTTTCCCTTTAGCTCTCCTCGGTGGCTATAAATACACATCCGCTTCATCCTTCTTGGTGGCCCGGAGTGCTCCATTGTCTAGACTTGGCCCCAGTTTGTCCCATCCGTCTCCTGCTCAAGGGCGCTGGGTTGGTGCGCGTCTTCCAGTGTTAACGGAGAATGCCGCAGTGGGCATCTTGACCATGAATCGTGGTGCACATCCGTAATTATCTCCCGAGGAGATTCCTGCAAATGGAAGAGCTGAGTCAAGGCAGACATGTTGTGAAGACCCCTGAGTTGAAGCCAAATGCCCTTCAGAAAGTTGACATGTGTCCACCCTGCCCCGCAGCAGTACCAGCTGGCCTCCGTCTCCCGGAGAAGCTGGAATGGGGAACTGGAGGCAGGGTCGACCCCCAGGCCAGAAGAGCCAGGACCCCTCCTCTCAGCCACCCCCCTCCGCCAGTGAGACCCCGCTCACAAAACTGTCCCCTCACCAGCCAACAAGGAGTCCTATCTTTGCTCTCTCCCCAGAGACAGGTGTCAGGTGTCAGGACAGCAGGGCCTGGGGGCTAGTTGTGCTTCCTGCGTGGGGGTTGCAGGCATCTCAGACCCCAGCTCAATGAGGGGCTGAGACTGTGAGGCCAGAAGGGTGAGAGAGGTGGTGGGGCCGAGCCCTGCCTCCCAGGCCCCATTTAGGGAGTCCCTGCTGCGAGGGACCCTCAGAGTAGCTCTGGGATGATCCCCATTTTGCCCATGAGGGGAGGGGTGCGCCGAGGGATGGATGTGCCAAGGTCATGCAATGTGTTAGCATGACCTTGAAGCTGGCTCTGATCCTGGAGCCCAGGTGCAAAGGCACCACCCTAGTTGACTGCAGGGAGCAGAGGCCCGGGGAGGTGAAGTGACCTGCTCCGGTCAGAGAGCAAATCCGAAGCAGCTGGCTTCAGCCACCCTCCTGACCCCAGCCGCTGAGCCTCGTGCCCGGCAGGCCTTCCCCTTGGGGGCCCCCAGGCCTCCCTCTGGGTGTGTGGGGAGGCTGGCAGGGGGGATATAGGTCAGGGAATTCAACTGGGCCATGTGAGCTGGATTCACAGAGCCTTGAGTGATGGCGCCATTTGCTTCTATTTCTGGGCCCCAGATTATGCGCTGACGGTGTCAGAATGCCAGCCCCACGGAGGGCTGGCCGCGAGGCTGGAGGAAGGAGTGGCCCTGCAGGGCCAGCAAGTGGGGTGTCTGGGGCAGGCCTGCAGCCTGAGCACTTGCCCGCGGCTTCTCCTTCCATCCCCTCACACAGACGACCGCAGCGAGGCGAGGGGGCGCCGCCGCCACGCGTCACACCTGCAGAGCGTCTCTCCATCACTCTTGCTCCCTGCCCATCTCCTCCTCAGAAGCAAAGCACCCTGCCAGCCTAGTTCACCAGCCCCAGGCCTGGCCCACACCTGACAGACCCAAGAACCGGCGATGCCCAAAAACAAGGTCAAGTGAGTGCATGAGCCAGGCGCAGCGTGTGCTGGGCCAGCTGGCTGGCCAGGCCGGCCCAATGGTCCCCCCAGGCACACGGTGAAGGGGCAGAGACCCGGGTGGAAAGAGCCTGTCGCTGGGGTGAGGGAAGGGCCTCACTGGGCTGGAGAGGCCGGCTGACTCCCCTCGGCCTGGCCTCCTGCCTCTGCTGCTCTGTTAGGCCCAGAGTCCTAGGGGTCAGATGCAGCTGCCCCCCTCCAGCCCCCAGCCGCCCTGATGGTCCCTCTCCTGCTGGAACGATGGCCTCTCACGGGCTGCATGTGGCTCCCCGCCTGAGCCTGGCCTCTGCTGAGTCTGCAGCACACAGGTTAGCTGGCCACACACCTCCCAGGCCTCCTTCCTGGGAGGCCTGGGCTCTTGGGAACACATTGCCATGGAAATCCGTGGCAGGCACGTGCAGAACCAAGTTTCCTGGCTCCTTTGGGTTCCTCCTCTCGGGGCAGGCAGCCTATCCTGCCACTGCTTCCTGCTGCTGCTCCGTCTCCCTTGCTGGCCAGGCCTGTCCCGGGGCGGGTGGACATCAGCCGGCCCTGTGGCTAATGATGGGGCAAGCCCAGGGGAGGCCAGGGGTTCAAATCCCAAGCCAAGAGCCCGGTGGCAGGCAGGAAACGAGGAAGGCTGAGCAGGTCTGCACAAACCAGGGAGGGCAGCGTTGTTTGGAAGCGATCGTTACGTCCAGCGCTGTGACCCGGGCAGAGGCCACAATGCCTCTTCCGCTCGCTGTGGGGTTCCGGGTGTGTGTGATGTGGCAACTTTCAACAGCAGGTGACAGGACAGTGTGCGGAGCGTGCTATAGCCTTTGTTAAATCTATGCTCTATAGATGGTAGAAGGGACTGGAACCGTGGCTACCTCTGGGTGACAGGATTATAGGTGATGCAAAATCATTTGTAAGTTTTCTACAGCAGACATCTACTGTGCCGTTTTTTCCAACAGTTTTTTGTTGTTGTTGTTGTTGTTTTCTGAGAGAGAGCATTTGCAGGCCAACAATTTTGATATCCACTGCGGCGTTTCTAGGAAAGCACCCACCGCCAGAACTGTCATGTGGTGATCATCTGCCACCCTCCTCAGGCCCCTCCCGGGTGGCAGGCAGAGGGCGGGGGACCAACTCTTTTGATATGAAATGTCCAGAATAGGCAAGTCCATAGAGACAGAAAGCAGATTGGTGGTTGCCAGGGGCTGGGGGGAGGGAGGATGAGGAGGACTGCTTAATGGGTACAGGGTTTCCTGTCGGGGTGCTGAAATGCTTTGGAACTGGAGAGAGGTGGTGGCTGTACCTTGTGAATGTACTGGATGCCACAGAACTGTCCACTTACAAATGGTTCATTGCAAGTCACGTTGCATTTCACCTCAACTTAGAAAAAGTGAGGATGGTAACGCCCTGTTCTCAGAGCTGGCTGGGGCTTTCGTGAGGTCCTTTGAGGAAAGTCACTAGCCCAGATTCCCGCTTGTCAGAACTCAGATCCTCTGAGGTGCCCTCAGTGGCCCGTGACAGGCCCGATTGCCCACTCTGTCACGAACACCTCCCAGCCGTGAGCAGATCGTGTCCTGGCCTCTATGGAGTGCATGTCGTGGGGGGAAGAGAGAGGACAGAACTGCACGAGAATATGTGTGATGTGTCAGGCCGTGGAAATGCCGGAAAGAAAAATAAAGCAGGGAGGGGGGATAGAGAGGGATGGGGCTTTTGAAACAGGTGGTCAGGGAAGGCACCTGGGCTGAAAGAAATGGGGGCATGAGGTGTGTGACTATCCCAGGGAAAGGCATTCTGGGTAGAGGGAACAGCACAAGCAAAGGCCCTGAGGTGGGAGTGTGGCTGGGGTGAAGGGCGGGAGGAGAGAAGAGGAGGAGGGGGCACTGACCGCCCCTCGGGGCCTCCCTCTGCCGCCACAGCCCTGCTCCTGGACATCATGACGGTGGCCGGTGTGCAGAAGCTCATCAAGCGGCGAGGCCCATTCGAGACGAGCCCGAGCCTCCTGGACTACCTCACCATGGACATCTACGCCTTCCCCGCTGGGCACGCCAGCCGCGCGGCCATGGTGTCCAAGTTCTTCCTCAGCCACCTGGTGCTGGCGGTGCCACTGCGCATCCTGCTGGTCCTCTGGGCCTTCTGCGTGGGCCTGTCGCGCGTGATGATCGGCCGTCACCACATCACGGACGTCATCTCGGGCTTTATCATCGGCTACTTCCAGTTCCGCCTGGTGGAGCTCGTCTGGATGTCTTCCAACACTTGTCAGATGCTCATCTCTGCCTGGTGAACCTCTGCCGCGTCGCTCTGGCAGGAGGAGGCAGGGCCGGCGGGGGAGGGGTGGCCTGGTGACCTCAGGTGGGCCCACCCAATGACTGGCATGCCCGGGATAGTGCCGGGTGGCCCCTGCTCCTTCGCTTGGACTCAGTCTCTTTCTAGGCAGGCCAGGACCCAGCGTGGGGACAGCCCTGCTTAGCTTCCGCTCTGGAGGTAACAGGTGAGTGCCAAGGTGGCAGGAGAGGGACCGAATCTTGTCTTAGCCTTCATCATCACGACTGTTGAGTTCTTGGCTGTGCCCACCATACCCCAGTGCGATGCCTGGCAAAATACCCCCAACCTACCACCCAACACAGGTGCCATTAACGGCCATCGAGCGCTTAGGGCAGCACTTTCTACCAGACACCAGCTTGCAAGACATTTTGGGAAGAAAAAGGGTTTTGTGGTCAAATAAATTTGGGAAATGCTGCATACTCTGCCCCCAGGTTGGACATTCACAAGGGTTGTTCTTGTTGTAAAGGCTCTGACAAGTCCTGTAGGAAAGCTTCTTGTCGAACCTTCTGTAACCCCATGTTTCCTAAGCTTATTTGACCACAGAACCCTTTTCTAATGGAACAGCTATTAACCCCCAAGGAACTGCCGTTTCCTCAAGCTCGTTTTGCTGCCCAGGAGCCGAAGGGCCTGAGGCGTGAGCTGGCCTCTCCCAGCGCTGACCAGCGCCACAGCCTGTGGGAAGCCCACGGCCCATGGGCATCGGTGCCGCTTTGGCCCCCAGGGGCCGGACTCCGTGTGACCTAATAGGTCGTTTCCAAGTTAACCGTTATGGATGTGCATTTTATGTGACAATACAGGTGACATGCAAACGGACCCTCTCCTGTGTGGTTTTTCCTTGTGTGGTACAAGAGTTTCCAGGCAGGAGAGTCTCTGTTAACATGGGGGTGCGGGGTGGGGATGATGGGGGGCTGGAGTCTCTGTTAACATTGTGGGGAAGGAAAAGCCGATTTTTTCATCCGCAGATGGCCCGTGGTCTCTGGTGGTCTGGCGACAATGGGCTGCTGGGTTTCCCAGGCTGGTTGGTCCCTTCTGCCTGAGGTCCCGTCTGGGGCACCCTTTATCCCCCAGGCCCCACACTGGCCACTCTGCCCAGCTCCCACTGTGATGCTGATGGAGATGCCCCCGGGGGCCAAGAACCTCTCTCACTCCAGTTTCCAGACTCTGCATTGCTCCCTCTGACTTGGCCCCTGCCCCCCGGAAAATGGACAAGTGACCAGGCAGACACAGTCAAGCCTGAGGAAAGCTGCCATGAAGGCCATACAGGAGCTTTACCCAGAGATCGGGTGCCAGGGCAGGCAGGGGTCCTGGGGAAGGGAGAGGGGGGCTAGTGAGTGGGCCAGGAAGGTGGGGAGAGTGGTCTGGCAGAGGGAAGACAGGGACAAAGGCCAGGAGGCAAAAGGGGCCTTACCTGTGACAGATGAGCAGGGCAGTCCGAGGGACTGCACCCCGAGTGCAGGGCAGGGTAATCAATGTGCCCATTGTATAGATGAGAAAACAGAGGCCCTGAGAAAAGAGGCGACTTGCCAGGTTGCCCAGCCAGGAGGCAGCACCACGGTGTGAGAATCAGTCTGTCTGTGAAAGCCCACAGCCCATGTTCTCCCCACCTCAGCTTCCCACATCGGCCTCTGTGTGGTCCTTCCGAGAGAGACAGGGATGAGCTGGATGTTGGTGCTGACACACAGTGGGTACGTTTCCCAAGCTGCCATCACGAAGAACCACAGCCCAGTGGCTTAAAACAACACAAATGTATTCTTTCACAGTCCTGGAGGTTTGAAGTCCAGAATCAAGGTGTCGGCAGGGCCACGCTGCCTCTGAGGCGCTGGGTAGAATGCTTCCTTAACCCTCCCAGCTTCTGTGGTGCCGGCAGTGCTTGGCGTTTCTCGGCTTCGGCTGCATCGCTCCCACCCCTGCCTCCATTGTCACAGCGCGTTCTCTGCGTGTCTGTGTGCCTCCTCTTCTTACAAGGACACCAGTCGTATTGGGTGAGGGCCCGCCCTACTTCAGTATGGTCTCATCTTAACTTACATCTTAATCCCATCTGCAAAGACCCTATTTCCAAATAAGGTCCTATTCGTAGCTACTGGGAGTTCAGACTTCAACATATCTTTTTGGGGATACATTTCAACACACAACACACAGGATCCCTTGTGGGAGGAAAACAGCTTCCTCTCTGAGCCGGCCCCACGGGGACACTTACATCCGAGGGGCCTGGCTGCCAATGATGAAGGGCACTCGGGTCTCCTGGGCACAGAGCCCTCCATAGGCCCAGCCCTCAGGCCTGACTAGCTTCCCCTCCTGCTGCAGAGACCCCACATCCTCCATGGTCACGGTCCCCTCAGGACCAGTGTCCCTGCAGACAGGACCCAAGCTGTGCCCTGCCCCCTGCCCACCCACCCAAGGCCCCCGGCTTCTCTCTTGAGCCTCCAGCACCCCCAGCCAAGCTGCACACCGTGATTCAAAGTCCCAACTTTCAACCTTGAACATTGGCTGGTTCCGGAGTCTTTAAAATGCATTCTGCACATTCCCAGGGGTGCTCCTGGGCGTTGTGGTTATGAGATGCTGAGCAGAAGGGGCGAGGGCGTCTGCCTTCTCTCCTCGCCCCCACCCTCGGAAATCTGTCATCCGTGGTGGCTTGAGCTCCAGCTTTGGGCTGAGGATAAGGTGCTGCCCTGTGAGGCCCCATCCCCAGCAGGGACACATGTCCCCAGCGGAGGGGCCTGGCATACAGAGGGATTGCGAAAGAAAGAATGAGCTACTTGGACCACGCCCAACCCACCTCACCCCAGAAAAGACCACTTGTCCCCCCTGGGTACTCAGGGACCGGGCAGGATGCTTCGGGGCTTGGATGGACAGGTATCACTGGGGAATGGAACCCAGAGGTGGGTACCTACCCAGGTCAGGGTGGGACCAGTGCTGGCTTCCCACCTCCTCTCCTAACCATGGGGATTTAGATGGGGGGATCCTTTCCCCAGCTGCTGCTGTTTCCTGGGCCCCTCATGCCCGACCTCCTCAATGGTCTGTCCCACCCCTAGGGAAGGAGGAGAGAGGCAGAAAAGACTGAGGCCAAATCTACCTGGAAACCTTGGGTCTCACTCGTGCTCTTAGCCTGCTCATCTCAAGGTCAAAGTGTGTCTTTAGCACAGCCCCAGGACCAAGTGCCAAAACCTTCTGAGGCCTGAAGTCTGAGATGGGAGGGTTGGGGTTGGCAGGAGGGAAGGCCAGGTGGTGCAGATGGGGCTGTGAGCCAGGCCTCCTATGGGCATCTATGGCCTTGAAACCCTGCTCTGCCACTCCCCGTGGGAGTGGGGTGTTGTAAAGCTTACGGAGCTGCAGGTAAATCACGGGTGATGACAGCAGTCCCCAGTGCCCAAGGCTGGGGAGGAACTGATGACCAATGGCAGTGCTGTGGTAAACAGAATAATGGTCCCCCAAAGATGCCCACTTCCTAAGCCGCAGGACCTGTGACTGTGTTACCTTAGGTGGCATTGGGGAATAAAGTAGCAGATGGAATTAAGGGTGCTGATCAGCTGCCCTCAAAATAGGGAGCACCTGGATTACCCAGGAGGCCCAATGTAATCACAAGGATCCTTACATGTGGACGAGGGAGGAGGATGAGGTGAGAGGGATGCGACGTGAGGACTCAGTTTGCACTGCTGGCTTTGAAGATGGAGGAAGGGGCCACACACCAAGAAGCGCAGGCGCCTCTAGAAGCTGAGAAAGGCAAGGGGGTAGATTATCCCCGGGGGCCTCCAGAAGGACCCAGCCCTGCTGACGCCTTGATCTGAGCCCAGTGAGACTGGTGTGGACTTCTGACCCCCAACGGTAAGATAACAAATTGGTGGTGTTTTAAGCCACGAAGCTTGTGGCAATTTGTTCCAGCAATGATGGGAAACCAGCACGAGTGCCTCACTCGGTCCCACCCCACCTGCTGCTGTGGCCATGAGCCTCGCAGCCCCTCTCCCAGCACAAACATCATCAAACCTGGGGGTTCTAGAATCATCCAGCCCAGCAGCCTCTTTTAACAAATGGGGGCGCAGGCTCAGAGAGTGTCCAGGCCACACCAAGTGCCTCAGGCAGTGTGGAGCCTGCCCTGAACCTCCCCCTTGTCCCCCACCCCTACCCCATACGCACACACAAACACACACACAGGCTCCCGGGCTCCAGGCCGTGGGTGGACAAAGGCCAGGGCATCCAGGGGCATGAACTGACCCCTCCTGTCCCGAGCGGTCTGAGCTGTCATGCTTCCCCCACCTGCTGTCCAAAGCCTCTTTCCAATGAAGTGGGGACCAGGATTAAGGGGGTCCCCTGGCCTGGATCTTCAAAGCGTCTCCTTTTGGCCTCCAGCAAAAAGTTCTCATTTGTCAAACTAAACAGGAGGAAGTTGGGGTTCTGAAGACCCATAGCTATTGCCTGGTGATGGTGGGGCTGGAGGTGGGAGAAGCCCTCCCCCAGAATACACCATCGTGGGGGTTAAGGGTGAATTATATCTCCCCTCCACCCGCTAAAATTCATATGTTGAAGCCCTCATCCCCAGGACCTCAGAATGTGACTGTATTTGAAGCTAGGGCCTTTACAGGGTAGTTAAGTTAAAACAAGGTCACTAGGGTGGGCCCTAATCCAATAGGACAGATGTCCTTATAAGAGGAGGAAATGTGGACGTAGACACACACACACACACACACACACACACACACACACACACACACACACACAGGGGAGGCCACGTGAAGACACAGGGAGAAGACAGAGCCTGCGTCTCGGGCTTCCGGCCTCAGGGCTGTGACAAGTCAGTCTGTGCCATTTCAGCCCCAGTCTGTGGCACTTCGTTCTGGCAGCCCTGGGAATACGGCGGGTTTATCAAGTCTGCTGGCTGTCACCTGTCACCTGTCACCACAGGAAGAGATCGCGAGATTGGGACACACACCAGTTGAGTATGGGGGCACATCTGGGGGACACCACACAGCTGCACCCGCCAAGCTGCTCCCAGCAGCTGGGAAGAGCACTGCGCAAAGGGCCGCCCTGGAGGCCCTGTCATCTCCGTAGAACACCACCTCTGGGTCCTGAGCCCTGCCTAGGGGAAGCCACTTCCCAGATGAGACAACTGGTCCAGTACAAAGTCCCCGTGTCCTCAGCCCCTTCCCTGCCTACGGAAAACTCGGGAAGGGGAAGGGGAAGAGAGCGGCAGGAGCTAGAAAAACGCACAACTCTGGGATCAGCTGCCATCTGGCTCCAGGAAGAGACGGAACATCTGGCTGCGGCCACTTTGGCCGGCAGCGTTTATGTAACCCACGTGCGGGCGCATACGGCTCTGCGCAGGCTGGCAGTGAGGCTGGTGCCCTGGCCGTGCTCCACCTGGCTTACCCCGTGTGTGGAAGGGGCCACGTGCTAACAGGGCTGTCTGGGGACCTGCCGACGCTGGGCCACAGTGTCTGGCACGAGGTTGGAGCTCGTGCACCCATGCACGCGCCCACGCCCACGCACGCAGTCGCGCTGTCCGGCAGCCTCCGGGCTTTCACACATAAAATTACACACAGACGATCTCAGCTTCCTCCTAGCTTTAATATCCTGTAACACGCACAGGCACGTCCACACCAAACACATCTTGCAGATGCACACCTGGAAACACGTGTGCACATTTGCACACAGGCACATTTACACATACACCTACTTATAAAATGGTACCAAAAATGGTGCTTACGCCCACAGTAAAACCTCTCCACTTGCCCCTGGTGGGCTTGCACCCCAGCGTAGATGTACACACATGGCCTTGCACACATTTATACACACATCCATGGGTGCTCTTGCACAAGTGTACGCATTCCTACACTTGCACGCACATGTTCAGATGGATCAGGCTTGCCAGGTCTAGCAAATAAAAATAGAGGATGCAATATTTAGAACATACTTATACTAAAAAACTCTATTTATCTGAAATTCAAACTTATGTGAGTGCTGGATTTTATCTGGCAACCCTAACATGTATATGTGCACATGTGAACACGTGCACGCATACACACACACACACACACACACACACACACACACACACACACACACACACAGAGTAATGAAGCCATCTGGGTCTCCGGCCCAGCCCAGGATATGCCCTCTCCCTGGGAGAATTCCCAAGACCTTCCCCTCTCCCTGGTAATTAGACCCACAGCTGCACTGCAGCCCTTTAGGGGGTTTCATAGCCTGGCCCAAAACTCAGGTCGATGGTGGGAAAGGGAAGGGCTTCCAGCCAGCGTGGCCCATGCGGGGACCCTGAGAAAGCGCCTCTAGTCAACAGCCCAGCTGTGAGGTCTGGCAGCAGTGGTGAACCCTGGGAACCCCACCCCTGAGCCTGGGGCCTGGCCTCAAGGAGGGATGTCCAACTGGGTGGGGTCGGAGATGCAATCTGAGGCGCCTGAGGCCCAACTTGGCCTCTTCTCCATCCGGGCCCGGGGCCGCTTCTGCTGGTGGAGACAAGTTGGAGTAAGGGTGTCTCAAAATCCTGCTTCCTCAGCCTAAATCCCACAGCCAGGCGGGTTTGTGGAGGGGCAGTGGTGAGCGGGGTCCTCAGGGGACTCAGAGGGAGTGGTGAGGCAAGACAGGGACCCGCCCCTCCCCATGTGACCTGGGCCGCCTCCCCAACCCCCCTCAGAAGAGAGGAATTCTCATCTAGCAGATGTGTGACGAGTCTCCTGAGAGCCTCACAAAGAACAGGGTGAATTTCTTTAAGAAAGGATTTATTTCCCTGATTATTATGTTTTTTGGTTACATAAGAATGTGTTTTCTCTATCAAAAAATTAGTACACGCAGGAAGAGCAAAAATATTTTGGTTATTCCTTTCAGATGTTGTTCTATGCATTTATAAAAACAGCTGTATTATGAACAACAACAACAAAAAAAGCAATTATACACTAGTTTTGGGACCTGCTGTTTTCATTTACTAACATACCATGACCGTATTTTGTCATCAACATCTAAGCACCTGTGTCTTGACTGATAGCAGCCTCACGGTGATCCTTCGCATAAAGAAAAGAACCATCTTTTCTTTAAATTTAGGTTGCTGTGAGCTTAATTTTAATTGCAGTGAAATTCACATAACATAAAATTAACCCATTTAAAGTACAAGTCAGTGGTACTTAGTACATTCACAAGGTTGTACAACTGCCATCTCTATCTAGTTCAAAAATATTTTTATCATCCCAAAATAAAACCCTGTGCCTATTAAGTCATCAGCCCCCATCCTCCCTCCTCCCAACTTCTGGAAAACACCAGTATGCTTTCTGTCTCTATGGATTTGCCTATTCTGGACATTTCATATAAATGGGATCATACAATATGTGATATTCTGTGTCTGGCTTCTCTCACTTAGCATAATGTTTTTGTGAGTCATCCGTGTCATAGCGTGTGTCAGCACTTCGTTCCGTTTTATGGTTGAATAATAGTCCATTGTGTGGATGGGTCCATCATCCTTTTTCATTTTATTTTTGTTTATTTTGTTTATCCATCATCCTTTGGTCATTTAGGTTGTCTGTACCTTTGGACATTTAGGTTGTCTGTACCGTTCAGCTATCGTATTAGTGCTGCCATGAACATTCATGTACAAGTATTTGTTGAATCCCTATTTTCAGTTCTTTGGGGTACATACCTAGGAGTGGAATTGCTGGGTCACTGGAAATTCTATGTGGAGCTTTTCGAGGAACTACAAAACTCTTTTCCACAGCAGCTGAACCAATTTACATCCCCACCAGCAGTGAATGACGTTTCCAATTTCTCCACATCCTCACCCACACTTATGATCTGTTTTTCATGATAGTCATGCTAATGGATGCTGAAATGGGCTCCCAGTTTTTCTGTAAATATGAGTAAAGCAGTTATAACCATTGACTGTGCCTCTTTGCACAGCTGCCTTATTTTTATGTTAAATTCCTGGCAGTGGAATTATTAGACCCAGGAGTGAGTATGAGTGTGTGTGTGTGTGTGTGTGTGTGTGTGTGTGTGTGTGTGTTTTAGAAAAGGTTTTTGGTGAGTATTACCAAATGAATCACCAGAGAAGTTGTACCAACTTACCTTTTCTCTAGCAGGATAAGAGAGTCACCATAAAACAACAACCCAACAGTTTTTTGCCATTATAACTGCTGACAACCTAATTGTAAAACTTTATGTTCCCTTGTTTTATTTTTGCCTCTTATTGTTACTGGGTGAAGAAAACTCTTATGCACTGAATTGTGTCCCCCATAAAAGTCATATGTTGAAGCCCTAACCCCCAAGACCTCAGAATGTGACTGTATTTGAAGACAGAGTCTTTAAAGGTGTGATTAAGGTAAAATGCGGTCTCCGGGGTGGGCCCTGATCCAACATGACTGGAGTCAGAAGAAGAGAAAATGTGGACATGCTGAGAAAAAGCCACACGAGGACACGGAGACAGCAGCCATGTGCATGCCAAGGAGAGAGTCCTCAGCAGAAAACAAACCTGCTGACACCTTAGTCTTGGACTTCCAGCCTCCAGAACTGTGAGAAAATTAAATTTCTGTTGTTTAAGCCTTGCAGCCGGTGGCATTCTGTGATGGCGGCCCTGGTGCACTCATACAGAGACTAACATTTTCTCCTAAGCTTGTTAACCGTTTCTATTCGTTCCTTGTGAGTTGCCTGTCCCATCATCTGCTCTTCCCTAGTTAAGGAATCTAAGGTGCTGAGAGGCCTCACCTGTACCAGTCAGCAGCCGGCCATGTTGAGAGTAAGAGCGTGCTGCTGGACAGAAGTAAAGGTCCCTGGGAGCTGGTGGCCTCTCAGTGCATGTAGAACACGGCAGAGCAGGGGTTTCCAATTATTAAAAGAATTAGGAAGCCTGTGTCTCACATGCAGACGTTTGGATGTAATTGGTCTGGGATGTGGTCTCCACAGGGTGATTTCCCCCCCATCCCAACCTTCCCAGGTGATTACAATGCAGCCAAAGCAAAAAACCACCAACCTGATCTCCAGGACCCTCAGCTGGAGAGGCCAATGGCCTCCATCTGGGGTAAGGCCTGAGCCCCCGTGATTCACCACTGGGAAGGTTCGGGAGGTCCAGTGCCCAACTCTACTACCCTCACTATAGTGAGAGGGGAACACTTGCCCCCTGGAAACTGGTTTGTGTTTATTCTGTTCATGTAAGACCAGAGTCATTAGGCTGTTAATTCATCTGTATTTCCTCTCATACATGAACCCAAATACAGAACTTGGGGTCAGCAGGACTGGGCTGCAGCGCCAGAGTCCCATGGGTCTGTGAGACTTGGGACAACCTTTTGACTGCTCTGGGCCTCAGTTTTGGCATCCCTCAAATGGGGAGAATGGGGTTGTTTTGAGAGTCAGCTGTGCTGGAGTCTCAATCCTTGGGCTCAACGTGTCAGGTGGGTGAGTGGACCGCGTCTCTTTTTGGCTGCAATGGGTTGGAGCTGGTTTTCTGTTATTTGCAATCAACAGAGCCATGTGCCGACAGGAGGTTGTGAGAACGAAGGGTGGGTGTGCTTTAACCAGGGTGGGGCTGAGCAGGCTCACAGACACCCCCCACCCCCGGGGAAAAGCCAAATTCCCGGGCCCTGCCGCCATCTCCAAGTCTGGGTTATCATGGACAAACAAGATACTAGTAGCTTCTATTGGTAAGTGCCCCCCAAATCTGCTGCTGCCCACGGGTACACAAACCCTCTAAGCCGGCGCTGTTGTCCTTACTTGCTAGGCTTGCAAAGGAAGGTGTCTGAGCTGCAATTCTTGTTAATTCCTGAACTTGGAGGCCAAGAATTGGATTAAACATGGTCTTTGGTTCATGATAGCTCTCACTATTGAGACTCACTGCTTTTTGTGTTTGCTTGGACCTAAAATGTATTTATTTTTAATAGTAACGAACACCCGTGAAACCCTCAGTAAAATCAACACTGACAATACGTATATCTATTGTTATGCGCTCCTCCCCAAATCCTGAATTTTCTGTTTATCATTCCATTGCTTTAAAAAGTGGTATCACAGGGCCGGCTGAGTGGCTCAGTTGGTTAAGAGCTCACTCAAGAGTTTGAGATCTGAGCAACAGCAGTTCAAGTCCAGCCCGAGCTGAGCAGCCGCTGAGCTGCCAACAGGTAGCAGGATGGCTCAGCTAAAAAAAAAAAAAAAGTGGTATCACTTATTTAATTATTCCTAAAGAATGTATTTTTAGATGTGATTGTTTTGTACTTTATGATAACACTATCATTCAACATTACAATAATGGGAGTCATCCATATCATTGCATATAGCTATAGGTTTATTCAGTTTTCATGGCTGCATAATATTCGATTGTGTGAATACACCACTGTTTGTTTATTCTCTTTTTAGTGGGTGTTAGGGTTGTATTCAGCTTTTTTATATTATTGGTGCTATTATCAACACTCTTGTACAAGTCTTCAGGCAAACCAAGAGTTTTTTATAAACCCTCAGGTGGACCAAATACTTCAAGGCTACCTGAAAATGAAACTGTGGGTCCAAAGCCGGGTGAATGATCAGCGTTAGTTACCAGATATCACCAAGCTGTACTCCAAAATGGTTAGCCAACTTTTGCCAGCAATCCACAGAGATTGGGTTGATCTGCATGCTTTCCAGGACTTGGTATTGTCAGAATTCTTGCTTTTTGCACGTGAATGGATGTGAATGGTCTCTACCTCAGCCTTGATGTGCATTTCCCTCAGCCTCCATGCGGCTGAACATCTCGTCACGTCCACTGCCGTCCAGGCTCCCTCTTCTGTGAAATGCCTGTTCATGTCTCTTGTCCATTTTCCTATTTTTTTTTCCCTCTTGATTAAGTGTTCTTTATATATGCTGGATACTAAGCCTTCTTCGACTATATATCTTTAAAATATCCTCTCCTGTTGAGCAGCTTGTCATTTTACTTCCTTTATTTTGTCTTTTGACAAAGAGAAACTCTTAATTTTAATGTAATAAAATGTATGCTTCTTTTATTTCATGGTTAGTGCTCTTTTGGTCTTATTTAACAAATGTTTCCTACCACGAGGTCAGAAAGAACCTCATACAAATCGTCTATAAACTTTTTAAAGTTTTTTTTTAATCCATTTTTTTAAAAAGATTTTATTAGGGAATTGGGGGAGGGGAACAGTGTTGGGGAATTGGGGAAGGGGAACAGACAAGTTGTTGTCCTTTAGTCTTAGTTGTGGAGGGCGCAGCTAGCTCAGCTCCAAGTCCAGTCACCATCCGGCCGCCCGTTGTCAGTTCACGGCCGCTCAGCTCAAGGTGCTGTGTTCAATCTTAGTTGCGGGTGGACGTAACCACCATCCCACGTAGGAGTTCAACCAGCAACCTTGTTGTTAGGATCATGTGCTCTCACCAGCTGAACCATCCTGCCACCTGTTGGCAGCTCAGCAGCAGCTCAGCTCGGGCACAGTTCACTGGCCCATGTGGGAATCGAACCGGTGACTCTGTTGCTCAGAGCTCGTGCTCTTAACTAATTGAGACACTTGGCCAGCCCAAAACTTTTTAAAGTTTCACTTTTGACACGTAAGTCCTTAATCCATCTGTAGTTGTTTTTGTGTATTTTGTGAAATAGGAATCCAATTTCTCTCCCCACACTCCCCAACTCCCCACTGGATAACCACCTTTTTTGCCTCAATTTAATTAATAGACCCTCTTTTCCTTACTGATCTGCCATGCCACCTCTGTTATATGTCAAAGTTTTATACACATAAGGTTTTGTTTCTGGGCTCTCTATTCTAGTTCATTGATTCATTTATTGATTGCTGCCCAAGTGACATACTGTTTCAATTCCATAGCTTCCTAAGACCTAATATCAAATAGAGCAAATTTTAGAATCACTGGTCAAATTGTACAAAATTCCCATTGGAGCTTTGATTGGAATTGCATTCAATTTATAGATCCATTTGTGAAGAATTGACATCTTTTTGCTATCAGGCCTTCCAATCTTTATTAAGCATAGATTCTCTCTCCTTTGATTTAAGTCTTCTTCAACCTCTTTTCATGAAATAGCATAATTTCATGCCTAATTCTTACCTATATTTCATTAGATTTATTCTTAGATACTTAAAAATTTAATGCTTTTGTGAATGGTGTTCCTCCCCACACACACTTTTGTAAAGTACATTTTCAAATTGTTTGTTCCTGGTATATAAAAATGCTATTGGCTTTTGTATATTATTTTTATATCTAGGTATCTTGCTAAACTCTCCTTTTTTTTTGGTTTTCTATATCTGAAAATAATGTGTTTTCTCTTTTCCTACCCTTATGTTTTTAAGTTATTTTTTCTAATTTTATTGCTTGAGTAGGATCTCCAGTATTCACTGTTGAACAGAAGTGATCATAGAAAACATTACAAATATTTCTTGTTTCTAATCTCAGGGGAATTCTGCTGTTTATCTATTTATCAGGCCAAGGAAGTTCCCTTCCATTTCAAAACAACTGAGAAGTTTTTATCATAAATTTATGTTGAGCTTTTTAAAATACTTCTTCAGCGTCTATTAAAATGATATTGTAGTTTTTTTCCTCCTTTAGCCAGTTAATGTGTTAAATGACATTGATTTTTCTAATATTAAACCGTTCCTTGCAGTCTTGGGATAAAGCTAATTTTATCATGCATATTATACTTTTTAAGACACTATTGCATTAATGTTTTAATTTCATTTTTTAAAAAGATTTTATTGGGGAATTGGGGGAGGGAACAATGCTGGGGAATCACAGAAGGGGAACAGACAAGTTGCTGTC